>NC_084899.1:9255000-9855000 GCF_958979055.1 Alnus glutinosa | reverse complement strand
CCTTAGGGGAGTCTTGGATAGTGCACATTTTCATCACATGAGGAAAGTAACTATCTAGCATTTAGATGCACAGGAAAAACTTGGCAGATATTTAGGCATAAGCTCTCAATCATATAAAAGCATAATTAATTAACGCACAATGAATTGAGATATCAGGCAAAAATAAATGCAATATCTAACATGCTAAGAAAAGAAAAAATAAAAATTCCTACATTTTCTCCCCCAATTTTTTTTTTTTAAAAAAAAATAAAAAGATGCTATATGGAAAAAAAAAATCATACGACAAGCATGTAAGGCAAGACCAAACCTGTGAAGGATCAAAATTACCAATACAGAAAAGCATTCACCTGACCTGCATTTTCTGTCTTCCCCAAACAGTACCTGTAAAGTTCTCTCAAGAGAAATAGGGGGCAAATAACAATGGTTCCTAAATTGTAAAACAAACAGAAGATATAACAAGTAGAAGATCATGCAATGCAATCAAACTTGATGCTCTAAGGTTAGGAACCAAACCCTAGGCTTGAATATCCTTACCAACTAGGTTAGTCCATTCCCTCTCAAGGGGTGAATGTCTTCCTTCTTCCTGACCCATGTCTGCCTTCCTGTTGGTGGTTGTTGGCAGGATTTCATCTGATGATCCATCAATTATATCATGCTCTGCATCCAAATAGGTAGCTCCTTCCAGTATTGATCATCCACCACCTTCTACGGCTTTTTGAAGTGCTTAGATTTGTTAGTCTTGGATTTGCCATTTTGCTTGGCAGGAACAAATCTCTATTGAGGTTGTTGATGCTGAGGAGCCTGGCGCTGTAGGGCATGATGCCATGGGGCTTGATATTGAGGAGCTTGATGTCTTGGAGCTTGAGTCCATGGAGTCTGCTACTGGGCCAGAGGTCTTTGTTGTGAGTTTAAAAGAGTACTCGCAAGCGCACGAATCGTTCGCAATATAGTGTGTGCAAGTGCGAAGTCGAATCCACAAGGAAATGGTCAAAAATCAGTGTCTTGTTTAATCAACCTCATTCTAACGTAGTTCCAGGAGTTTGAGGGTTGAACATGCCCCAAAAATGCTAAGTAAAGAGGAAGAAATGAAATATGTAAAAATGGACTAAGGCTAAGGAATTCACCAAACCATCTCCAACAACTCACATTCTTGGTTTCCACTTGAACATCCAAAGAACATTAAGCATAGGGTGTCATTCAAGTCTATTAACCATCAACCTTAGAATCATTAAATGAATCCAACTCAAAGATAAATCACAAAGAGTACCCATTTGAAATCAAATCATCCATTGTATCCATTCAAAGAATAAATCACAATGGATATCATCTTTCAAATCGATAAAACAATGTATCCATCGGTTGAAACACATTAAATGTCCTATTTCTACCACTAACCACATTCATTGCAAAAGATAAAGCATTAAATGAATGGAACTTGAACAACATAATGATATAGCATTAAATGTTCAAGTAGTACTATAAGAGTGTGAGTGTTATCAATGGAGAGGTTTCATCCTCAACCTTAGTTGAAAGTTCTAGCCTCCCATGACTAAGAATGCCACAAAAACTTGAAGAACAAACATGAAAATAGAAGAAAAGCTTTACAAAGAGAAGTATCTAAAGAAAAGAGCTACTGAAATAAACTACAAAATGCACGAAATTAAACCTAGCTACTGCTCTGAGAATCCCCTCCAATCAATGAGGTATGACTATGGCTTTATAGAAGGAAATTAGGGTTAGAAAGCCATGTAAAATGACTACTCTAACCCCCTCTAGGGTTCCTCTTTTGCTAGAGACAACCAAGGTCACGAAACCAGCGTGTTCTGTTGCAAAAATCAGAGGGAGAACTGCTTTTTGTCATGGAGAAGCTCCTGGAAAAATTCGATCGATCGATCGACTTTTGATTTAGATCGATCGACTTTACGGGACTTCCAAATTTCCAAGCATTTCCACATGAAATTTTTGCCATTCCTCTCTTATTGACCTACAAAACACAAAAACTAACAAAAACATCAGAAAATAGCAAGGCTAAAGGTCTAACTAACGTAAATCAAGGGGTCCAAATATACAATATTTGGTACTCATCAGTCTTGTGCCGTAATTTGCTTGTATGGGCACTTCTTTCTTGACCTTCGCTCTCTGAGCTTTGAGAAGGGAGCACTGGGGTCGGACATGCCCACTTAATCCGCAGTGATGGCATATAAGAGATCTTCTGAGTAATCGAAACATCTCCATTGATTCTGTCCATCCCTTTATCCTCTACTGTGGGTGGGAGGCTTAGGGACTGTGGGTTTAACAAAGACAGTCCTGGAAGTAGAGGGAATATCAAAAGGAGAAGCTACATACCCGAGTCCAATCTTGTCTGTTGGGCTCTTCTAAATTGATAGTATGTGAATCAGCTTCTCATCGGTGACCCTCTCCAATTGTAGCTGTGTCTGTAGTAGCTTCTCCTCTAGCCCCTGTATCTTGAGTAGCAGTGAGCTTTTCTCTATCTGTAAGCTATTCAGGTCATGAATGTCCTGCTTGCCAGCCTACCTCAGTTTCTCAAACTCTACATAGAGGATTTTAAAAGCCTCATTGAGTTCTTCTCCATCTTCATCACTGTGCTCTGAGTAGTAAGCATCTTCCACTTCTACATACCAAGCCACAAAGGCTAGAAATTTCTCTTGCTAAGGAGCTTCTTCTTCTTCGGACTCATCACTAAGAGTCACATTGTATGCCTTCCCTTTTCCCTACTTGAGATTCCCACAGTCAGCCCGTATATGCCCAAACCCTAAGCATTCAAAACATCTTGGGCCTCTGGGATCTTTCTTCTCAGCTTCCTCAGGTTCAAACTCTCTGGGGGCCTTATTTAGTTTTTTGAAAAATTACTTCTTGAACATATCATTCCTCATTAATCTTCCGAAATTTTTAGCCAGCATTGCCACAACTTTTTCTTCATCCTTAGAGTCGTCTTCAGATGTTACTTCAACTTTCTTCTTGGAAGCTTTAAGGGCAATGGTCTTCACCTTTTTGACCGGGGGCAAGGACAGCTCATAAGTTTGAAGAGAACCCTCCAACTCTTCAATCTTCATCTCTTCCAAATCTTTGCTTTCTTCAATTGTAGTTACCTTGATTCTGAAATGCTTAAGCAAAGATCTTAAAATTTTACGGATTAGTTTTACATCCGAAACGGTTTTTCCAAGACTCACCATTGAGTTTCTTAGGTCGCTCATTTTCGAGTAAAACTCTCATAATGTCTCATCTTCCAACATCTTAATTTCTTCAAATCTAGAAATCAACATTTGAAGTTTGGCAGATTTAACAAGTTTATTGCCTTCATATGTTGTTTCTAAGATTTGCCACGCTTCTCGAGCGGATTCACTATTTGAGATTCTTGCGAATTCAGATGGTGAAAACGCTTGACATAGAGCATGGAGGGCTTTATCATTAGAAAGTTGTGCATTTTTCTCAGTGACTAGTTCGGTAGTTGCATTCACTAGCTTAGTCCAACCAGTTTCAACAATATTCCAATAGTCAATAGATTTTAAAAAGAACCGCATACGAGCTTTCCAATAGCCATAGTTCGAACCATCAAAGACAGGAACAATATTAAGATTTTGAGACATTAAGATAAAACTAGAAGTCAATAGGAAAGATAACACTCAAGAGTTGAATCTAGACAGAGTGTACCAAGCTCTGATACCAATTGAAAATTATAGGACTTCTAATTTATCAAGTGTGTGCAATAGTGTGCAAAAAAATATCACAATGCGGAAAATAAAGAGACAAATATTTTGTTGAGGAAGTGAAAACTCAATTAAGAGAAAAACCACTCCGGGGCAGCCAAACCTAGGATATCTACTATTTATAAGACAAAGCTAGTTACAACGCAGTAGCACTCACATACCCTTATGTAGTGGTCGTACCTTGAACTCTAATGTGTAACCCAACACGAACGCCTCCCAACCAAGTCACCTACTTGAAGGGGTCTTCAATGGAATCCTTTACCTTAGGGCCAACCCCTAAGATAGACTTCAGTTCAGCACAGCAACAGCACTTTGCAACAGCTTCAGAGAGAATGGTTCAGCACAATAACTCTAAAATAAACTCTCTAAGCTCTATGGAATTCAATACCGAATTCTTACAAACAACATGTCTAGGGGCCTCTATTTATAGGCTACAGAAGACCTAAATCGAGTCTAGTTCAATTTTCCTAGGCGGCGTCAGGACAGTTGCTGAGGGCGTCCGAACGAATAACTGTGCGATCGGCTTTCTAAATTCGCTTGAAATTCTTTCCTAAATAGAGCCGCGTCCGAACGGTGTTGCCTTAGCGTCCAGACGGTCGTATTTTAGCTGCACGCAATTTCCATATATAAGACGTAAGCGTCCGGACCATGAAGTCTGATGTTCGGACAGTTAAACTTTGTATGCACGTCTTGCCTTAACAAGGACATCGTCCGGATGGGAGCACACATCGTCTAGACGATTGTAGCTGTCTTCCTAAATCTGTGTTTTAGAAAGAAATCTTTCAACCTGTCGATCACTGAAAGGCATCCAGACGTGTTGCTGAGAAGTCCGGACAAATGCAAGCTTGAACAGTTTGAAGGTTCTCGACATAGAGGAAGGTCCGGACAGAAAGTTCTCATCGTCCGAACGGATAATGCTTGGACAATCGAGTGTCCGTATGGAATATCACGTCGTTCAGATGGATGCAAGGGATCCGATTTCTTTGACTTGGAATCTGTGTAGAATCTTCTAGATACATAGCTATGAAATAAAGACTCTAAAAATAGCTGAATCCTTGATAAAAAGCATCATTACATTAAAGTGATTTTGTCCAACAAAATGCAGCCAATTACAAACCAACATCTTGGTCCAAGGCCTTGAGCAAGTTTTGCAACTGCTCAACTTCAGGTTGTAATCCCTTTAAATTTGAAACCTCATTCTTGAGGCTTGCAATCTTGGCCTGCATCTTAGATACTTCCAACAAATGGGTACTCTAGTGCCTCTAGAAGTTCCGCCACAGCTCGGCCAGTTTCACTATGAACTGGAAGATTCAATGAAGGATTAGTAAGAAAATGACTAAGTATAAAAAGTATGCACCAAAAAAAAAAAACTTACCTAGAATTGAGAGTGCATGAGGATCTCGATTAATTGGTCGGGTGTAGTCCTCCTGAAATCTGGCAGAAAGTCCTCAGGAAGAATTGCAAAGATAGCCTTTAATGGGCATCCAAGCAACCCATCCCTAAGGGATGTGATAGGGGCCCTTCTCCCAGAAGGACCTGCATTGTTGGTTGTCGGCACGAAACTGGAAGGATTCACTCCTGTTTGCTACTAGCCCTCAGCTTGAACATTTGCCTTTGAGTTGACCAGCTTAGAACCCAAAGGATCTGTCCCGATCGGATGCTGCTGATCCTTGGCTCAAGTAGGTTCTGGCTGAGCTTCCGGAGGCATAGGAGATCTTGGCCCTTCACTATTTGTGGTCCCGGAAGCGGCAACTGTGTGACGTCCCACATCACTTGGGAATGGAGATGTGCTTATATGTATAAATGCACCCTTTATGACACAACGCGTTTTAAAGCCGTGATGGTTATGAACCTATCAGAACTCCGCAGTTAAGTGTGCTTCTGAGAGAGTAATCCTAGGATGGTTGACCTCCTGGGCAGTCTGATTTGGGGAGCCAAAAACAGATAATATTGTGTCATTGGGGGTGGGTCATTACAAACCGAGCTCTAAGCAGAACTTGGAATGGGACTTGGAGGGCGAGAATCGGTTTGACGCTCATGTTCCTCGTCTTCATGATTCTCCCCATCCTCCCCGGAAGAATCGATACTCATCTCCTCATTCTCAAATCTCGAGGTGTAAATTGGCGATATTGGTTTGTCCGGAACAATATAAGTCAGACAACCAAAGGGGGCCTAAGCCTCACTGATTCGATCAAGCACGTATTGCTCTGGGTCCAAGGCAAGTCTTGACCTCTTTGAAACTTCATCGGCTTTTCCCTTGTCTTTTCCAGCATCTTTGCACTTCTTCGTGCAAGTCTTCATCCGACAAGGGCCTAGATCCTATTGACTATCCCCAACAACATCTTCTTTAACCTCCCAAGGAGGGGTCAGACTCCTTTCCCCCTCCAATACTGGTTCATCCACCAGACTGAAGATGGGTGTAGCCACCCTCTTTATTCTAGCAACCTCTTGGTTTATTGAAGCTATTGGGGTTGAATCTTCCACGGCCCCGGGAATGGCCTCAATTCAGACTTCAAGCACTGCTTCTCTAGCGATGGCCGTGATGGGTTGCTTTGTTGCCCTTATTGGAGGCACGCGCCTCGAGTTAGACGCAGCTAATGGAACTTGAGAAGCTTTCTTCTTCTTAGAGGCTTTCTCCGGAGCATCTCCCAGTGCAGCAGCCTTGGGTTCACCAATTTTCTTCTTCGACTTGCCCATTTTGTCAAGCAAGACTTTGTCCTCGGGTATCTAGTACCCGAGATGCTGCCGCATGTTGGCATTCGTGACAATTTTGTCAAAGTCAATTCCGTCGATGATGTTCATTATCTGCCGTGAAAAGGAGATCATCTCGGCAACTTGGGCCCTATCAACAATGTTCAGGTGTGAGGGCTCCCTCAAGTTGTTGGCAAAAGGCCTTCATTCCCGATGAATTCTTTGATCCTTAGGAATTCTTTGATCCATTCCCGAGGAATTCGTTACTCTATTATGCTCAAGAATCGATCATCCAAATTGACATATATAACAAATCCATACCACAAGAATATGCTTGCCTAACATAAACACGTCAGGAATTCAAGAAACTAGAATTAATCAAGTTAAGCATCAATATATGAATTGTAGCAAGGCAAATTGAAAACTTAAAAATGATTATGGCTTTAATCAAGCCCTAACTAAAGTATTAGTTACACATAATTTGGATGAAAATCATCCTCATAAGGAAATAATAAAGGAAAAGAAAAACTAGAGAAAACTTCCTTCTTGAAGTAGCATTTGATCCTTCCCAAAGCTTGTGTCTTTCTTTAATGTTTAGAGGCTTATTTATAGGGATTAGGAGAATCCTAGAAGCCCTAGTAATCTCAGAAAATTTAGAAGACAGTCTCCTAGTCCAAGTAGGAGACTGAAAATCCAATTCAAGAAGGAAAAAGATTCCAAATTCGTCCAAATTTACGGCCCTTTATTGCAGGGCGATTTTGGCATATTAAATGTCTGAATTAGGAAAAACCTATTTCATATATATTTGTTGCTTTTTGTATTAGCTTTCCAACCCGCTAGTTTCACCGCAATCCAATACTTCAGTAGAAAGTAATTATTAAAATACAGAGACGTGCTCATTCTGGATTCTATAAAAAATAATAGATTTTGCCGACCTCTCTTTTCTTAAATTCAAAATTGATTAAATTCAAAATTGATTTGGTGTTGAATCTTTCCAAAACTGAGTTTGCCGACTTTGTTCTAATCTTGGAATTTGATGGATTTTCTTTCAAAACTAGTAAAATACAAGAAAACACAAAAACAATACAAAACTTCAAACTATAACAAAACTAAGAGATTAACATATGTGAATTCAGGGGCTTGAATGTGTAACATTCAGCACTTATCAGGTCACCTTTCCACCATCGATGGAGGGGGGTAACGTCATAGTTATTGCGAAGGATACGTGATAAGTGGAGAATGTTGCACATTCAAGCCCTTTAACTTGCATATGTTAATTCCTTAGCATTGTTATTTGTTTGATTTTGTGTTGTTTTAGTGTTTTCAAGTTTTAAATAAACATGCAATTAATTCCATTGATTTTGGGCTTAAAGCACACTTTGAGAAAGCCTAGAAGATATGATTAAGCTTAACCAATCATAATAGAAGACCTAGAAGATGTGGTTAAGTTTAATCAAATCAAGGAAATGATTAAATCAGAATTTCTCCAATAAGAGTCAAAATCGGATTGGATTTAAATTTAGATTTTGCATATGTCTCAGTGTTTTAATCATAACTTTCTTTTCAAGTATCGGATTGCAATGAAATTAGTGGTGTTGGAAAGATAATACAAAATGCAACAAATATATCAGAAATAAATTTTCCTAATTCAGACGTTTACTATGCCATAATCGCCCCAAAATAAAAAATAAAAAAAAAAAAAAAAAAAAAAAAAAAACCCTAAATCTGGACGAATTTGGAATCCTTTTCCAACTTTGATTGAATTTTGAGTCTCCTACTTGGACTAAGTTGAAAATAAATAATGAATTCTAATTTAACCAAGTGTATGTGTGTTTGTGTGCAACAAAATATCTTAAATGCAAAATTTAAAGAAGACAAGATATTTGTTACGAAGTGGAAACTCTGTGAAGAGAAAAACCACTCCGAAGCAGCCAAACCTAAGAAATCCACTATCCAAAAACAAAGCTAGTTACAAGACACTCGTACTCACATACCCTTATGTAGAAGTTATACCTTTAACTCTGACACGAAGCCCATCGTGAACGCTTCCCAACCAAATCTTCCACCTGAAGGGGTTTTTGATGGATTCCTTTACCTTAGGGCCGACCCCTAAGATAGACTTCACACGAACTGTTGAGCACACACCGGCAACGGCTTGAGAGCAAGCGGATCTTTGATTCTCCCTAAACACCCTCTCAAAGCACTACAGAATTCACTGTTGAATTCTGTTACAAAATACAAGCCTAGGGCTCTCTATTTATAGGCTTACAGGAAACCTAAAACTGCTGAGATTCAGGCTCTGGTTGTTGAGCGTCTGGACGGTTTTCTGTGATATCCTTTCAAAAACAACGTAATTCTATCTTTATCAGGTTCACGTCTGGACGATCTTCGCTAAAATGCTTTCCTCGTTTGAACGGAACTCTAGAATATTCAAAAATACTAGACATCGTCCGGATGTGTTGCCACGTCGTCCGGATGGCTTGCAGAGACTTCCCAAACAGTGTTGACTTCTGAAATCTAACTCCGTGTTGAACCATGATTGATCTAGCGTCCGGACGGTTTTGCTCTGACGTCCAGCGTCTTCATCGTTATCTGTAAGACACTGCGGGGCGTCCGAACGCCTTCAAAGGCTCGTCCGGATGGTTGCACAGGAATCAGCTGTTTTGACTTGGAAATTGCATGGAATCTTCATGGACATCTTCTTAGAAACTTGTGACCATACACTTGGCATGAAATGAGACACTGTCCATATTACTTGAAGACTCTAAATAGAACCGATAATCCTGTTAAAAAGCAACCGTTACATAAAGTATTTTTGTCAACCAGAATGTTGCCAATATAAAATACTAACATAAGTGACTAAGTTCCAGTTTTTCTTGGAATCCTAGGGCCTTTGGGCCTCTCTTACTCTTTATAAATAGACCCCTAAGCTTCAAGAGAAGTGTGCTTAGCTTTAGACTGAAAATTCTTCTTAGAGGCTTAACAAGTTGAAGAGGAGAACAACATGACAGGAGACCATCCCAGCACCACGATGAGCGGCTAAATTCGTAAAAGTTTGATGTAGCCATTTCCAAGTAACAATGGTTTAATGTATTTTAATTTGGTATTTTCTATATGCTTGATGGTTGTATAACTGTGAGAATTGATCTTAATGTTTATATTCAATCATTATGAATTTTAGAAAGTCTTTTATATTGATTGAACTCAATCCTTCATATTTTTTGTGACTATGTGAATGATTGTTATACAAATGTTTTAATTGACATATGATCAAGAGGGTTAGATAGACCATGCCTAGGGAAGGCGGATTGTACTACACCCTAGTTTAGTGTAATTTAGGTAGGCAGTTCGTACCAACCGAAGATGGGTTATACTATTCTATTGATTGTATGTATCTTATTAAAGACTTCCATACCTAAGAAAGACGGGTCGTACCACATCTTAGTGGTTAGGTGGGCGGTCCGTGCTAACCGAAGATGGATTATACTTATTCTTTAGAGGTAATTTCTTGACTACTCGAGTGAGACGAGCCTTATATCATGCATAGTATGAATTTTCCTTGGTAATATATGATTGACCATTGTTATGCAGTGAGTGGTAAAATCAACCCCCTATTCTTTCTCTCATCACTATTCTCTTTACATTTATGTGTTTTACTTTTATGTATTTATTTTTAGAAAAAAAAAAAAATCAAACATTTTTTAAATTAAGTTATATTTAATTTCGAAAAGCTTGATAACAACACCTACGCAGTCCTTGAGGTTCGACACCCTCAATATAGCCCTATGCTATAAGGATTCGTACTATTGTGAGTTGTAATTTTATTATTGATATTTTTGTGCACAAAACGAGCACATTAATTTTTGGCGCCTTTGCCAGGGACCGCAAACGGTTATGCTATTACGTTTTAAAGATTAAATCTAGCTTAATTATTTCCCGTTTCTTTTTATTTATTTATTTTCTTAATTTCGGTTTCTAATTTTGCTATTAGTTTTTTTTCTTTTCTTTTTCTCTTAGTTTTTCTCACTCAGGTCCAACGCATCCAGCGTTTTGCGATCGAGCGCACCTTCCTAGATCAGTAGTACTAAAGTTACTGCATTGCAAAGAGCGCATGGCTAGGGACCCCTATGAAGGTTACCAAACTCACTTTGGGTTTGATTACTTTGATTTAGAGCCAGAGGCTTTCTTTAGATCGGCAAATAATCCTTACTCTGATTATTATGACCCGGGATGGAGAAACCATCATAATTTCTCTTGGCATGATCAAGCCACAGGAAATTCAGCCCCACAGTGTCACGAACTGCACTATCAAGCAAATTCGCAGTTCAACAATCAAGTGGTCTATCCACCATCTAACTTCCATCCTCCCCACCAGCAATGGCAATAATCTCCATATTGTGTTGAATTTTAGGATAACTGGCAACCTTCTTCCACATACCATTCTCCACAACAGCAGTCTTAGGCCACACCCTCTCCTCAGTTGGATTCTGACCTTCAAGATCAGCTGTTGAAATTTATGAGCAAGATGGAACAATATACCCCTCAATTCATCACCGAGATAGAAGCCAAGATGGAAGCTCATGTTGAACAAATCATCAACCACCTCAATAGAGAAGAAGAAGAGCTTCAAAGGCAGCGGGTGACCAATCTTGATGGACACTACATGGTGGATGAGAGTACTTCTTATCATGACCAAGCCATCACCACACTGAAGAATGGAGAAGTGGTTGAAACTCACATGGAAAATAGGAATGAGGAGCAAATTAAGGCCCCAAAAGCTTTACATTGCGCAAAAGGCGAGGAAGTGAGCAGTGAGGCTCCTTTATCATCCACTCTTATTTTCGAGACCCGATATGAACCTCGAGCCCGTATTCCAGGTGATTTAAAATTTTCAATTTTAGAGACAGATAACATTCTCTCGGTCATTATTGCTTATGACTTAATAAGAGGAGAGGAGAGTAGTTTATTAGGGCTTTTAGAAGAATAAAAAGAGACCATCGACGTAGAAAACTTCCTTGAGTATTTTCCTCATTTTACTCTAGTTCATAATTCCCTTCTTGATGAGAAACTATTTTAGAGTACTCAGAAGGATCTACCTCGATATGCGGACATTCGAAATTAGCTTTATATAGGTAAAATTTATTCTCTTTAGCCCAAAAAAAGAAAAGATTGGTGCTTCAAATTTAAACTTAAGGGTCAAAGAGCACTGAGGGCATCAAGGATGTGGATTCCGTTGGCTTGGCGGATCCCACATATTTTGACTAAATGAGTCATCTTCATAGGTTTGAGCACAGGCCATGTGCGCTCGAGTCCTCCATCAGGCCAGGGTACATGATCTCCTTCCAAGTTTATCTTCTCCATTGTTGTTTCATTTTTGGTTTATATTTTTACAACAATTTGTTGCACTTGACTGGTATTTGGTTGGAGTATCACTATCTTTTTCAGGATATGTGTTTTTACAATCAAGTTTGGGGGTATGATATGCCCCAAATCTACTTATTCAGGTATTCATATCCTCTTACTATTATGTTCAGTACTATACACACATTGTGGAGAATATGTGACTCAAGTTCGGGGGTATGAAAGAGAGAAACACTATCCAATATTTTGCTATGTTATCTCTAAGAATTTGGTTGAACTTTAATTCTGATTTGTATTTCATTGGTGAGCTTAACATGATGAACATATGATCACTTGACTAGGGAATTAAGAAGTTTTGTTATTTTCTCTAGCAGTATGAGATATTACTTGTTTCAATTTGATTCTCACAAGGACACTAACATGCAGTCTGTGGGGAATGAAATCTGAAATCAAGTATGTATATTGTAAATACTTGGATGCAGTTGGCAACTTATTGGAGAAATAACCTTGACATATAGTTAAAAAAATAAATAATATTGATCACTTTGAGCTTTTCCCTGAGTTACTAGACCTCTTGCCTCATTAAGCATTGAGTGTTCGCGTCAAAAAGTGAAAGTTTTCTTTGGTTGATAGAGTGGCTAAGTTTAGCTTCGTAGCCTTTTTTACTCGAATTAGTAAGTCTTTAGGGTGTTTTACACCTAGTGCCCTAAAACCATCTAGTTTAGGAGTCATTGACCTAACACTCGTTACATGGGTCAATTAGAAAGCTTAAGGGCGCTAAGCACTGCATAGCCTGCATATATATATAAAGGGGAAAAAAAAAAAGGAAAAAAGAAGAAAATATGTCTTGTTTGTTTAATCTAATGGGGAGTTCAACGAATTTTGAGTATTGAACCATTCATGATTGAGATTAGTTTTTGAAACCTCATGACTATTTGTTAAATTCACTGTACACTAGTTGAATCTTGTGATATCTCATAATGCCATGTTAGTAGCTTAATTTTTAATTCCCTAAAATTGTGAAGATGGAGTTTGTTTTTTTAATGAATGTGAATCATTGTTTTTGTGACACTTTAATCTTATGAATAACATGATCTTGCATAATGTTTGTGGGTATCAATTCTGGCAAACCTTAACAAGACTTCATTGGTCCTCTAGGGATGCCCAGGGATTTAAAAGGCTTGTTGCATATACAAAATGCAATCGTACATCCTAAGAAAGAATGATTTATCTTGTTGTTTTTTAGTTTTATTTCTTGTTTTATATTGTTAAAGGACTAGCAATATGTAAGTTTGGGGGTGTGATAAGTGGTGAATGTTGCACATTGAAGCCCCTTAACTTGCACATGTTAATTTATTAGTATTGTTATTTGTTTAATTTTGTGTTGTTTTATTGTTTTCAGGTTTTAAATAAATATGTAATTAATTCCATTGATTTTTTGCTTAAAGCACACTTTGATAAGACCTAGAATATATAATTAAGCTTAACCAATCATAATAGAAGACCTAGAAGATGTGGTTAAGTTTAATCAAATCAAGGAAATGATTAAATCGGAATTTCTCCAATAAGAGTCAAAATCTAATTGGATTCAAATTTGGATTCTGCACATGTCTCAGTGTTTTGATCATAACATTCTGATCTAGTATCAGATTGTGATTAAATTAGTGGCATTGGAGAGCTAATACAAAATGCAACAAATATATCAGAAATATGTTTTTCTTAATTTGGACGTTTACTATGCCAAAATCACCACGCAATAAAAGACCGTAAACCTGGACACATTTGGAATCATTTTCCTACTTTGATTGAATTTTGAGTCTCTTACTTGGACTAAGAGACTAAGTTCCGATTTTTCTTGGATCCCTAGGGCTTTTAGGCCTCTCATAGTCTCTATAAATAGACCCCCTAAGCTTCAAAAGAAATATACTTAGCTTTAGACAAAAAAAATTTCTTGGAGGCTTGACAAGTTGAAGATGAGAAGAACATGGCAAGAGGCCATCCCAACACCATGATGAGCAGCTAAATTCGTAATAGGGTGTTGATGTACCCCTTTCCAAGTAACAATGGTTTAATTGTATTTTAATTTTGAAAAATTAAAGTGACTTCTAATATAAACAAGTATGTGTAATAGTGTGCAACAAAATATCAAAATGCATAATTAAAGGAGACAGATATTTTATTGACGAAGTGGAAACTCAGTTAAGAGAAAAACCATTCCGGGGCAGCCAAACCCAGGATATCCATTATTCAGAAGACAAAGCTAGTTACAAAGCAGTAGCACTCACATACCCTTATGCAGTGGTCGTACCTTGAACTCTAACATGTAACCCAACACGAATGCCTCCCAACCAGGTCTCCTACTTGAAGGGGTCTTCAATGGAATCCTTTACCTTAAGGCCAACCCCTAAGATAGACTTCAGTTTCAGCACAGTAACAGCACTTGGCAACGGCTTGAGAGTGAGCAGATCAGCACAGTAACTCTAAAATATAACTCTCTAAGCACTATGGAATTCGCTACCGAATTCTTACAATTCCCAAGCCTAGGGACCTCTATTTATAGACTGCAGGTTCAAATGAGCGTCTGGCTTGATAAATCGAGGCCCTGTCCAGACGGATAACTGTGCGATCGGCTTTCCAAAATTTCGCTGAAATTCTTTCCTGATTTGAGCTGCATCTAGATGGTGTTTCCCTGTCATCCGGACAGTCGCACTTCAGCTGCACACAATTTCCATATTAACGCTTCGCGCGTCCAAACCAAGGGAATGGTCATCTGGACGATTGATTTGATGCACGCAATTTTCCATATATGTAGCTTGCGCGTCCGGACCATGAATGCTGTCGTCCAGACGTTTGAATTTTGAATGCGCAACTTGCCTTATGGATGAGCGTGTACGGACGGGAATCCACATCGTTCGGACGGTTGCAGCGATCTTCCCAAATCTATGTTTTGCAAAGAAATCCCATAGCTGGTCGAACACTGAGTGTCGTCCGGACGTACTGCTGAAACGTCCGGACGGATGCAAGCTGGAATAGTTTGAAGCTTCTTGACACAGAGGAAGGTCCGGACGGAAAGTTCTCGTCGTCCGGACGGATGATGCTTAGGACAGTTAGGCATTTGGACGGTATATCACGTCGTCCGGATGGATGTTGCTTGATTGATGAGCGTCCAGACTGAATACCACGTCGTCCGGACGGACGCAAGGGATCTGACTACACTGTCTTGAAATCCGCACAGAATCTTCTAGAAACATATCTTTGAAGAAGACTTCTGAAAACTGACTGAACCCTTAATTAAAAGCATCATTGTTTATGTTACTGACTGATGAGTGTCCAGGCGTTTCACAAGGCCGTTCGGACGATAAACTCGAGATCCGACTTTTACTGAGCTGTAGACTTTACAGAGTCTTCTTGGAGTCTGGAAATTCCTTCTTGATGCTTATGACACTGATCTTGTCATAATAAGGCCATTTCCATTTCGGAGAAATATACTCTGAATATTTGAAGACTCTGAACTGATACGGCATCCCTGTGAAATCAACAACATTACATAGAAGTGATTTATTCTAACAGAATGCAGCCAACACAAAAACTAACTGATTTGAAATTTTCTATATGCATGTTGGTTGTATAACTGTGAGAATTAATCTTAATGTTTATATTCAATCATTACGAATTTCTTATCTTGTCTTAGAAAGTCTTTTATATTGATTGAACTCAATCCTTCATATTTTTTGTGACTATGTGAATGATTGTTATACAACGGTTTTAATTGACATATATAATCAAGAGGGTTAGATAGGTCATGCCTAGGGAAGATGGATTGTATTACATCCTAGTTTAGTGTAATTTAGGTAGACAGTTCGTACCAACTGAAGATGGGTTATACTATTCCATTAATTGTGTATATCCTATTGAAGACGTAGCTAATTCATACCTAGGAAAGACAAGTCGTACCCATCTTAGTGGTTAGGTGAACGGTCCGTGCCAACCGAAGATTGATTATACTTATTCTTTAAATGTAATTTCTTAACTATTCGAGTGAGACGAGCCCTATATCATGCATAGTATTAATTTCCCTTGTTAATTTATGATTGACCATTGTTATGCGGTGAGTGATGAAATCAACCCCCTATTCTTTCTCTCATCACTACTCTCTTTACATTTATGTGTTTTACTTTTATGTATTTATTTTTAGAAAACAAAAATCAAACATCTTTTAAATTAAGTTATATTTAATCTCAAAAAGCTTGATAACAACACCTATGCAGTCCTTGAGGTTCGATACCCTCAATATGGCCCTATCCTACAAGGATTCGTATTATTGCGAGTGACAATTTTATTATTGATATTTTTGTACATAAAACGACTACCTCAATACGCTCGTCCATCGTGGTCAGTCTCGCAGCATGGCGATTTTCTAGTTGTACCAGCCTCGAGAGCCAGAGGAGCTCCCTCGGTATGAACATGCTCTGCTTGGAGCTCGGGATGACCATTGTTTTGGTTGGAGTTCTGGATTCAGAGTCAAAAGAAATTTTCGGAGGTTTGGGTTGAAAACTTGAGAAGTAAAGAAGGTAGAGAAGAGCTTCTGCGAGACCAAAGGCGAGAGTGCGAGAATACAAGTGAAAGTAAGAAGTAAAAATGAAATTTAAAAAGAGGCTATATAGGCGGGGCGTCATCAATGCTAGCCAGTCACACGTGCCCGAGAGTCGACACCATCAAGGCACTGGTTGTCATCACGCACCCGAGAATCGAAGCGTCCACCATTGAGGCGTCGTCATCAATATGACACCTCTAACACGTGAACCCGAGACTCGAGGCGTCGTCATTAAAAAGGCTCCTCGAGTGGCACGCATCGAAAAGACAAGATAAGAAAATCATCATCACCCTTGAGAAAAGCGGTGGCAGTGTCAGATGCGTGGATCGAGGAAAAATTTGAAATGATTGCAATGATTAATTCTCTTAAATATGGTAATTTGAATAAAAGAATTGGGGGGGTAACTGTTGAGAAAATTATCATTCTCAAAGCCCAAGTGAGCCCATGATCGAGCTCTAGGCCCAGTCGGTTCATCCGACCCGAATAAAGACTCAGTTAGTCATGACGGTCTCGGATATTTCTTACAAAATCTTATGAATATGCTTGGGTACCAGAATCGGGGATAAGCACTGGCTAGGAAAATCTATCTCGGGAATACGAGACGAATGCATATGAAATCCTCATATCCAGTTGGTCCCGGGAATGGATTTCTTAGGACTACCATGAGGCGATATGGACGAAATATGCTAGACTGCTTATCCCTAAAACATTGCAAAAGGACTCTATCCCGAATTTCTTGGGATAAGCTCTTATCCCACAAAATATGGGACAAGATACCTATTTGAACTCAACTGAATGATAGTCCTACCTGAGTTGGACTCTCCACCAGATAAAGTATAATTACACGATCTGAGGATTAGAATCCTAATTGAACTATGATCAGAGCACTCCAACTGTATCAGAACTACATGCCTATAAATAGACTGGTACCCAGGTATCAAAACGGTCTGATCTCTCTGATTTTCATGTGCTCTCATATTCCTTGTGACGCCCTACATCGCTTGGATTTGGGAATGGGTATATGCTTATATGTATATTCACACCCTTCTTGACACAACTCATTTTAAAGCAGCGATGCTCATGAACCTATCAGAACTTCATTGTTAAACGTGCTTTTGTGAGAGTAATACTAGGATGGGTGACTTCCTAGGAAGTCACAAATGGTATCAAAGCTATTGCCTAGCCTGAGATGGGGGGGAGCGTGCATAAGCTTATGAGGGTCGTCGCTAGCGGGCACTCATTGGGACGCCATGAATGGAAGAATCCCATGAGAGTCGCCAGAGGGACAATGGGTCCCAAGAGGGGGTGATTATGACGTCCCACATCACCTGGGTACAGAAATGTGTATATGCTTATATGTATATTCGCATCCTTCTTGACACAACGCGTTTTAAAGTCGTAATGGTCATAAACTTATCAGAATTCTACAGTTAAGCATGCTTCAACGAGAGTAGTACTAGAATGGGTGATCTCCTATGAAGTCTGGTTTGAGTAAGCTAAAAGCGGACAATATTGTGCCGCTGGGGTAGATCATTGCACTCCCAGATATTTGTTTATTAAATCTGACTTAGGCGTCAGAGTAAGACTCTGTCGGTACACCTTCTAATTGTTTTGTAGGTATCGAAGAAAGCGTATCGAAAAGCGACGCGTCACCAAACAAAAAATAGTACCAACAATTATAATATTATCATTTGTGTATGCGGGTCTCTCTCTCTCTCTCTCTTTATATATATATATATATTGTTTTTTTTTTTTTGGTTGAGTAATACGACACTCAACCTCATTTTTTCACATTGATTTTTACACTTTTTTTAGGTGACTTTTAAAATTATTATTAAATTAAAATTCAATAAAAATTTAATGATAATTTTAAAACTAATCTAAAAAGAAAGTGAAACTAAATGTGGAGAAGTGAATATTTTAGTCATATTTTTAGGAGCAAACGAAGCGTATTCTCATTTTTCTTGGCGCTAACTGGTGCGCTATGACACAGACCACCTGTAAAGCAAAGTCATCGTAGCTTCCAACCCAGCTCAATACATTATTCCCCAAGCTAATCTCCTCGAAGCTTTTTCTCTCAACCTATATAAAGCCCATCGAAACCCCAATCCATCACTCTGGTTCCCTTTCTAAAAAGTCTAAACCCTCTGTATCTCTTTCTTAATGGCGAAGCTGAAGATAGCAGGCACATGGGTAGGCGTGCTAGAGGTGGAATTGGAGGAGTGGACCGTACCCATCTTGAGAGAAGAGGTAGCAAAGCGATCCAACTGCGCGCCCGAGTCGATCAATTTGATTTGCGCAGGCAAGCTCTTGAAAGACGGCGATGGGACTGAGAAGCTGACCCACTTGGGCGTTAAGAACAACGCTAGGATTCTTGCCAGTCGGGGCTGCGCTGAGGAGGGCAAGTCCTTGGAGGGGGAGTTGATGGCCGAGGAGGAACGCTCTAGGAGACTCGCCCGAGTCAAGTGAGACTACCAAGTCCCTGTGCATGCTTGGCCTCTGTTTTTTTTTTTTTTAATTGAATTTTTACTTGCCAAAAAGAAAAATTGGGTTGGCTTTTTCATAGTTGGTTTTGTTAATTTTGATGAAAGGTTGGGTTTTCTTCATAAGCAACGTGTATTTTTGAGTCTTTTTGCTTTCTTGGACTTCGTTTAGATTGCGTTTTTTGATCATGTGCTTTTTAATTTTGATGAAAAAAATGATTTTTTTGCTCCTTTTTTTTATTTTTATAGAAATGTGTTCTATTTGTTGCATTTTATAAGAAAGAGAAACTGTTAATCAGTTGTGTTTATATAGGTGCTTAACTCACGCACTCTCTCTCTCTCTCTCTCTGCAATTCTTTTTGTTGTTATGGGATTTTGATGAGCAATGTGTCTCATATTTAAAATTTACTCGGCAAATCAAGTTCTAATTTTAGGGTTTTATCTAGTCTGTGGGGTTTATACAGGTTGAAAAGTTTCTCTGTATGATTTGTTTTCTTTTGTTATAGATTGTTAGCTTTGATTGATGAATGGTTTTTGGATAACACTGATTTGGGATTTGAAATTCTTGAATTGATTGAGAAAATTGAGTTGTAATGCATAAATTTAATATGGTTGTTCTCAGTAAACCCATTAAAATTTCAGTGAACTTGGAAGTTTTTTTTTTTTTTTTTTTTTTTTTTTTTTTTTTCTCTTTTTTTTGGTATGCATTTTTCATCATGTTCCTTTTTGGTTCTGTGGAATCTGTCAAAAAGAAATTCATTTTTTCTTCTTTTTAATATTCTGTTTAATTTTGTTTTGGTTCAATTTTTAAGAATCTACCACTATAAGGCCTAAATGTTTTATTATGCACAGTTGAGTGGAAATCCTTTTCACCCCAACCTTTGCTCAGCGACCGAGCATACCAATTATATGGTTTAAGTTCATGTTGTCCTACATTTAAGACCGCATGCTCCTATTTTATATGGTTTGCAAAGTGGTACCCTTAGTCGATAGGTGGGCTGTTCCATATCTTAATAGGCCTCCGAGTTGGAGCATAATTCCGACTTGGATTAAGCCTAGTGCAATAGTTTGTTTAACACGAATCCAGTGATTGCAAAAGCAGTAATTGGAAATTCTTTCTTGAGATGTTATCACACACCCACCAATATAACAGCTATGGAAAACATCAGAAAAGCTTATTACGTAACCATTCTAGCGCTCAATTAATCAGCTTATAAATTTCTCTCTGGCTTTCCATACAGGACCCCAGATTTTTTTTATCATTTGCCACATGCAATTTTCTTTGCATGAAGGACCAAAACTAAGACTGAGACATATTGGAACTTTCCGTATCTTGCTGTTTTTCTTCCTTGAAACCATTTTAAACCTCCTAATCATCACATTTTCTCTCCATTGATGAAAATTTGTTTCCCCTTGCTAGATGCTAGGGATTAGGAAGTGAATTTCAATATAAAGTATAGAGGATGATGAAATGCTAAGCGAGCAATGATGGACTTAAGATGAAATGTCTTTTTAAGGCAAGAAAATAAAGTATCAACAATCTTGGACATTGTTGTCTGTCCAGTCATCTTACTTAGTTGCTTTCACCTCTCAATGAGACAGCTTTTCATTTACTAGACCTGCATGATCTGCCACATGATAATTACATCTTATCTTTTAGATGTTATATTGGTGGGCTCATATAGTTTTGATTTTTAATAGTTGATAATGTTGATGACCAAGGGAAAGGAAGCCTTTTGTTTTTCATTGTAAAGCTTTGCTTGTGACTTTGTTTCTTTCTAACTTTTTGGAATCTCTATCACAACAGGGCAGCTGCCACAGTGATGTCCAAAAGGCATGCTGATGGTTCATTACCAGTTGAAGACTTTAATATAGAAGTTGAAGATCAAAGTGGAAAGATAGTACAACTGGGATCCAAAACTGATCAGCAGTATGATAAATAATTGAATTTTGCTCGTATTTTTTGAAAGTGCAGTTAGATGCGAGCAAGGAATTCCTTTATTGAGAGATTTAATGGTCTATGATCCCATTCTCAATGAAGAAGATTTCAACTTTTATGTTGCAGGGCAGTGATGATGGGTCTGATGCTTCATGCAAATGCAAAACAACTAATTAGGAGGGAGAATTACAAAGAGGCATTGGAAGTGCTTACCATGGGAGAGGTCAGTGGCAGTTGAATTTTTGTAAATCAATCTGATACACTTTCCATGATTTTGAATTTCGATTTCAAAATTTCATTACAGTTAACCTCTTCCCCACCCCATTCACTTCCCCCCCCCCCCCCCCCCCCCTCAAAAAAAAAAGAAAAAAGAAAAAAGAAAATAAAAAATTATAATAATAATGATCAAGTTAATGCATTTCTTGAGATCCATGTCAGAAGGAAACAATCAAATGCAATTTTTAAGTACTCCAGTTTATATGTTTACAGCTTTAAAGTTGAACTAAGGATTTTTTTTACTCTAATCTGTTAATTATATTGTTTTCAGTAATCACATAGTATCTCGTATACCATCCTATTTTTTATGTCTTAATCTTGCGTAGATGACTAATTTTTAATCTTATATTAGCCACTTTTTGTTTTGTTAGCATGGGAATTTGGTTGTGGTAATGCCCAGTTAAATATTTTCCCTGTGAATAATTCCAGTTGGTTCAATCTCTTTCTTGTAGGAGGCTTTCTCTCTTTGCAATCCTAAGGTCATTGAGGTGAGTCAGCTGTTCTTTCTGCTACACATATATGGTCCATTGATAGGATTAGATGACTGATGACTAACCACTTTGAGAGCCATTTCATTGCACAGTAGGTGTCTTTTGTCATTTGATTGAAACAGCTGAAATTCTATCTGAGTTACTGTCTTGTAATGGATACCATTTGGCTGATTTGCTTGTGGAACGAGGATTTCGGGATGAAAATTGCTGGTGACCACTAGACATACAGTTGCTTCTAGAATTTCACTAAACATGATCTTAAGTTACTCTGTGCTTATGAAATTTGAAAAATTAAAGCTACCTAAGTAAACGTTGACATGGAGAAATTTTGGTGGATTCTTTAAATGTAACTTACTAACTTCAGTGATTTCATCTTGTTGACATTTAACTCTGTTAATAACATTTCAGTTTCTTTCTGGTTATATTTTATCTTCTGCTTTTGGTTGATCTCTTGTTTCCTTTCAGCTGATTGACAATGTCCCAATACTGCAAATAGACATGGTGTGGTGCTATTTCATGCTTCGAGACATTAGATGGCTCTCGGTGGCAGGAGCACGCTTGGAAAAGGCTAGAGAAGGAATTGAACGTGCTCATGGCAAGGACTCCTCCCGTGTCAGACTCCTCCAAGCAGGTCGCCATCCAGAGCTTGCAATGTGAGTATTCATATGGATGTTTTTATTCTGTATATTCTTGGCCGGTCAGGGGATATTCTTAGATATGCTGTGTGAAGCTAATTTATTTTGAATTCCTGTTTATAGACATTTAAGACTGGAGCTGCTGGAAGGGGTGGTTGCATATCACAGTGGTCAGTTTGATAAATCGAGGAATGCATTGACCACAGCGCAAGCAAAATACTTCCAGGTTAGTTGAATACCTAACATGTTCTGAGGAATACTGACATTCAAAACAAGAGACAGAGAAATGCTGAAGAAAAAGTGGTCATACCAAACAGGTTGAGTACAGAACAGTTTGCTCTGCCCCCCCTGGGTTTTATGGTCTCCTAGATTTCACCAATGGATCTGTAATAAATCATTTTGAAATGTTCTCTGCACGTCCAACTTACCATATGCATATTACTTATAATTTGTATAGAAAATGTTGGCCAACTTTTATATTCATTTAAAAGGAGTGTTAATATAAGTTTTTTATAACTAGCTATAGATATTGCCTTAGCTTTATCTGCATCATTATTAAATTACTTTTTGGTTATTGCCTAAGCTGTTCATCTCCTTTACTTCCCTGCCCCCTCCCCCTCAAAACTAATCTCTTCACCATTTTTACTTTCTATCCAAGTAATGTACCTTCTCCACACGTTTCTTCCATCTCAATTCCTATATCCTATTGTTGATTTCAGCTACAGGTGCCAGATGAAGCCTTATCACTTGTAATGAGCATGGGCTTTAAAGAACGTGATGCTAAGAGGGCTTTGCGAATGAGCAATCAAGATGTTGGGAGTGCAATTGATTTTCTTGTTGAGGAGAAGGCAAAGAGAGCGCAGAAAAAGGAGGAGGATATTAGGCGAAGAACTGAAATCATGTGGGTGTGACTTGATCAAATTTAATTATGGTCTATTTTGTATCTTTCCTGTCAGTTGTGTTGACTGGCCCAAAAGTTTTGCAGGGAGCAAAAGAAGTATGGGATGACACCATCAAAGAAAGCTGTGGATCTTAAGATATTGAATGAATTGGTCTCCGTGGGGTAAGCATGCCAACCAATATGATTTTTGGGGTTTGTGGTTTACTGTTTAGGAAATTTGTATCTAGTTCTATGACATTCTTTATGTCTCTGATTTTTTATCTTTAAAAAGTGTAACATTTAAATAGCTTGTTGCTGTCTTTGATTTTGAGGTAACTTTAATATTAAACAGAAGATTTAGTGTGATGCCTACTGTCCAAGACCATATATGCACTTGCATGAACCCCCTTGTAGTTACTAATTAAGCTAAGAATTGCTTAAATGGGCAGGTTTGAGAAGGAGCTTGCTGCTGAAGCCCTTCGAAGAAATGAGAATGACTTTCAAAAGGCATTGGATGATTTGACAAATCCAGAATCTAATTCTGCCATACAGGTCACCTCGCATTTCCGATGAAATAGTTTTGGTTATAATTTATTTCACACATCTACCAGTACCAACTTTCTTTGCCTGCAGGTTGATATTGAATCAAGGAAAAGGAAAAGACAGCGACAAGCATCAGAAGCTGCAATTGAACAGCTTGTACGCATGGGTTTCGACAGATCAAGAGGTAACTAACTGAATAAAAAAATATTGCAGTATCACTTACGGTTAGTCTTTTTATGTCTATCTTTGTCATTTAGTTCACCCTTGTTTCAAGAAGACCTGTTACTTTGGGAACTAAAGTCACAGAACCTTCTCATTGAATTCCCTTTCACTGATTCTTCTTACTCCATTCAATATAATATCATAAATTCTACCTTTGTCGTAATCCCCAAGAGTGAATATTCTTGAGGAATTGAAAAATGAGTAGAAAACTCTGCCAATTCCCACCGAATCCATTGTTTCCTTCAACATATTGCCAAGAATCAGGGTTGTAGGCATATGAGAGAGACATAACTAGCATCTAGGGCATTTGAGAGAAACATAACTAGTATCGGAAAAGCTTCGATTGATTTTCTGCATCTCAAACCACTACCACTTTATAGCAACTAGCAGGACTCTGATGTAGTTTCTTGTGTGCAGCGGTTTCTGCTCTTCAGGCTGGTGGCACTGTGGAGCAAGCAATGAATCTGCTTCTCTCACAACCTGGGTTTGCTGCTAACAACAATTCAGTATCTGAGCCAAACCAAGGGATTTCTGGTGATAACAGTGCTAATTCTTCCATTCCAATACTTTCTGATGCTTCTAGCAGCATTAACGGCGTTGAAGGAGCGTCAACTTCTGGTGAAATAGAAGATCGGGATGCAGAGATGGAAGATGAACTTGCTGGGGAACTAGCAAAAGGGGATGCTTTAACAGACTATGACATCGAAGTTGAAAAGGAAGGTGAATCCATAACTGAGTACTTGACTCTCCTGGAGTCAGCAGGCAATAGTGTGAAGGCATCCTATCACTCGTGAGAGGACGACTTTAGGCGATACTGCATACTAGATTTATGTGAATGGTAGGATGATATATATGGGAGCTGCTTAACCGATAAGTAGATGTATGAAGTTTACACTTGCCTTTGACACCCCTAATTTACAATCACCCCACAAACTTCAAAATGTGATAATCAACCTCCCCAAATTACCAGGTGTATGGGTTCTTTTTTGGTATTTGTCCAAGTGATAGATGGACAATTCCTTGGGCTCGGGTTCCTTAAGGAAAAGGATTACAACATCAACAGTAAAGGAATAACTATGATGTTCACATATAAAATGAAAAGAGGTGGGAGGGAGTAAGGGAGGGATGTAACCGGATGGTTTTTCAGCACATGTTGTCACCTCAAGTCAATAGTGACCCAGCTAGCTTCAAGTCGTAGCTTGAGTAGGTTATTTGCTCTCTCTGTATGTGGTTGGATTGTGGCTAAAAATTTCAAACTTCTATTATATACTAGTGGTTTTTTCAAAACATTGTCTTTTCAAGGGCTTAGGTAGGCTCTCCTAATATGAGATATGATATATTGCCATTTCAACACAACTTCTGATCACTTTTGTCCACATGACAACTTTTATTACTTTTATTTATTTTATTGAAAAAAACCCCTAAAATTAGCTAGGGTTACGTTTTGGGGTGGCAAAAGATTACTCATCCTAATATAGGGGAGTAAACCACCCTTACAACAGTAAAAAAAGAGGATATGCACACAGTATGTTAGATTGGTGAGAGCAATGAAATGTTTGCTCAAAATGGCAAGACATGGTGGCTATTCTCGTTTGGTCGTAAAAAATGGGTGATTGAGACTCTATATGGAGCATTAATAGCTGAAAATATCTAAGGAGATATTAGTCAAGGTTAAGTTGGGGTTTAGTCGGTAAATCTGCTGCACGCCACCTTTGGTGTCAGCTTTCTCCAAAGACATGGCGATTGTGCTAATCTACACAACCCATGGTCATCATGGGTTTGACGAGAGATTAACTCTCTTTCTTTTTAAGAAGTAAACGAGACATTAATTAAATTACTCTTACCGTGGCTATGAGTGATTCTCTCATGACCGAGCACTAGATCCTCATCATGGGGAATCAATTTTCACCATGACCGAGAACCAAACTGTCATCATGGGTCAACCCTCTATAACTATAAGGACTATATTGTGACGGAACACCAGACCATCGCTGCAGTTGATCTCCATTATACCATTACCGAACACCAGACTGTCATCATAGGTAGATATATACTCTAATATTCTTATATACCTAAATAAATTTATCCTTAATTATTCATATTTTTTACACTCAGTATCAATTTCTAACCGATTGTGTCGTATGATTACACGTATTTATTGATAACATGTGTTCTTATTATATGTTCTCTTCAAAAGTTAATATTGAAAACTTTCAAACTAGTTTAACACATGTTTTTATTTCTCTTTTACATTACTAAAATCTTTCTTAAACCTGCTCTAAAAACTAATCTTCTCTACTAATCGTAAAACTATATTGGAGAAATTTAAATGATACATAAATCCTATAAATCCCGGGCTCATATACTCTTGCATGCTTTTCTACTATAGTCTATATACATACTAAAACATAGTTAGTGTAAATGAATTTACTGCTTTTGATAGGGGCTTACTTACCTTTGGTAGTTTAATTCCCTCGTTATTGTGCTTCCGTAGCGTTCGTTCATCGCCTTGATTTATATCAAGTCATTAGACGGCGTTTAGTCACAAAATACTAAATTGTATTCTCTAGCTAATCGTTTCCTAACTCATATGTAGCATTTCTCAATTATTTTAAAACTATGCTAGATTTCGTTAAACGACTTGGTTTATTACCCTATGAAAATCGTCTTCATTAAAAGCTTCTTAAAACTGATCTGTTAATCGTGGTTCCAAATCATTAAAGTCCTATTTTTAACTTTACTCTTAAGCCTTTATGAATACCTTTGGGGAACTTGTCTCAATACCAACCCTTGAAACCTCCTTCTTTCTTGGACCAATTCCTTATTTTTCATTTCTAGGCAATCTCATTCGAATGACCTACGATCTAGACTTCGAATGAGGCGCTTTGTGCTAGGCTCATTTGAACGAGTACACTCTGCCATGTGTTCAACATGAAAACCCCTAAAAACCCTAACTTTGTCCACAACATTCTCCTCCTCCTTACCCAACTACTCTTTACCAACCAACAAAATAACAAAATGTCATTATCTTCATTCAAATAAGACAGCCATAACATCAAAATCTTAAACACCAACTCAACAATCCAAACATCTACACAACTCAAAAACTCTAAATATCAAAACACCACAATAACCAAACATTCTCTTCAAAACTTAACATTATAATCTTAAAATACAAAAACAATCACATATAACTTACCAAAACATCAACAACAAACACCTCTATCAAAATTTACATTTAAATAGGAGTGTACAAGCGGTTATAACCGGCGGTTATTGGCTAAAACCACCAACCGCCTAGCGGTTATTTTATTTTACCAACCGCAACCGCTAACCGCCGGTTAGCGGTTATTGCCTTAATAACCGGCGGTTTTAAAACTGCTTTTGAATTCCGTTTTGGGCCGGGTTTAGACCAGTTTTGGGCCGGGTTTAGAGTCTTTAGACCGGTTTTGGGCTATGTTTACACCAGTTTTGGGCCAGGATTACACCGGTTTTGGGCCGGTTTTTGAATAGATTTTAATTTTTTCAAGAAAAAAATTTAATACTTTTTGGGCCTTTTGTCCTTTGGTACAAAATTAACAAATCTAAATACAAAATTACAAATCCAAAACACAAAGGCACAAACAAACCCAAATAACCAAATTCAAAACCAAAAAATTACAAATCCAAACATATTCTAAATTCCAAAACCAAACAAATCTACATACTCCAAATTCCAAAACCAAACAAATCCAAATAACCAAATACTCCAAGACATTACAAATCCAAAATAACCACATAGGCACATACTCCAAATTCCAAAACCAAACAAATCCACACTCCAAATTCCAAAACCAAACAAATCCAAATAACCAAATAGTCAAATACTCCAAGACATTACAAATCCAAAATCCAAAAATTACAAATCCAAATAGTCACTGTCACTGATAGTCACCTATGTCCACAATATATTCCTCCTCTTATCACAAGGGTGAACTCCTTGCAATCAAAGATATACAAAGTTACAAACAAAAATAGCTCTAGAGGTTAATACAAGCTTACATCCAAAATTCCAAATAACCAAAACCAAAACATTACAATCAAATTAATCAATAACCCTTTGATACTAACATCCTTCTAGATATTAGATTAAGTCCAAGGATGCTTTGTTCCTTGATTGAGCGCCATCTACAAAAGAAGAAGCTTTAGTTAATTAAAAAGTAAGTTTCAAAAATAATAATTGCACAAATGAAAAGTTACAACTAATTTACAAACATTTATCTTCTTCATCAAAGCTTTCAACAAAATCTTCCAACTCCCGAATGTCAATTGGAGTATTCCTTGTCCAATTTTGTGTGCAAACCAACGCCTCAACGGTAAGTGGAGACAATGTACTCCTAAAAGGATCCAATATACGTCCCCTAGTGCTAAAGGCGGACTCAGAGGCAATAGTGGAAATTGGTATAGCCTACATCACGGGCTATTGCTGCAATGATAGGATATTTAGATGCATTAACCTTCCTCCAACCTAAAACATCAAAGTCCTTTATTGCTGCTTTACACCCATCCAACAAATACCTATCCACCTCCGACTTACATTCAAAATCATTCTCTTCCTCAAGGTTTGGGAGATGAGATTATGAATTTTACCCGCTGCATTTTCTGTGTCATCATCATCAACATTCAAGTTAGTATTATTTGCACTTCTTGAAGTCGCATTAAATTAGGAAACCGTAATCCCCTAAAACTTAATATATTGCTCAATCAAACGATCCAAAAGCTCTCTCACCCTTTTCTCTATTTTATCCGCCCATATTGGCCCATTGCACCTTTTCAACCACCACACCAAAATCTTCATCTTGTAGCGCTGGTCAAGGACAAAAGCAATATATAACATCAAGTTCATCTTATCCATACTCCCCCAGTACTTCTCATACTAATAGCCACAGTACTCATGATGTGATCAGAACTAAGACACCCATCATTCAAGGCATCTAGAATAATACAAAGTTGCATGAAAAATAAACTGGTAGTGACATAATTTGAACCAGAAATTATCAATGTGGCATCATAAAAAGTTTTCAAATACTTCACAAATGCCCTAGCATTTTCCCAATCAATATATGTAGGAACAACTAACTGACTATCCTCCTCCCCCAATACTTCAAATGCTCTTTGGTATTTTTCAGCAATGCTTAGCATTAAGTATGTTGAATTCCATCTAGTAGGAACATCTAGACACACCACTTTCTTACTTTGAATATCTAGTTGTTCTATACATCTCTTAAACTTTGTCATCCTCGCTGGAGAAGCCCTTACAAATCTCACTACATTTCTAACATTACAAAATAGAATCCTCTAACTCTTTCAAACCATCATTTACTACAAGATTCAAAATATAGGCAGCACACCGCATGTGAAGAAACTCACCCCCCAAAACAGTTGAATTCTTTTCCTTTATCCTCATTCTCACATAATCAATACCTACACCATTAGACGAGGCATTATCAACTGTAATTGTGAAGTTACTATGAATCCCCATTCTTGCATTGTATTATCCAACACTCTTCCAATAGTCTCACCCTTATGATTGGGAACTAGGCAAAAATTTACGATTTTCTTATGCAATACCCAATTACAATCTATAAAATGAGCGGTAACACACATGTAATTCAAATTTTGTATGGATGTCCATGTATCAGTAGTGAGGCAAATCCTTTGACCACTCATCAAAGCCTTCAAATGAACATTCTTTTCCTCATATAATTTCAAACAATCTCTTTGTATAGTAACACGACTAGGCAAATTGAACCTAGGTTCCAATCCATTAACAAATAATATAAACCCTTCACTCTCTACATGACTAAAAGGCAACTCACATAAGATGAGATACTGAACAAGCAAACGCCTTACACGGTCCGGATTATACTTTATATATCCTAGTTGGGTGCCTTCTACCGCCTTCTTAAATGACATCTGCAACAAAGTTTGATCTTTGGCAATTTTTGGTTTTCTAAGTGGTGAGTTTGGACAGTTAAAGGTAAGGTGGGTCATCATGGGTGAAGTGCCTTGTTTTTTATGGTGACACCCTATCAATCTCTTGCAATGATTGCAAAAAGCTTTAGGGTTCTCTTTATCAATTGGTTACACCTTTGTAAAGTGCTCCCATGCAAGAAATTGATTAACATGTCGTTTTTTGGATTGTGTGGGTTTTTGAGTATTTATGGAGGAAGGTGTTCCGGGACTATCCTCATCCATAAGAACAGGGGCAGGGCTACCCACGGGAGTCGAAGAAGTACCAATTGTACCAAGTGTACCACTATTAGCATCCTCCATCTGTTATTAAATAAATGATAAATTATATGATAAGAAAAAACAATAAATTATATAGCAAACTTGCAAAGTCACAAGACTCGCAAATTCACAATAAATTATCTATTCTTGTACTGTTAAACAAAAGAAGAACACATAATCTCAATTCTCATCTGTGACAACTAAAAGAACCCTAACTGTACGTTTTGAAAATAACCCACTAAATATAAACGAAATCCAAATCAAACCTAAACTAGTTTATAATTTTTGAGAATTTCAAGGGGACCTCAGGAGGCTGAGAACAAAGTGACCTTTTACAAAATTTACACCTAATTGAACATAAAACTGGACAGTGCAAAATAGAAGGAAAAGGAAGAAATTTCTTCCCACAAAAAAAGACACTTGAACATAATATTCAAAGCAATTCCAAAACTAGAACACTTACCACAAATACAAAGATCTTCACCCAAAACTAGATACCCCTCCGAAAATTCCCTTCTTCTCCAAAAGCTCGATCAAACCCTAATATTCAAAGCAATCCCCCAATCAAAAACTAGACCGAAACCACTAAAATTGAAGTCAAATAAGGCACATGAATGAAACAAAAAATCAAAGAGAAAAAACAGAGAAAGAAACAAAAGAAACTGAGAAAAAAACGAAAGAAATGAAAGAACCTTACAGTGTAGCAGTGGCGGCGGAGACGAGATGAGCAGAGAGGTCCGTGACTGGGCGAGCGGCGCAAGCTACAAGGTGAGGTGAGGAGTTTGCACGCCGTCTGGACTAAAGAGAGCCTGAGAGGAAAATGAAATGAAGAAGGGCAGAGCTGCAGATTCACAGAAGCCAGAAGGCGCCGTCAAGGGCTCAAGGCAATCCAAGTTAAAACTTAAAAGTATCAAACCCTAAACCGAAAAATGAAAATATGTATTTATATAATCTAAAAAACGGCGTCGTTTTGGGCATTCAGCAATGCCCAAAACGACGCCCCTCTCCCCAGTCCCAAGTCTTTTTTTTTAATATATATATATATAAAAGCGGTTAGCGGTTAGCGGTTATTTATAACTGCTTTTAAAAGTGGTTAGCTATTATAACCGCTCCGTTTGTACACCCCTACATTTAAAACAACCAAAACATAACTCAAATCACAAAAAATCGGTTAAAAGTTTACCTCTTTGAAGCATTTTCAATATTTTTCCCATTTGACCGACACGTAGCACTCGTAGATGCGTTTATACGGGTCATTGGTCTTCACCTAATGCTCTTGCAAGGCGATGACACTTACATATGCCATTCTCATTCAAATGAACACGTGGCAAGTTCGAACAAGATTCCTCATATTTGCCCTTTTTTCTCCCTCGCACACCTTCAATTGCCACGTGGAGATTCCCTGGCACTAGAATGAGATACAATCTCATTTGAATGACACTACACAATTTTGAATTTCTAATGGTTTTTCCTCCAACCTCAACACTCTATTAATAAAGAACCTACAAGCCTTTCATGTTCCATCAATTACACCATAATCTTTCTCTATTTTCATTTTTTTTGTTTGTATTTTTCTAAATTCTACTTTTTCCTTCTTCGTGTTTTTCTTACGTGAGGTGCTATAATGGGTGACATCACAAACCCCCCTTTCTTTTTACTGCCGGAAGGGTGGTTCACCCTACTATAAAAGGAAGGCCAACCTAAGCCCGAGGCAAGCAAGAAAATAGGGAATAGAGTCTTTGAACAAGCCTTACCTTCTATTCCAACTAAGAAAAAACAACTCAAAAAGAGAGAGAGAGAGAGAGAGAGAGAGAGAGAGGAACATCATTCCTGAAAGCAAGTGTTTAGGAGGCAAGAAACCCACCAAGATATCCCTAGAAACCAATCAAGCTACTGTTGGTTCGAGGTGACGCCATAATGTTGCATGTAACGCCCTGCTTTTTACAAAAAAACATAAGTGAAAATTTTGATTTTCACGTGACATTACGACATCATCAGAGTTACGAATTGACAGCGTAATTTTTTTTTTCTTAATAACTTAGGAACATAACACTTCAAAGCTGACTGAATTACCTCATTATATAAAAATACAAACCATGTGTACTAATATAATAAAATACTCTCAAAACAATAAAATATGTGCCACATGTGGCACTAAATAATAAGTAATCATTGTTTCATCCTAATACAAGCCAACATATAAAAATATTACATAAAAAAAATGTTAGTATTTGTGTTGGCTGCATTTTGTTTGACAAAATCACTATTATGTAATGTTGTTGTTTTCACAGGGATGCCGTATATTTCAGAATCTTCACAGTATTTAGAGTTTATGTCCCTAAAATGGAAAGAGCCTCATTATGACAAGTTCTAGTGTCACAAGCTGCAAGAAGGCTATTTCAGTATTCAAGGCTATTTCAGTGTTCAAGAAAGATTCTGTGCAGATTACAGCTCAGAGAAGTCGGATCCCATGTTTCTATCCGGACGACTCAATGAAGCGTCCAGACTCTCATCAGTCTGCAACATCCGTCCGGACGAGGTGGTAATACCGTCCGGATGTCCATCAGTGTCTAGAAGCTTCGAACTGATCAAGGTTGCATCTGTCTGAACGTAATGGCAAATCGTTCTGCCCCTTTGCAGAGTTTGAGAAGAATCTAGCATTCAAGCATCATTTCGAACGACGTGGCAATACCGTCCGGACGCCAGTCAGTGTTCGACAAGTAAAAGGATTTCCTTTGTAGACACAGATATGGGAAGATAGCTGCAACCATTTGGACGACGTGGTTATTCCGTTCGGACGCTATACTTGATAAAGCAAGTCGTGCAGAAGACGTTCAACCGTCCGGACTTCAGTCTACACTGTCCGGATGCTCAGTCCTTATTATGGAAATTGCGTGCAACAGAAGTGCAACCGTCCAGTCGCTAGGGCAACACCGTTTGGATGCGGCCCTATTTAGGAAAGAATTTAAAGCGAATTAAGAAAGCTAATTGCACAATTGTCCGCGAATGTTCTCAGCTGCCATCCGAACGCCTCCTAGAGTATTTGTTCTAGACTTGGTTTTGGACCTCTGTAGCCTATAAATAGAGGCCTCTAGGCATGTACAGTTTATAGAATTCGGTATTGAATTCTCTGTAGCTTAGAGAGGGTGTTTAAGGAGATATTGAAGATTTGCCAGCTCGCTAGCTGTTGCCAGTGTGTGATTTGATCAGCTATGAAGTCTATCTTAAGGAGGAGCCCTAAGGTAAAGGATTCCATTGAAGACTCCTTCAGGTAGGAGACCTGGTTGGGAGGCGTTCGTATTGGGTTACACGTCAGAGTTCAAGGTACGACCACTGCATCAGGGTATGTGAGTGCTACTGCTTTGTAACTAGCTTTGTCTTTTGAATAGTGGATATCCTAGGTTTGGCTGCCCCGGAGTAGTTTTTCTCTTAATTGAGTTTTCACTTCGTCAACAAAATATTTGTCTCATTTAAATTCCGCATTTAATATTTTGTTGCACACTGTTCACAAAAACACAGTTAGTTAACTAGAAGTCATCTTTATTTTTTTAATTCGTATCAGAGCGGGTACACTCCATTGAAAGGATTTAATTTCTGAATGTGATCCTTATCTCTTTGTGACTTCTATTTTTTTATTACACCTTTTATCATGGTTTTTTCTTAGTTATCTGAAGAAAATTATGACATTGAACTCTCTAAAGTTTTTACTAAATTGGATAAAATGGTTTCTCCAAAAGAGCTCAAAAAGGTGAAGTAAGAAAAAGAGTCTTTGATTATACAATTGTCTGAATCACATGTTTTGACTGACTCTTTCAAATCTAAGAATACCATGTTGCTTAATACTATTAATGAACTTGAGAATAAATTGGAAAAATTCTGAAGTGATAATTTGAAAAGCATGCTTTGTATTTATTCAGATGTTTCTAACAAGCCTGATTTAACTGTTGATGATTTAAGTACTTCTACTTCACATGCTTCTGATTCTGAAGTAGATTCTATTGATATTAAGCTTGTGATAGAAGATACAACTTGTTAAGATAATTCTTGCTTAACTAATCATGTGATGCCTAAATCGAAGGAATCAGGAATACAAGGTAAGTTTATTCCTAAGTGTCATAATTGTGGGAAGAATGGTCATATTAAGCCAAATTGTTATTTGTTGAAATCCCACAGGCCTTGGATTAAGCAGGATGCTCTGAGAAAAAGTGAAGTTAAAGATTCTTCCTCATCAAAATATGTCCCTCCGCATAGGAGATATATAAAAGGTAAGGACAATATTGTTTGTAAGAATGCTAACCATATTTCTACAGAGAGAGTCAAGCAGCTTGCCCACCAGTCATCACTACGGCATCACCGATCACATCCAACCCAAGTGTCCATAGTTCCAGGCTCACAAGACGAAGGTTTGGAGGAAGCTGTCAACAAAAGCTACATTAGGCACTCTAGCTTCGACGGCACATCAGGCTCCACGGCATCAGCAGAAGTTTGTTCCTGCCAATCAGAGAGGTAAACTAAAGAAGAACAAATCAAGGCGCTACAAGAGAAAGCCACAGATGCCCAACAACAACCATGGCTATGAGAGTTTGCTGAGCCTGATGCAAGGTATGCGAATGAGAATGGCCAACATGGACAAGACCTGCAAACCACCTCTACGGGTCAAGCAGGTATGTGTCAAGAATGATGAAGCGATTCACCCCTTGTGGGGGAGTGGACTCACCTAGTAGAGGTGCAGTCTCACCATGCCTAGGATTTTGGTTCCTAAATCCTAGTGCATGTCTGGTATGTTTACATTGCATTGTTGATCATGTCATATCTTATTCATGCCTTGCATTCTGTTTGAGGAACCATTTATTCTATCCCCATATTGTCTCTTGTTATCTTGAGAAACTTCTGCAGATATTCTTTTTAGGGATGACAGTTAAAAGCACGTCAGGCTGCTGGTTTTCTGTCTTGGTATTTCTAAACCACTCTCCCTAAGGACAGCTTTGGTTTTACCATACATGCTAGGACTAGTTGTTATTTCCTTTTCCATAAGTATGTCCTTGTTGTTTTTCTGTTTTATTGTTTTCAACATAAAAAAATTAAAAAAAAAAATTAGGGAAGAAGATGCAAAATTTTATTTTTTTCTTTTGATAGCTTTTCAGATATTATATATGTTTTTTCATGATATCTCAGTTCATTGTGCATTAATTGAATATGCTTATATATGATTGAGAGTTTATGTTTGATATCTGCTAAGTTTTCCTGTACATCTTAATGATAGATAGTTGCTTTTTTCATGCAATGAAAAATTGAGCACTATCCAAAGCTCCTCTAAGGTACATGTTTTTTACTCTCTGACTTTTAGCTTCTAAAAATTCTGATAAAAGATAGATTTTTTTGCTAAGATGGTCAAATTGACCAACTCGTTAGTTGAATCTAGAACCTAAAAATTCTGGCATTCTCCCAAGGTTGGAGTACCAAGTGATAAAAAGCATTCAAAAAATGAATAAAGATGGATAAATAAAAAGATCCACTGCTTTTGTGCTATAAATTTATTCTTGAACTTGTCCCTATAGAAGCAGTCAGTGACCAAATCATTGAAAAAATAGATGGTCATTAAAGGACTAAGTAAAAGAAAAATGCGGCATCTTAGGGGGAGTGTATCAGATAAGGGTGGCTAGGCCCTAGTAAGATAAGGTTTGACTTTTGACTGATCTATCATTGATTTTCTCTCTTGTTTAGAAAATCCGGTTACTTTAAGTCATATCAATGAACTTCATATCTTATTGAAAAAGCTTTCACACACACGCATTGTATGAATTGAGTAATCTATTTAAAATTTCTATCTATAGGAAAATTTGTGCTTATTGAATACTTAACTCTCATTTATATCTTTGCATATTTTTGCAATGCTATTTGACTACTTTATCAATTAATTATATATGTGTGTTCTGAAGCTAACTTTAGGGAAAAATATTTTTCTGCAAATTTTTCTCCAATTTCAGATTTTTCAGTGTGAAGTGTCCGGACGGACCTATTCTTACATCCGGATGAGAGCAGTCTTGTCGTACGTTGACCTAACAGTAGTTGTCCAGACGGTTAAGTGACATGTCTAGACGATATCTCTGCAGGTTTAAGACTTGCGTCCCTTTCTCTGCCATACACACAACTCTGCATTTTTATTTATTTATCATATCATGTTGTGTGTTTTTCTCATGGATTTCTCCTGAGATTTTGGCATTCTCTGCACATTTTATCTCATTCCATGATCTTCTTTATGTTTTCCTTTGTTCTTTTAAGTTTTTGTGGTTTTAGAATATTAGAATATTTGTTGATTGAGATATTTTCTTGAGATATTGTGCATGAAATACCTATTCTGTCAGTGTGCTGGGTTGATCTTGATAAATTTATGTCTTATGAATTGCTACATTGCTTATATTTTTCTTTGGCATCCATTTGACAGCCGTCATAAATACCACATTGTTTTTGGAACTAACAGGATCTGATTTTTCTTGGCAATAGTATATTTGGGATATATTTCATTTTGGATATATTTCTGTTTAATCTTGGTTCATGAATATATCATCCAACGGCTTCCAGCACAATGTCTGACAGATGGATCTTTTAGAAAACAAACTATTGTTGAAGTCATATGTTCATATTTCCAAAGGTCTCAAGTTTTAGATGAGATCTTCCCCTCGCTCATGCAGAGCCTTCCGTAGCATCTCCCTCAGATCTGTATCAGTTAGAGGTTCAGTGGTGAATCTCCTCTTTTATCTTGCAGACCAGTTGCTTAGAGGATGTCAATCTATGGATAACCAAGTTCAGGCTTTGCAGAATCAAGCGACTGAAGGTTTTTCAGTCCATGATTCCCGGCTTCCGGAGCTAAAAGCCGAAGTAGTTCAAATCCAGCCTTTTGTACGGCTTTCTTTTTCAGTGGATCAGTAGGATTTGGTACTTGGAGGATTTTTGTTCCTCTTTTCGGCCACTTGCAGACTCTTCTCTATTTTCCTATTGTTTTTGAATTTTAGAACATTTTTGTCTGTGGATTTTATATATTCTGTTTACCCTTGTCCTGTTGAGACATCAAGGGAGAGTATTTTATTACTGTGGTTTTTCTATACTCTGTTTACCCTTTGTCTCTTTGAGACAAAAAGGGGGAGTAATATGTTAGTTTTTAGACCGGGATCGTTTTTTTAAACTGGTCAAGTGAATTTTGTCCCAGAATGGCCAAAGCGAGAGTTTGTTAGTTTTTGTATTGGCTACATTTTATTTGACAAAATCATTATTATGTAATATTGTTGTTTTCACAGGTGTAACGCCCAGTAATTTCAAGCTCTTAAGAAATCATTGATATTTTTGAGGAGACAATATCCACATGTTTTTATAAGCAAACCTAAAGTTGTTTTGAAAAATTAAAAGATCAAAACCTAAAATCCCTTAAAAACCTAAAAGTAACATTTAAGCTTTAAACTTTGTTTAAACCGAAAACAGGTCAAACAAACTCAGATTTAGATAATTCAAAACCATTGTGCTTACAAAAGAAAGATCTACCATGTGGCAAAAGTTAGTAAAAAGTCCACCAGTTGACTTTTTGACCCGAGCCTAAATAACCCAACTGTCGATATTAAACGAAAAACTGTCAAGAAAAATATCTCTATGCTACTAGAAACATTTATGTATAAAAAACAAGAGTAATGATGAAAGGATAGGATATCTCAAGAGTAATCATGACAAGAAAGAAAAATCAATAAAGTAAGTGTGAACGTAGAAAATGGATAAAAGATATTTTGGCTTTATAGACAGAAACTTTGACTTGATTGGAACTAAGTCAAAAAGAACTCGAAATGGGACGAAACAAAAAGAGAAAATGTTTGTCATGAAGTCCTCTATCTACCCTCAAAATTTCACGTCAATCGAAGTAGGTTTGACCATCGAAATAATTCTCGGAGTAGGCTGCCCTCTAGTTGGACGAAAATTCTAAAATCCAAATTTGCAAGACATTATCCAATAAGCTAATTCTTTTATTACATTTTGGACCTAAATACCCCTGCTTTTCTCCTATAAATAAGCATGCAAGGCCCTTTGTTTTTCCACACAAATCCTAGACAACTTTTAAGAAAGCTTTTGCTTTGGTTTTCTCTCCCTTTTTCTCTCCTTCTACCACACAACCACTTTGGTGTTCTTGAAGTTATTTTTCTCTCCAAATCAAATTGGTAAGTAAATCTTGACACTTCTTCCTTACTATTTGATTTCATTACTTGTTTATTTATTGCGTTACTACGGAGTTGGTTTAACAACTTACTTGTTTATTTATTGCGTTACTACGGAGTTGGTTTAACAACCCCCGTATTCATTTACTTTAAAATGCAATCCTACAAAGTGGCTGTGCCGCTAATTTCCCTATCCCTTTACAGAAAAATATTATCCTGTTAGGATTCATGTTTAAGTGTTATATTACCAAGAGCATTATGCTGCGTTTCGGTGCTTAAACATGAAACGTTGTAATATTTTCTCAATGAATCATTGTAGGATTCATGTTGAAGTAATTACCTTTCAATTGATAACTAAAAACGATGAGTAAAGTGATGTAAAAATATACACATTTTTAATATTGGAAAAAGGAATGATGTATATATCATCTTCTTTGTATATATTTGTTACAGAAAAGGAGCTAAGAAACTACACCAAGGAGAGTAAGTATGGATGTACTTACTGAGGAATGATTCTATGTTTCATTAGGACTGTGTGGTGTGTGTTTATTGTATGTGGTTGTTCATGCATTGCATGTTGTGTCCAATTAATATAACGGCTGATGAGATAGCCATCAACAAGCTGATGTAGTAGCAAGTGGAAGGAAGGCTAGTCAGTGGATCCAGGGGGTTCATAGTGACCTAGGGGTGTCTGAAGTCCTAATATATAACTAATTCTGGGACCGGTAGGATTCCAGTGCAAACAGGTAAGACTTTAAGTGTGAGGCAAAGGACATGAACGGATTTGGATACCTAAGAACGAGAGGTCTGAAGTAAGATGATCATAAAACACAAACTAAATAGTTACTACGATGCATATTCGTACAACTCTTGCATTTATATTATTTATGAACTGTTATTAATCTGATGGTAACTTAGATATGAAAATGGATGACTCACTTGTTTGTCTATGTAAATATGATGACGTCATATTTGCATAGTTACTGATACAGATCTTGAGAATGAAGGCATGGACCCATATGCCAGTTTTGATGGTCTTTGAAACCATCAACGAACTATCATGTGCTAACTTAGAAATTGCTAGTTGTGCTTATATGTGTTTTGTTTTATGGCATGTAAATATTTATAACAATGTCATGTTTGGCGTGTTTTATGTTATATGCTTATGTGCCGCCTGTGGCACTAATTTTGATGCACCTAGTGTGCATATGGCATGTAAAGATAAACTTAAGTAACTTTTAATAAACGTATCGAGGAATTTCAATCAGCTCTAATGTGTTATGCTATCAATTCCTAAGTCTTTAGAAAAAAAAATATATATATTCCGCTGTGAGAGTTTATCTCTGATGTAGTAATGTCACGTGGAAACCGGAGGTTTCTGCTTACGAATTTGCATGCTCAAATTTGGGGCGTTACAGCAGGGATGCCGTATATTTCAGAATCTTCACAGTATTTAGAATTTATGTCTCTAATAAGGAAAGAGCGTCATTATGACAAGTTCCAGTGTCACAAGCTGCAAGAAGGCTATTTCAGTATTCAAGGCTATTTCAGTGTTCAAGGAAGATTATGTACAGATTACAACTATGAGAAGTCAGATCTCATGTTTCCGTCTGGACGACCCAGTGAAGCGTCCAGACTCTCATCAATTAGCAACATACATTCGGACGAGGTGGTAATATCGTCCGGATGCCCATTAGTGTCTAGAAGCTTCGAACTGATCAAGGTTGCATCCATCCAAACATAATGGCAAATTGTCCGGCCGCTCTGCAAAGTTCGAGAAGAATCCAGCGTTCAAGTGCATCCTTCCGAACGATATGGCAATACTGTACGGACACCAATCAGTGTTCAACAGGTAAAAGGATTTTCTTCGTAGACACAGATATGGGAAGACAGATACAACTGTTTAGACAACATGGTTATTCTGTCTAGACGCTATCCTTGATAAACAAGTCGTGCAGAAGACGTTCAACCGTCCGAACGTAGTCTACACTATTCGGATGCTTAGTCCTTATTATGGAAATTGTGAGCAGCAGAAGTGCAACCGTCTGGACGCTAGGGCAACACCATTTGGATATGACCCTATTCAAGAAAGAATTTAAAGCGAATTTGGAAAGCTGGTTACACAATTTTCTGTCCGGACGTTCTCAGCTACTATCCGGAGGCCTCCTAGAGTATTTGTTCCAGAATCGATTTTGGACCTCTGCAGCCTATAAATAGAGGCCTCTAGGCATGTACAATTTATAGAATTTGGTATTGAATTCTCTATAGCTTAGAAAGGGTGTTTAGGGAGATATTGAAGATCTGTCAGCTCTCTAGCTGTTGCCAGTGTGTGATTTGATCAGCTGTGAAGTTTATCTTATGGAGGAGCCCTAAGGTAAAGGATTCCATTGAAGACCCGTTTAGGTAGGAGACCTGGTTGGGAGGCGTTCATGTTGGGTTACACGTCAGAGTTCAAGGTACAACCATTGCATTAGGGGTATGTGAATGCTACTGCTTTGTAACTAGCTTTGTCTTTTGAATAGTGGATATCCTAGGTTTGGCTGCTCCGGAGTAGTTTTTCTCTTAATTGAGTTTCCACTTCGTCAACAAAATATTTGTCTCCTTTAAATTCCTCATTTAATATTTTGTTGCACACTGTTCACACACACATATTTAATTAGAAGTCATCTTTATTTTTTCAAAAAAAGGTCTCATCCTTTAATGTAAATACTAGCAAGTAGTTTCATCCTTCCTTCCATCTTGCATAAACTCGTATGTGATTGTGGTTATCACCACAATCCCATACTATGGTCAAGTGAGTCAACAATCCTCAATAACATAATGAAATGTTGAATCATTTAAAAGTACACTATTCAATATAATTATGATGGTTATATGAATGCATAATCTCCTATACTCATTTTTGCCTCGAGACTTAAACCCTCAGTCATTGCCTTAGGTCTTTAACCCTAGTCTTATTATTAATTATTGCCTTAAGGACTTCAATATTGGTATTTTATTATTGGTGATTACCGATTAGTGCCTAAGGACTCTAACCACCTTTGGTCTGAATCAGTACTGCCTTGGGACTCCAACCGTCAATATTTGTTGTTGGACTTTAACCTTCGGTCTTCAAAGATTGATTGATGGTGCCTTGGGACTTTAACCCGCATCTTTTACCTTGGGACGTTAACCCTTGGTCTTTCTTATTAACAGGTTCATAATTCTTAGTAGTCTAATATGCAATGGCATTTTATTAGCATGTTCATTTATTCAAACAACAAAGCCAACAACAAAATTACAATCCAACACTCTGTTTGTCATCAAATTACATAGCAACAACAACGCAATCCAACAGATTGTTTAACCATTAATAAGTAAAAAACTACATGGATGCCTTAATATTTTTTCCAGTCCGACTTCTTCCTCTTTCTTTGGTTAGCCTCAAGAACTTCAATTGCCTTCTCAACTGTTGGAACAATATTACGAACTCTGGTTGCAGGCCTTGATGAAGACCCTACTAGCTAAGAAGAACCTACTTGCTGAGAGGACCTTGATGGCTGAGTGGGCCCTCCTGGCTGTGAAGACTCTGATGGTCAAGGAGGTGTATACAATTTTACTATATTCACAGTACCTTGAACTGTAAATTCAGAGTAAAGCAACGTTGTGTGTAAAAGAAAAAGAAAAAAAAAAGAATAAACTTTACATAAACTTACAGCCATAAATAGCGAATGTTGTGAGTGCTTACAAAAGCATTTGTCTGATGCTGAGGCTGACCCACTGTAGAGGGTCTATACCACCTTATTGTGTTCATAGTACCTTGAGACTATCAAGACACATTAATTAGCGACTGAACATAAATTATCCATAAACCAGCTAAGTAACAAAAGTAATGAAATATAAAAGATGAATATTTTGGGTGCTCACAATGACATTGGTTTGGGTCCGAGGCTGTGACTGAGTAGACTGACCTGCTGCTTGCCGTCCATACCACCTCACTGTGTTGATAGTACCTTGAGACTGTTAAGACAACATTAGTTTGTTTAAATCAAAATAAATAGACTAGCTTAGCCAAAAAGATAAATAAAAAACAAATAAATTATGGGTGTTTTCAGTTCTAACCCAAGCATTGGTCTGAGGTTGATGCTGAGTCTGAGGCTGAGGCTGAGACTGACTTCTTCCTCTTGCTGAAACCCTTGAAACTGTTAGCCTTGGTGGGGTTGGTCAACCCATACCCCTACCCCTACCAACAGTCCTGCTACTAATACCCCTACCCCTACCTCTACCACCTCTACCCTTAGACGATGCAACAGTGATTTGTGGGGGCATCAGGGGGAATTGAGGGCTGCAAAATCTAGATGAGAGTTTGAGAGTTAGTGTCCAATGTAATGTAAATGATGGAAAGGTTGTGAGAGTATTGAAAGTTACCGGTTCAATATCAACTATAGATTGGGGATTCGGTTCACTATCAACTGCAAATTGTACCTAGTACATTAGAAAAACAATTGTCAATTACAAAATTAAGCATCATACACAATTAAAAAGTCCAAAAAATGTGAAAGGTATTTACCTCACTCTTGGATTGTCCTTTGTAATTCACTACTTCTATTCTTATACGAGGACATGTTCTTGTATTGTGTCCAATCACCTTGCATCTAGAACATCTCATGACAACCCCACCCTTCCTTCTCTTGTATTGATTCCTGGGCTCATCTGGTCCTTTAGTCCTCACTGTTCTCGGCCTCCAAGGTTGTATTCTACTCAGTGGTGGGTCTACATGCTCGCAGTTTGTTTTTGTCCATTGTTCTTCTCCAGGCATGGGAAACATAATAGGTTCATATGCCTTTTTAAGCATATCCACAGTGTACCAATCAGAAACATAATCTACGGGTTCAACAGCATCAACCCATATTGCACGTATTGCATGTGCACATGGGATACCTGTCATATTCCATTGTTTACATCTGCAAGTTCTTCTAACTAAGTTCACCACATATTGTTTCTACTTGTCTGTGACTTCGAAGAACCCATCCCTATCATACACACCGTAGCAATGACTAGAATCATGTGAGAGTTCATCTAACTACGCCATAATTTTGGGACAAATCCTACCATCCATGTTATTTTACCTTCTCGCTTCTTCTGGTATCTCTTCATCAATTTCTTTCTCAACATTTCCAGCAGCAATATAATTTGCAGGTCACACTGTTTCAAAATCCAAGCATTGAAACACTCTGAGATGTTGTTCACAATTAAGTCGCACTTGGGGAAGGTACTGAACCAAGCCCTCGCCCACATACTTGGGTCAATCTTGGCCAAGTAATCATACGCATCGGGGCTTATCATCTTTAGTTCCTCCATTTCCCTACTCCATTTAGCTTCTATGTAGGCTACAGCCGCGCTCCACAGCTTATCCTTCAATGCCACACCTTTGTGACCTAGATCTCTATAGTTTGTGTACAAATGTCTACAATAAATCTGGTGCTTAGCACCCTACACCACATCTAAACTCAGGACCAGACCATATACCAAGTAAAATTAAAATGTCAAACATTCACATATACATCATTGATTAAATGAAGGAATATTTAATTGGTACTTTGCCTTCTAGCAATTAGAAATAAATGTCCATCCCTCTGTGGGAGGAGTGCCAAGGTCCGATAGCAAAGCCTCTAAAAACCAAGTCCAACTTTCTTTGATTTCAGCTTCTATAACTGCAAAGGCCATTGGATACATCTAGTTATTCATATCCCTCAAAATCGCAAATAGTTGGCCCATATGCTTGCCCTTTTTAGAAGCATCTATCCAAGCCAATGATTGGCCAACAACCAGTAAGAAAACCGCTTTTCATAGAGGCTAAAGAGAAGTACAACCTCTGAAAGTTTCCTGGAAGATCAGGTAACAGCCTCTCTATCTCAATCATTACACAACTGCCAATACTTGTTATTCTTATCGTCTCACAATAGTCCCACAACTTGTTGTACTGTTCGTTCACTTTTCCACGGATCTTTTCTTTTGCAAGTCTTCTAGCCCTGTACAACCTGTACGCTTTGACATCCACAACCCACCTATCTTTCACCTCCTCTACAATTGCCTTTACATGCATGTTGGGTTGTGCTTTGAACTTGTCAATCAACTTGTCTGCAATCCAATTCGATTTCAAAATCGAATTCTGATGTTTCCTCCTACAATTGTGTTTTGGCTAAAATGATCGAACTTCAAAGGATTCCTCATCCTTGCACTTGCCCCCATAAATCCTATATTTACAACATTCATCCCTGCATACCACTATACACTTGGCAAGGCAATTCCTCTTGAGCTTAACATCCTTCCCCATTTTTACATTACACTCTCTAACCGCCTCTCTGAAAACCTGGATCAATGGGAATTTCTGACTCACCACAAACTCTGGGTTACCCATATCAATCACCTAGAACTCAAACCTCTTTGTCACATATTTCCTCTGTCTCTGAGAGGCTACCTTGTACTCCTCATCACTCTTGGGAGGAGAAGTGATGTGTCCAAAATATTGTATATTTGGACCCCTTAATTTATATTTGTTAAGCCTTTAATTTTGTTATTTTCTAATATTTTTGGTTAGTTTTAGTGTCTCGGTGTTTTGTAGGTCATTGAGAGAAAATGATGATTTTTAAGAAAAATTGCAAAGAAGTGAAAAAATTGTCTCAATTTGGCCCACTTTCAAATTTGGAGAGAAAACGTGTATATATATATATATATATATATATATAGAAAAGACAAACGGTGAAGGTTTTTTTAGAGATATTAAAATCTAGGTGGAGAGCTTCTTTAGAAATATTGGCAGCGAGTCAATAAATGCATAGGCAGCACCAAATATCTTTGACCAAACATGCAATTCTCTCCATCACGTGAATGTGCAAGACCTGCAATGAGAAAAGGAATTGAGGCATGCGTGGAGCATTTGATGCAGTACTAAGACAAGTCGTGTGGCACCTTTTGAAGAGCAAATTTTTAAGTTTATTTTTTTGTGACTCTTTCCATAATTCACGGCACCAAAACAGCATGAGACACTGCGCAAGGAGGACCAAAAGAAGACATGTGAACTGGCCGGCTCTTCCCAAAAAGATAACAAAAATAGGAAGAAACAAGTTCATTTTCTCTTGGTAGGCAATGCCCATAATTTTTTGCAAGCAAGAGGAAAAATGAGACACAGTCTATCCCCATTCGGCCAGCTAGGAAAAACAAAAAAAGAAGAGAAGACTAGCTCGAAAAAAGAAAAGTAAGGGGACGTTGGAGAGGGGTAGGGGCGCCACTTTTTCAACTTGTTTCAAACCTAGTTTTTCCTTATAAAAAACCAAGAGACACGAGTAGAGGAGGGAGTTCTTTTTCTGTACAAAAACATAGTCCAGAATGTGACTGGACAGTAGCTCCAGTCACGTTGGTTTTGTTATGATTTCAATTCTTTTCTTTACAAGTTTCTGTTCAGATTTATTTTGCAAGGTTCTTGTGCTGTTCTTCTGAGTTTGCAACCCAGATTTCCTTTTCTTGTAGAAAAAATGCAGCCCAGGACATGACTGGACAGCAGCTCCAGTTCACTCTAGTTTTGTTGTCATTTCTGTTTTATGTTGCAAGTTCTGATTCTGTTCTGATTCTTTTCTTGTTTCTTATTCTGTTTTGTTCTTTTTCTTTCATAACCAAGTTCTTTTCTAAAAAAAAAAAAGGAAGACCAGACGTGATTGGGGGTAGCACCAGGTCACGTCTGGTTTGCCTTTTCCCTGCAGTTGTGTTTTCTTTTTCTGTTTTTTTTTTCCCTTTCCTCTTTTGTAAACATAGAGCAGTTCGGTGGTGTTTGATTTTTTTTCTTGTTCCTTTGCTTTCCAGCATGACCAGCCTTGTTCTCTCTCTCTCTTTCTTTTTTTGTTTAAAGAGAACCGGATGTGACTTGAGCCTGGTTCATGTTCACGCGTGTTCTCCTTTAGTGTAGCAATTCTGAAGTGTTTTTTTTTTTTTTTTTAATGATTTCTTCACACATTAACTACTTATAAGCTTTTCTTTATTAAGTGCTCATTCATAGTTTCTTTTAATGTATATGTTTTTAATTCAAGTTAGTGTGTTGTTACGAGTCATGGAAGGCTAAAATCCTCAACTAAGGTTGATGATGAAACCTAACCATTGATAACACACACATTCTTGTTATGATATATGTACAATCCGATGTTTATGGAATTATTATTCAAGTCCCATTTATTTCATTGATTTATGTCTTTAGAATGAATGTTTATTCATTGAAAAGTTGGATATTTAATGTGTTTCAACCGGTGGATACACCGATTTATTTGATTGAAAAATGATATCCATTGTGATTTGTTTATCAAATGGATACAATGGATGATTTGATTTCAAATGGATATTCGTTGTGATTTATCTTTGAGTTGGATTCATTAAATGTTTTAACATACATTGTTAGGGAACTTGAGTAATACAAAGTTTAAATGTTTATCGGGTGTATAAATAAAATACAAGAGTGTGTTGTTTGATTTGGTTAGGTGGATTCTAAAACCTTAGTACTTTTTATCATTTGTTCTATTTCAATTTTAGTTTAGGTCTGAAGTTTTGCATGCTAAAAACCAAAAAAATTGGAACTAGGTTAAGATTTAATTAGTTTATATGATGCTTGATCGTCCGGACCATGAAGACTGTCGTCTGGACGGTTGAACTTTGTATGCACGACTTGCCTTATGGAGGACATCGTCCGGACGGGATCACACATCGTTCGGACGGTTGCATCAATCTTCTCATAACTATGTCTTGAAGCAGAAACCCCAATGCTTGTCAAACACTGAATGACGTCCGGACGGTATAGCCACGTCGTCCGAACGGTTTCACTGGAACATTGGAATCTTCTCGAACTCTGAAGAGTGTCCGGACGGATACAACCTTGAACTGTTTGAAGCTTCTAGACACTGATGGGCATCCGGATGGAAAGTTCTCGTCGTCCGGAAGGATGTTGCTGACTGATGAGCGTCCGGACGGAATACCATGTCGTCCGAATGGATGCAAGGGAATTGAACTGATTGATTTGAATTCTGTACAGAGTCTTCTTGAAGCTCATAACTGAAGTGTAGACTCTGAATAAACCAGCATCCCTGTGAAAGCAGCAACATTATATAGAAGTGATTTTGTCTAACAGAATGTAGCCAACACAAAAACTAACAAACTCCCCCTTTGGCCTCTACGACAAAAATCACTTGACCAATTAAAAATACAATCCCGGTCCAAATTAAAAATTACTCCCCCTTTTTTGTCACAAAGGGACAAAGGGTAAAACAGAGTAATGAGAATGAAACACTCAAAAATTACTCTCTCTAACTGTCTCAGAAAGACAAGGGTAAACAGAGTAATAATATCCACAAACAAAAACATCCTAAAATCCTAAATAATAGGAAACAAGAGAAGAGTCTGCAAGTGGCCTAAAAGAGAGGAACAGTAAATCCTCCAAGTACCAAATCTTGCTGATCCACTGAAATCAAGTGAAATCCGTATAAAAGGCTAGATTTGTACTACTTCGGCTTCTAGCTCAGGAAGCCGGGAACCATGGACTGAAAACCTTCAATCTCTTGATTTTGCGAAGCCTAAAACTGGTTATCCGCAGATTGACATCCTCTAAGCAACTGGTCTGCAAGATAAATGAGGAGATTCACCACTGAACCTCTAACTGATAAAGATCCGAGGGAATGGTACAGAAGGCTCTGCATGAGCTAGGAGAAAAAGCTCATCTTAATCCTGAGACCTTTGGAATTTGAACAACCGACTTCAACAGCGGTCAGTTTTCCAAAGGATCCATCTGTCAGATATTGTGCTAGGAGCTACTAGACGACATATTCTTGAAAAGATTTTAATAGAAATATTTCCAAAAATAACACCACAAAGAAATATTAGATCCTGTTAGTCCCAAAAAGAAAGTGGTATTATGACTACTGTCAATTGGATGCCCAAGTAGTACAAAAAACAAAGATCGCAATCCAAATGACTCGGATATATTAATATCATCCCAACACACAGACAGAATAGGATTTTCATGCACATTATCTCAAGAAAATATCCCAACAAATATTCCAATATTCTGAAAGCACAAAAACTTAAAAGAATAACGGAACATGCGATGAGAAGAGATGTGCAAAGAATGCCAAAATCTCGGGAGAAATCCACAAGAAAAACACACAACCTGCCATGATAAATCAATAAAAATGCAAAGATGTGTGTATGGCAGAGAAAGAGACTCAAGTCTTAAACCTGTAGAGATCTCGTCCGGACGTGTCACTTAACCGTCCGGATGGTAACTGCTAGGTCAACATATGGCAAGACTGCTTTCGTCCGAATGTAAGAATAGGTCCGTCCGGACACTTCACACAGAAAATCTGAAACTGGAGAAAATTTTGCAAAAAAATATTTTTCTCTAAAGTTAGCTTCAGAACACGCATGTATAATCAACTGATAAAACAGTCAAATAGCATTGCAAAAATATGCAAAGATATAAATGAGAGTTAAGTATTCAATAAGCACAAATTTCCTAGCAAATAGAAATTTTAAATAGATTACGTAACTCATGCAATGTGTGTGTGTGTGTGTGTGTGTGTGAAGACTTTTCCAAAAGGTATGAATTTAACTGATAGGACAAAATGCAACTAGATTTTCTAGACAAGAGAGAAAATCAATGAAAGATCAATCAAAAGTCAAACCTTATCTTACTAAGGCCTAGCCACCCTCATCTGAGACACTCCCCCTTAGATGCGGCACCTAATTGTTTTACTTGGACCATGAAGGACAAGGTAAAATTTTACTTGCACCATGAAGGACAGGGCTTATTTCAGCACAGAAGCAGTGAATATAATCATATAGCACAGAAAACTGAAGAGTTACTGCTTGATTCTAGTTGGTGCTGCAACCTAGAGAGAATGCTAGAATTTTTAGGCTCTAGTTTCAACTAGCATGTGGTCAATTTGACCATCTTAATCAAAAACATCTCTCTCATTAGAATTTCTAGAAGTAAGAAGTCAGAGAGGAAAAGATGTACCTTAGGGGAGTCTTAGATAGTGCACATTTTCATCACATGAGGAAAGTAACTATCTATCATTTAGATGCAACAGGAGAACTTAGCAGATATCATGCATAAACTCTCAATCATATATAAGCATATTTAATCAATGCACAATGAACTGAGATATCAGGCAAAAACACATGCAATATCTGAAAAGCTATCAAAAGAAAAAAATAAAGTTCCGCATCTTCTCCCCCAATATTTTTTGTTTTTTTTTTTTTGTTGAAAACCAATACACATAAAAACAACAAAGACATGCTTTTGGAAAAGGAAATGACATCTAGTCCCAGCATGTAAGGTAAAACCAAACCTGCCCTCAGGGAGAGAGGTTTAGAAATACCAAGATAGAAAAGCAGCCGCCCGACGTGCTTTAACTGTCATTTCTTAAAAAAATATCTGCAGAAGTTTCTCAAGATAACAAGAGAAAAATATGGGGATAAAATAAACGGTTCCTCAAATAGAATGCAAGGCATGAATAAGATATGACATGATAAACAATGCAATGCAAACATACCTGACATGCACTAGGATTTAGGAACCAAAATCCTATGCATAGTAAGACTTCACCTTTACTAGGTGAGTCCACTCCCCTCAAGGGGTGAATGGTCTCATCATTCTTGACCCATACTTGCTTGACCCGTGGAGATGGTTTGTGGGTCATGTCCATGTTGGCCATTCTTCTTAGCATACCCTGCATTAGGCTCAGAAACCCTTCATAGCCATGGTTGCTAGTGGGCTTTTGCGGCTTTCTCTTGTAGCGCCTTGATTTGTTCTTCTTTGATTTGCCACTTTGATTGGCAGGAACAAACTACTGCTGATGCCGTGGAGCCTGATGTGCTGTCAGAGGTAGAATGCCTGATGTAGCTCTTCCTGGAAGCTCCCTTTGAACCTTTGACTTTTGAGCCTGGAGCTGTGGACATTTGGGTCGAATGTGACCAGTGATGCCGCAGTGATGACAGGTGGGCAAGCTTCTTTTGTTTGAATACTTCTTGACATTCTCTGCAGAATTATTGTTAGCATTCTTACAAATAACATTGCCCTTACCTTTTATATGTCTCCTATGCAGAAGGACATATTTTAATGAGGAAGAATCTTTAACTTCACTTTTCCTCAGGGTATCCTGCTTAATCAAAGGCCTGTGGGATTTCAACAAATAACAATTTGGCCTAATATGACCAATTTTCCCACAATTATGACAAGTAGGAACAAACTTACCTCGTGTTCCTGCTTCCTTGGACTTTGGCATCACATGATTATTTTAGTAAGAATTATCTAAACAAGCTATATCTTCTATCACAGGCTTAATATCTAATTCAGAATCAGAAGCATGTGAAGTAGAAGTACTTAAATCATCAACAGTTAAATCAGGCTTGTTAGAAACATCTGAGTGAATACAAAGCATGCTCTTCAAATTATCACTAGAGAATTTTGCCAATTTATTCTCAAGTTCATCAATAATATTAAGCAACATGGTATTCTCAGATCTCAAAGAGTCAATCAAAACATGTGATTCAAATAACTGAACAATCAAAGACTCTTTTTCTTGCTTCACCTTTTTTAGCTCTTTTGGAGAAACAATTTTATCCAATTTAGTAAAAACTTTAGACAGCTCAATATCACAATTTTCTTCAGATAACTGAGAGAAATACATGATAAAAGGTGTAATCAAAAAATAGAAGTCACAAGAGATGAGGATCACACTTAGGAAATAAATCTTTAACAGAGTGTACCTGCTTTGATATTAATTGAAATTTATTAAATGCAGAATAAAAGGAGACAAATATTTTGTTGACGAAATGGAAACTCAATGAAGAGAAAAATCACTCCGGGGCAGCCAAACCCAGGATATCCACTATTCAGAAGACAAAGCTAGTTACGAAGTAGTGGCACTCACATAACCCTGATGCAGTGGTCGTACCTTGAACTCTGACGTGTAACCCAACACAAACGCCTCCCAACCAAGTCTTCTACCTGAAGGGGTCTTCAATGGAATCCTTTACCTTAGGGCCAACCCCTAAGATAGACTTCACAGCTGATCAAATCACACACTAGCAAAAGCTAGAGAGCTAGTAGATCTTCAATATCTCCCTAAACACCCTCTCTAGGCTGTAAGGAATTCACTACTGAATTTTGTGTCGAATGCATGCCTAGAACCCCTTATTTATAGGCTTTAGAAGCCCTAATTCGAGTAAAAAACGAAGTCTTTAGTACGCGCGTTCGGACGGTAGCCTTGGCCGTACGGACGGGCTACTGTTTCCGTGTCCGAAAAGCAATTCTGGAAAATTCTGCTAGGCCATACAAATGCTTGATGTTTCCATCCGGACAGGTCCCCATCTGGACGGTTCTAATGACTGTCTGGACCATCAATTTACATCATTTTTTGTTAGCTTTCCAACAACGCCGATTTCATCCCAATCTGATATTTGAGTAAAACGTTATGACCAAAATACCGGAGGGTGTCTGGACGGCTTGACCAAGCTTCCGGACGGTCAACTGCAACCGCCTTTCCAAAGTAACACTAAAAGCTTCCATAACAAGGCCGTGTCCAGACGGTGTTGCCCTAGCGTCCAGACGGTTGTACTTCGGCTGCACGTAATTACCATAATAAGGCTTTGAGCGTCTGGACCCTGAAGGCTGATGTCCAGACGGTTGAACTAGTGCACGCAATTTCCATATATGATGCTTGATTGTCAAGACCATGAAGACTGACGTCCGAACCGTTGAACTTTGTATGCATGACTTGCCTTATGGAGGACATCGTCTGGACGGGATCACACATCGTTCGGACGGTTGCAGCCGTCTTCCCATAACTGTGTCTTGAAGCAGAAACCCCAATGCTTGTCAAACACTGAATGGCGTCTGGACTGTTTCACTGGAACACTGGAATCTTCTCGAATTCTGAAGAGCGTCCTGACGATTTGCCATTACGTCCAGACGGATGCAACCTTGAACTGTTTGAAGCTTCTAGACACTGATGGGCATCCGGACGGAAAGTTCTCATCGTCCGGATGGATGTTGCTGACTGATGAGCGTTCGGACGGAATACCACGTCGTCCGGACGGATGCAAGGGAACTGAACTGATTGATTTGAATTATGCACAGAGTCTTCTTGAAGCTCATAACTGAGGTGTAGACTTTGAATAAACCAGCATTCCTGTGAAAGCAGCAACATTCATAGAAGTGATTTTCTCCAACAGAATGCAGCCAACACAAAAACTAACAAACCGTTTGGACAGACCTTTGAAGGCGTCCGAACACCCCTTAGTGTCTATAAGCTTCAGTGTTGAAGACATCTGAACGTCGGAGCAACACTGTTCGAATGCTAGGTCAAGCTTCTCCAATTTCTACTCGGAGTTGGATTTCAGTCGACACTATTTGGGAAGTTTTTGCAAGACGTTCGGATGGCGTGGCAACATGTTTAGACGCTACCCATCGTTCTAGAATATTCTGGGTTTCCTTTACGAACGGGAAAAGGAATAACAATGAAGACTGTCTAGACGCTCGGCCAAGCCGTCCGGACATGGTCCTATTATGGGAAGAATCGCACTATTCTGGAAAGGCGGTCACAAAAGACCGTTCAAACGAGGCTAACTTTTGACCGGAAGCTCCATAGCCAGAGTTTGAATTTGTCTAGAATTGGATTTTCTAAAGCCTATAAATAGATGGCTCTAGGCTTGTTATTTTTAGAAAATCAGTATAGAATTCCATAGTGCCTGGAGAGGGTGTTTAGGGAGGATTAAAGATCCGATTGCTCTCTAGCCGTTGCCGGTGTGTGCTCTTTGTTCGTGTGAAGTCTATCTTAGAGGTTGGCCCTTAGGTAAAAGATTCCATCAAAGACTCCTTCAAGTAGGAGACTTGGTTGGAAAGCGTTCACGATGGGCTTCGTGTTATAGTTAAAGGTATCACTACTGTAATAGGTTTTGTGAGTACGAATGCTTTGTAACTTGCTTTATCTATGGATAGTGGATTTCCTGGGTTTGGCTACTCTGTAGTGGTTTTTTTATTCACAGCGTTTCCACTTCGTCAACAAATATGTTGGCTCTTTTATTTCTCGCATTTAAGATATTTTGTTGCACACGAACACACACTTGATTGTTTAGAAGTCATATTTTATTTTCAATTGGTATCAAAGCAGGTACACTCCTTTTAAAGGATTTAATTCTTGAGCGTGATCCTTATCTCTTTGTGACTTCTATTTTTTGATTTCACCTTTTATCATGGATTTCTCTCAATTATCTAAAGAAAATTATGATATTGAGCTCTCTAAAGTTTTTGCTAAATTGGATAAAATGGTTTCTCCAAAAGAGCTCAAAAAGGTGAAGCAAGAAAAAGAGTCTTTGATTATACAATTGTCTGAATTACATGTTTTGATTGACTCTTTGAATTTTGAGAATACCATGTTGCTTAATACTATTAATGAACTTGAGAATAAATTGGAAAAATTCTCAAGTGATAATTTGAAAAGCATGTTTTGTATTCACTCAGATGTTTCTAACAAGCTTGATTTAACTGTTGATGATTTAAGTTCTTCTACTTCACATGCTTCTGATTCTGAATTAGATTCTATTGATATTAAGCCTGTGAAAGAAGATACAGCTTGTTTAGATAATTCTTGCTTAACTAATTATGTGATGCCTAAATCCAAGAAATCAGGAATACAAGGTAAGTTTATTCCTAAGTGTCATAATTGTGGAAATAATGGTCATATTAGGCCAAATTGTTATTTGTTGAAATCCCACAAGCCTTGGATTAAGCAGGATGCTCTAAGGAGAAGTGAAGTTGAAGATTCTTCCTCATCAAAATATATCCCTCTGCATAGGAGACATATAAAAGGTAAGGGTAATATTGTTTGTAAGAATGCTAACCATATTTCTGTAGAGAAAGTCAAGTAGCATTCCAACAAAAGAAGCCTGCCCACCTGTCATCACTGTAGCATCACTGGTCACATCCGACCCAAATGTCCACAGCTCCAAGCTCAAAAGAAGAAGGCTCAGAGGAAGTTGCTTAATAAGACCACATTAGGTACTTTACGTTTGGTGGGACATCAGGTTCCACGGCATCAGCGGCGACAACAACGGTTTTTTCCAAAAACACTTCAGGGCACTACAATGCCTAGGATTTTGGTTCCTAAATCCTATTTACCCTTTGAGGGGGGGGGGGGGGGGGGGTGGACTCACCTAGTATAGGTGCAGTCTCACAATGCCTAGGATTTTGGTTCCTAAATCCTAGTGCATACCAGGTATGTTTGCATTGCATTGATTGTCATATCTTATATATTCTATTTTTGCCTTGCATTCTATCTGAGGAACCACCTTTTCTAACGCTAGATTTTCTCTGGTTGCTTTGAGAAATTTCTACAGGTACATTCTAGCCAGTCAATGTTCGACAAGTAAAAGAATTTCCTTCGCAAACACAGATATGAGAAGACAGTTGCAACCGTCCGGACGTTAGGTATACACCATCCGAACGCTATCCTTGACAAGGTAATACGTGGAGAAGATTTGCAACCATTCGGACGACAGGTCTACACCGTCCGGATGCCAGTCCTTATTATGAAAATTGTGTGTAGATGAAGTGCAACCATCCGGATGCTAGGGCAACACCGTCCGAACACGGCCTTATTCAGGAAAGAAAATCAGCGCTTTATGGAAAGTCGGTTGCACAGTTCACCGTCCGGATGGCCTCAGCTTGCATCTGGATGCCGCTTAAAGAAAATCGTATCAGACTCGATTTAGGTCTTCTATAGCCTATAAATAGAGGCCTCTAGGCATGTATTATTTACAGAATTTGGTATTGAATTTTCTATAGCTTAGAGAGGGTCTTTAGGGAGATTTGAAGATCTGCTAGGTCTCTAGCTGTTGCCAATGTGTGATTTGATCAGCTGTGAAGTCTACCTTAGGGAGAAGCCCTAAGGTAAAGGATTCCATTGAGGACCCCTTTAGGTAGGAGACCTAGTTGGGAAGCGTTCGTGTATAGGTACACGTCAGAGTTCAAGGTACGACCACTGCATCAGGGGTATGTGAGTGCTACTGCTTTGTAACTAACTTTGTCTTCTAAATAGTGGAAATCCTGGGTTTGGTTGCCCCGGAGTGGTTTTTATCTTAATTGAGTTTCCACTTCGTCAACAAAATATTTGTCTCCTTTAAATTCCGCATTCAATATTTTGTTGCACACTGTTCACACACACGGTTAATTAAAAGTCATATTTTATTTTTAAATGGTATCAGAGCAGGTACACTCCGTTTAAAGGATTTAATTCTTGAGTGTGATCCTTATCTTTTGTGACTTCTATTTTTTCATTACACCTTTTATCATGAATTCTTCTCAGTAATCTGAACAGAATTTTGATATTAAGCTCTTTAAGGTTTTTGATAAATTGAAGAAAGCAAAAAAATTCTAAAGTTTCTCATAAATAGCTTAAAAAGGTGAAGCAAGAAAAATAGTCTTTGATTGTTCAGTTATCTGAATCACATGTTTTGATTAACTCTTTGAAATCTGGGAATACCATATTGCTTAATATTATTGATGCACTTGAGAATAAACTGGAAAAATTCTCTAGTGATAATTTCAAGAGCATGCTTTGTATTCATTAAGATATTTCTAACTAGCCTGATTTAATTGTTGATTATTTGAGTGCTTCTACTTCACATTCTAATGATTCTGAATTAGATTCTATTGCTATTAAGCCTGTGATAGTAAACACTGCTTGTTTGGATAATTCTGAAAATTATTGCTTAAAAAATTGTGTGAAGCCAAAATCCAAATATACAGGTATACAAGCTCGTGGTAAGTTTGTCCTTACTTGTCTTAATTGTAAAAAGGTTAATCATATTAGACCAAATTTTTTTTTGTTAAAAATCCACAGATCTTGGATTAAGTAGGATGCTCCGAGGAAAGGTAAAGTTGAAGAACCTTCCTCATCCAAATATGTCCCTCCACATAGGAGACATATAAAAGGAAAGGATAGTGTTGTTTGTAAGAATGCTAACCTAAAATCTGCAGAGACTGTCAAGAAGCATTCAAACAAAAGAAGCATGCCCACCTGTCATCACTGCAGCATCACCGGTCACATCTGACCCAGATGTCCATAGCTCCAAGCTCAGAAGTCGAAGGTTCAAAGGGAGCTGCCAACAAGAGTTACATTAGGCACTCTACCTCCAATGGCACATCAGGCTCCACGGCATCAGCAGAAGTTTGTTCATACCAATCAGAGTGGCAAACCAAAGAAAGCCGTAGAAGCCCAATAGCTACCATGGCTATGAGGGGTTGCTGAGCCTGATGTAAGGCATGCTAATAAGAATGGACAACATGGACATGACCTGCACCACCTCCAAGAGTCAAGCAGGTACAGGTTAAGAATGATGAGACTATTCACCCCTTGAAGGGGAGTGAACTCACCTAGTAACGGTGAAGTATTACCATCCCTAGGATTTTGGTTCCTAAATCCTAATGCATAGCAAGTATGTTTGCATTGCATTGTTCATCATGACATATCTTATTCATGCCTTGTATTCTGTTTTAGGAACCATTTATTATATCCCCCATGTTTTTCTCTTGTTGTCTTGACAAACTTCTACAAGTATTATTTGGGGATGACAGAAAAAGCACACCAGGTTGTCACTTTTCTGTCTTGGTAATTCTAAACCTTGCGTGTGAACAGGTTTTTTTTACCACACATCCTAGGAGGTGTTTATGCTTTTTGTTAGTTTTGTGTTGGCTGCATTCTGTTGGACAAAATCACTTATATGTAATGTTGCTGCTTTCACAGATATGCTGCTTTATCCAGAGTCTACTCTTCAGCTATGTTCTTCAAGAAGTTTCTGTGAAGTTTTCAAGGATGTTTATTTTGGTTCCCTGTCAGCCGTCAGGACGACGTGGTATTCCGTCCGGATGCTCATCAGTCAGCAACATCCGTCCGGATGACGAGAACTTTCCGTTCGGACGCCCATCAGTGTCTAGAATTCGAACAGTTCAAGGTTGCATCCGTCTGGACGTAATAGCAAATCGTCCGGACGCTCTTCAGAGTTCGAGAAGATCCCAGTGTTCCAGCCTATCCGTCCGGACGACGTGGTTATACCATCCGGATGACATTCAGTGTTTGACAAGTTATGGGAAGACGGCCGCTACCGTCCGGACTATGTGTGATACCGTCCGGACGAGGTTCTCTATAAGGAAAGACGTGCATACAAAGTTCAACCGTCCAGAAGTCAAACTTCATGGTCCGGACGATCAAGCTTCATATATGGAAATTGCGTGCACCAGTTCAACTGTCCGGACGTCAACCTTCAAGGTCTGGATGCTTCAAGCCTTATTATGGTAATTTCGTGCAGCCGAAGTGCAACAGTCCGGACGCTAGGGCAACACCGTCCGGACGCGGCCTTGTATGGAAGCTTTCAGTGCTACTTTGAAAAGGCGGTTGCAGTTGACCGTCCGGACGCTCGGTCAAGCCGTCCGAACACCCTCGGGTATTTTGGTCATAAACTTTTACTCAAATATCGGATTGGGATGAAATCGGCGTCGTTTGAAAGCTAAGAAAAATTTCTGTTAATTGAACATCGGGACGGCCATTAATAGCATCTGAACGGAAAGATTTTCCCATCCGGACGAGCCTAGAGAAAATTCTACAATTACTTTTCGAATAAGAAAAACTTGGCCCGTCCGGACACTTGTGCCTCAGACTCTGTTTTTTACTCGATTTTGGGTTTTCAAAGCCTATAAATTAGAGGCTTGAGGCATGCTTTCAACACAGAATTCAATGGTGAATTCTCTACGGCTTAAAGAGGGTGTTTAAGGAGATATTGAAGATCTGTAAGCTCTCTAGCTTTGCCAGTGTGTGATTTGATCAGCTGTGAAGTCTATCTTAGGGGTTGGCCCTAAGGTAAAAGATTCCATGGAAGACCCCTTCATGTAGAAGACCTGGTTGGGAGGCGTTCGTGTTGGGTTACACGTTATAGAGCAAGGTAAGACCACTGCATTAGGGGTATATGAGTGTTACTACTTTGTATCTAGTCTTGTCTTTTGAATAGTGGATATCCTGGGTTTGGCTGCCCCGAAGTGATTTTTCTCTTAATTGAGTTTCCACTTCATCAACAAAATATTTGTCTCCTTTAATTTCACATTTAATATTTTGTTGCACACTGTTCACACACACTGTTAAATTAGAAGTCCATTTAATTTTTCACTTTTAGTTTCATCTAGCATGTTTTTGGTGTTTTTATGTTTTGTTTTCAACAAAAAAAAATGCGGGGGAGAAGATGCAGAATTGTTATTTTTTCTTTTGATAGCTTTTCAGATATTACATGTGTTTTTGCTTGATATCTCAGTTCGTTGTACATTAATTAAATATGCTTATATGTGAATGAGAATTTATATCTGATATCAGCTAAGTTTTCCTGTTGTATCTTAATGATATATAGTTGTTTTTCTCATGCGATGAAAAATTGTGCACTATCCAAAACTCCCCTAAGGTATATTTTTTTTACTCTCTGATTTTTAGCTTCTAGAAATTCTAATAAGAGAGAGATTTTTTTGCTAAGATGGTCAAATTGACCAACTCGCTAGTTGAACCTTCAGCCTAAAAATTCTAACATTCTCTTTAGGTTGCATCACCAAGTGATAAACGGCATTAAAAAATGAATAAATATGGATAAATAAAAAGATCCACTGCTTTTGTACTATAAATCTATTCCTACACTTATCCCTATAGAAACAGTCAATGACCAAATCATTGTGAAAATAGACGGTCACTAAAGGACTAAGTAAAAGAACTGTGCTGCATCTTAGGGGGAGTGTATCAGATAAAGGTGGCTAGGCCCTAATAAAATAAAGTTTGCCTTTTGACTAATTCTTCATTGAATATTTCTCTCTTGTTTAGAAAATTCAATTGCTTTAAGTCATATCAGGAAACATCATACCATATTGAGAAAGCTTTCACACACACACGCATTGCATGAGTTAAATAATCTATTTAAAATTTCTATCTGCAGGGAAATTTGTGCTTATTGAATACTTAACTCTCAATTATATCTTTACATATTTTTGAAATGTTATTTGACTGCTTTATTAGTTGATTATACATGTGTGTTCTAAAGCTATTTTTAGGGAAAATATTTTTTCTTTTCGCAAATTTTCCTTCAGTTTAAGATTTTCAGTGTGAAGGCGTCTGGACGGACCTACTCTTGGGTCCGGACACGTGCGGCTCAGACGTCCGGACGGTTTAGTGACACATTCGGACGGAAGCGGTCTTGCGGAATGCTAATCTGGTAGTGGACCGTTCGGACGAGTGTGTACCACGCCCGGTCGCTATCCTTACAGGTATTTTTCAATCGCCTCCTTTCTTTGCCAGTCACACACTACTGCATTTTTATTGGTTTATCATGTCTTGTTGTGTGTTTGTCTCGCGAATTTCTCCCAAGATTTTGGCATTCTCTGCACATTTCTTCTCATTCCATGGTATTTGCTATGTCTTCCTTTATTCTTGTAAGTTCTTGTGCTTTTTAGAATATTGGAATATTTTCTCGAGATATTGTGCATGAAAATCCTATTGTCTGTGTGATGGGTTGATCTTGATATATTTATGCCTTATGAATTGCTGCATTGCTTATATTTTTCTTTGGCATCCAATTAACAACCATCATAAATACCACATTGTTTTTGGAACTATCAGGATCTAATTTTTCTTGGTAGTGGTATTTTTGGAGATATTTTTGTTTAATTTTTGTTTCAAGAATATTTCATCCAGCAACTCCCAGCACAGTGCCCGACAGATGGATCCTTTGTAAAATTAATTTTGTTTGAGGTCATATGTTCAATATTTCCAAAGGTCTCAGGATTTAAGATGAGCTTTTTCCCCTAACTCATGCATAGCCTTCTGTAGCATCTTCCTCAAATCTGTATCAGTTAAAGGATCAGTGTTAAATCTTCTCATTTATCTTACTAGCCAATTGCTTAGAGGATGCCAACCTGCGGATAACCAGTTTCAGGCTTTGCAAAATCAAGAGACTTAAGGTTTTTCAGTCTATGGTTCCCGACTTCCAGAGCTAGAAGCCGAAGTAGCACAAATCCAGCTTTTGTACTGATTTCTCTCCGCCACTTGCTTTGAGTGGATCAGCAGGATTTGGTACTTGGAGGATTTTTGTTCATCTCTTTTGGGCCACTTGCATACTCTTCTCTATTATTCCTATTTGTTTTGGATTTTAGAACCTTTTTGTCTGTGGATTTTATATATACTCTGTTTACCCTTGTCCTTTTGAGACATTAAGGGTGAGTATTTTGTAGCTGTGGTTTTCATATTCTATTTTAACCCTTTGTCCTTTCGAGACAAAAAAGGGGGAGTATATTAGTTTTTAGAACGGGATTATATTTTTAACCGGTCAAGAGATTTTTGTCCTAGAATGGCCAAAGAGGGAGTTTGTTAGTTTTTGATTGGCTGCATTCTATTTGAGAAAATCACTTGTATGTAATGTTCCTCCTCTCACAGGGATACCGTATTTTTCAGAGTCTTCAGTTTATCAGAGTTGTTAGTTTATGATTGGCTGCATTTTGTTGGACAAAATCACTTCTATGTAATGTTGATTATTTATCAGGGATGTTGTTATATTCAGAGTCTACACTTCAGTTATGTGTTTCATGAAGATTCTGTGCAGAATTCAAGACAGTGAAGTTCAAGTCCCTTGTATCTATCCGGACGATGTGGTATTCTGTCTGGACGCTCATCAGTTAAGCAACATCCGTCCGAACAATGAGATCTTTCCCCCCAGACTCCCATCTATGTCCAGAAGCTTCTAACTGTTCCAAGTTGCTTCCGTTCGAACGTCTCAGCAACAAGTCCGGACACTATCCAGTGTTTGACAAGTAAAAGGATTTCCTTTCCAAACAAAGATATGGGAAGACAGCAGCAAACCGTCCGGACGATGTAGTTATTCCGTCTGGACGCTATCCTTGATAAAGCAAGACGAGCATAAGAGTTGCAACCGTCCGGACATCAGTCTACACTGTCCGAAGGCTCAATCCTTATTATGGAAATTGCGTGCAGTAGAAGTGCAACCGTCCGAACACTAGGGCAACGGCGTCTGGACGCGGCTCTATTCAGGAAAGAATTTCAAAGAATTCGGAAAGACGGTTGCACAGTTATCCGTCCGGACGCCCTCAGCTACCGTCTGGACGCCGCCTAGGGAAAATCGATTCAAACTCAATTTAAGTCTTTTATAGCCTATAAATAGAGGCTTCTAGGCATGTAATTTGTAAAAATTCAATATTGAATTCCATAGTGCTTAGAGAGTATATTTTAGGAGTTGTTATGCTGATCCAGTTGCTCTCAAGCCGTTACCAAAGTGCTGTTGTTGTGTTCATATGAAGTCTATCTTAGGGAGGAACCCTAAGGTAAAGGATTCCATTGAAGACCCCTTCAAGTAGGTGACTTGATTGGAAGGCGTTCGTATTGGGTTACATGTTAGACTTCAAGGTACAACTACTGCATAAGGGTATGTGAGTGAACTGCTTTATAACTAGCTTTGTCTTCTGAATAGTGTATATCCTGGGTTTGGCTGCCCCGGAGTGGTTTTTCTCTTAATTGAGTTTCACTTCGTTAACAAAATATTTGTGTCATTTAAATTCCGCTTTTACAATATTTTGTTACACGTTGCACACATGCACGTTAAATTAGAAATCACTTTATTTTTCAATTGGTATCAGAGCGGGTACATTCCGTTTAAAGGATTTAATTCTTGAGTGTGATCATTTTCTTTTGTGACTTCTATTTTTTTTCTCACACCTTTTATCATGAATTCTTCTCAGTTACCTAAAGAGAATTATGATATTAAGTTCTTTAAGGTTTTTAATAAATTGAAGAATGCTAAAAATCTAAAGTTTCTCATAAAGAGCTTAAAAAGATGAAGCAAGAAAAAGAGTCTTTGATTGTTCAATTATCTGAATCACATGTTTTGATTGACTCTTTGAAATCTAAGAATACCATATTGCTTAATACTATTGATGCACTTGAGAATAAATTGGAAAAATTCTCTAGTGATAATTTGAAAAGCATGCTTTGTATTCATACAAATATTTCTAACAAGCCTGATTTAATTATTGATGATTTAAGTACTTCTACTTCACATGTTTCTGATTCTGAATTAGATTCTGTTGATATTAAGCCTGTGATAATAGATACAGCTTGTTTAGAAAATTCTTGCTTAAATAATCATGTGATGCTTAAATCCAAGGAATCGGGAACACAATGTAAGCTTGTTCCTACTTGTCATAATTGTGGGAAAATTGGTCATATTAGGCCAAATTGTTATATGTTTAAATCCCACAGCCCTTGGATTAAGCAGGATGCCCTGAGGAAAAGTGAAGTTAAATATTCTTCCTCATCAAAATATGTCCCTCTGCATAGGAGACATATAAAAGGTAAGGGTAATGTTATTTGTAAGAATGCTAACCATAATTTTGCAGAGAATGTCAAGAAGCATTCAAACAAAAGAAGCTTGCCCACCTGTCATCACCGCGGCATCACCAATCACATTCGACCCAAATGTACACAGCTCCAAGCCTAGAAGTCAAAGCTTCAGAGGGAGCTGCCAACAAGAGCTACATCAGGCACTTTACCTCCGATGGCACATCAGGCTCAACGGCATCAGCAGAAGTTTGCTCCTGCCAATCAAAGTGGCAAACCAAAGAAGAACAAATCAAGGCGCTACAAGAGAAAGCCGCAGAAGCTCAATAGTTACCATGACTATGAAGCGTTTCTGAGCTTGATGCAAGGTATGCTAAGAAGAATGGCCAACATGGACATGACTCGCAAACCATCTCCACAGGTCAAGCAGGTATAGGTCAAAAATGATGAGACCATTCACCCCTTGAGGGGGAGTGGACTCACCTAGTAAAGGTGAAGTCTTACCATGCCTAAGATTTTGATTCCTAAATCCTAGTGAATATCAGGTATGTTTGCATTGCATTATTTATCATGTCACATCTTATTCATACCTTGCATTCTGTTTGAGGAACCATTTATTTTATCCCACATTTTTCTCTTGTTGTCTTGAGAAATTTTTAAATGTACTATTTGGGGATGACAAAAAAAGCACATCAGGCTGCTGTTTTTCTGTCTTGGTAATTTCTGAACCTTTCATGTGAACAGATTTGATTTTATCATACATGCTAGGAGGTGTTTGTGCAGTTATTTTCATCTAGCATGTTTTTGTCGTTTTTGTCTTTTTTTTTCAACAAAAAAAAAAAAAAAAAAAAAAAAAAAAAAAAAAATTGAGGGAGAAGATGTAGAATTTTTATTTTTCCTTTTTAATAGCTTTTCAAATATTGCATGTCTTTTTGCCTGATACCTCAGTTCATTATGCATTGATTGAATATGTTTATATATGATTGAGAGTTTATGCTTAATATCTGCTAAGTTTTCCTGTATATTTCAATGCTAGATAGTTACTTTTCTCATGCGATGAAAAATTGTGCACTATCCAAAGCTCCCCTAAGGTACATTTTTTATTATCTGATTTTTGGATTTTAAAAATTCTGATAAGAGAGATTTTTTTTGCTAAGATAGTCAAATTGACCAACATGCTAGTTGAACCTAGAACCCATAAATTCTAGCATTCTTTCTAGGTTACAGCACCAAGTGATAAAAAGCATTCAAAAATCAATAAATCTGGATAAATAAAAAGATCCAATGCTTATTGTGCTATAAATCTGCTCTTGAATTTGTCCCTAAAGAAACAGTCAATGACCAAATCATTGTGAAAATAGACGGTTATTAAAGGACTAAGTAAAAGAAAAGTGCTGCAGCTTATGGGAAGTGTATTAGATGAGGGTGGCTAGGTCCTAGTAAAATAAGGTTTGACTTTTGACTGATGTAACATTGAATTTCTCTCTTGTTTAGAAAATTCAGTTGTTTAAATCATATCAGCGAACATCATACCTTATTGAGAAAGCTTCCACACACACACATACACACGTATAGCATGAGTTTGGTAATCTATTTAAAATTTCTATCTGCAAGGAAATTTGTGCTTATTAAATACTTAACTCTCAATTATATCTTTGCATATTTTTGATTTGCTATTTGACTGTCTTATTAGTTATTTATACATATGTGTTCTGAAGCTATTTTTAGGAAATTTTGTTTTTGCAAATTTTCTTCCAGTTTCAGATTTTCAGTGTGAAGCGTCCAGAAGAACCTCCTCTTGGGTCCGGACGTGTGCGGTTTAGTCATCCGGATGATTAAGTAACATGTCCGAATGCACGGTTCTACCGAAGGCTGACTTGGCAGCCCACATTCAGACGGGGTAAGTTCTGTGTCCCGACGGGTACCTTACAGGTTTAAAAACACATTCTTTTCTCCCTAGCCGCCGCACCTCTTGTTTTCTCTTCGATTTTTTCATCTTTTGGTGCATTTTTGGTGAGATTTTCTCGTGGTTTCTCACGATTTCTCAGTTCATTTTGTCCTTTTGTGCATTTTCCCTCCATTCCAAGTACTTTATTAGTTCTTTTATATCCTTTTCAATGATTTATTAACTGTTAGAATATTGGATCTTTTGTGGAATATGGTTGAGATGGAATTTGCATAGTATTGATTTATCTGCTGCTGAGATTGGGATATTTGTTTTGTCTATTATATGGTCTATTTTGGCATATTAGTGTGTATGTGTTTTTTTTTTTTTTTGTGGGAAGTCCATTTTGCTGCCATTACAATGCCAAATTTTGGGGACTAATCAAATTTCATTGGAATTATTTTGGAAATATTTTTTGGTTATTATTTGCAGAACCATGTTTGCTGGTAGTTCATAGTGCAGAGTAAGGTAGAGGATAGAGGAAAGTATAGCTGCCACCAGAGCTAGGGTAGAGACCAAACCTGTGATCATTGAGAGAAACGTCCTCAGAGCTGACATTATGGTTCCTCCTTTTGACTTTATTGATCAATTGATCCGGGAGAATCATTGGGATTATCTCTACCAGTGCTTCGGTATTGTCTATCCCAGACTAGTCAGGGATTTCTATGGTTTTTTTGGAGGTCATAAAGGATGAGCAGGGCAGTCTCACTTTGCATGCCACGTTCAGAGGGGTGACTTTCAGAGTTGATGCTACACTTATTGGGACTACTATTGGCACTAATCCAGTGTCTTTTGAGGGTACTCCTTTCCTGAATTTCGTGGTTTCCCCCACCATGGAAGAGCTGCTCATGTTCTTCGATCCTCAGCATCGAGTTCAGGACAAAGTCTCTCATTCCATCAAGATTAGCGTATTTTCCTCACCACAGCGTCTTCTTGCCAAAATTGTGCAGCACAATTTATGGCCTATCGCTCAACGAAGTGAGCTAGTCTACAAGCAAGTAGATTTCTCTATGCCTTGATCCAGCGGATTCCTTTCTGTCTCTACAAGCACATTGTGCTTACTATGCTTAAGATGCGTGATGAGCATCTGGCAGGTCTCCAATTCACTTGCCTTGTTACGAGGATTCGTTTGCAAATTGTTCCTGACATTCCTGCTAAGGAACCAAGGGAGAAGACCAAGGATACCCTTGGGAAGCATATCGTGATAAAATCTAATGCTCAGTTGCGCTTTGAGGATCAATAGGAAGTAGCTTCTCCTCCTGCTCAGGATGATCCTACTGCAACTTCATCTTCCTAGACTGCTCCACTACACTCAGCCACAGATGTCATGCTTTCTCACATTCTTGATACTATGCTTTCCATTCAGCGAGAGGTCTCTACTATGGGTATTCGGGTTGAGCAGAATCATATCAACATCAGACGATGCCTCAAGAAACTAGATCCTGAGGATGATGATCAGGATGACTAAGTGAATTGATCACTTATGTAATACCCCGTATTTTAAGATATTGAATAAAATATCTTAAAAAAGGATTTTAGGCCTAATAAACTAAATATGAATATTTATTCATAAATATTCATCAATTTATGTTTGAAGGAACCAAATACTTAGTGATAATATATTTGGAGTTTAAAATGGATTAGAATTCTAGCAAAGTATAATCGATCGATCAATTACAGAATCGATCGAGCAATTATAGAATCAATCGAGCGATTATATATTAACTTAGAATCGATCATGCGAGATTAGAATCAACCAATTGATAGAACTAGAAATCGATCGATCAATTAAATAATTGATTGAGCAATTTAGTTACATAAGTGCTGAAACGAATGAAAATATGACTAAGTATAATAGATCGATCGATTATTCTTCTGTGTAAAAATGTGATCGATCGACTTTCTGCATAAATGCAGAATCTTGTCCGAATCAGCTGTCCTCCGATTTTTATTATAAATCATCATCCATTTGATGATTCATCAGCCCAGCTCGACATGTTCTTGACCATTAATCAACTTATGATCAATCTAAGCCATCAAAGACATATCATCTTAGATTAGATAAGATTTGGATAGATTTGAGAATATTTCAAGAGAATATTGATGATTACTTAGGTGAGTCACTAAAACTTGCTCTGCAAGTTGATTTTCAAGCCCTTGGATGAGTTCTTGGTGGACCAATCTAAGCCATTGATTTTACTATAAAATGATGGTTCCTCACTTCAAACAATTCACTCAAAAAATTCTTTCAAACTCTCTCGGTTGCTCTCTCCTTGTTCCTTTCTCTGTTTGTTCCTTTTTTCTGGTTTTTGCTTGAATCTTAGAGCACAGAAGCTCTCTTATTCCTTCTTCTTCTTTGGTTTCATCTCTCTCAAAAGGTGGGTGCAAAAACAAGGAAGGATTTTCTCTTTGGTAAGTCTCTTTCTCTCTCTTTTCTTCATCTCCTTAGCTTTGTGTTTTAGTTGCACTTGCAAGGCTTTGTGTTTTAGTTTCACTAGCAGAATGAGATGTAGGAAAGGAAGATGGTGGAAAAATGATTATATGTGTGGGTTTACTAGAATCATGTTAGAATTATATATATATAGGTGTGTGCCGTGTGTGTATGTTTAATAGTGTGGTAAGTGAGTGTTTGATAAATGAGATATGTAAATGTATGTATAAAGGTGTTTTTAAGAGAAAAAGTATATATTTTGTTGGAAAATGAATATTGTAAGTTTTACAAAATATCTCAAAAGATATTTTGAGATATTTTGCAAAAATATCCTAAAGATATTTTGGATAAGATTCTTATCCTTTGATGTTATAAATTATGTTTTAAAATAAGAGTTTTCAAAGCGAAGTGTTTGAAGTATAAATCATGCCGTTGTGATGCCTGAGTAAAAAGAATCATTTTAAAAAAAAAAAATGGTATTTTGGTAATTTTGATAGAAAAGGGCATTTTGGTCATTTTAATAAATGTTGTTATAATGCCCGTATTAAATATATGGCATTATACTGAACTGATTTTATATGCCGTTACTGTGTCAAAATGATAATAGGATTAAGAAATTAGAAGTAGGTATAGGGTTAAATTGTATGTTTGGCGAATTATATTAATTCACTATTATTTGGATATAATTATATTGCAGTGAACATTTATCTGTGAACACTTTCTGTAGCAGAGAAGAATTGTAAGTATTTCTGAAATACTTACTGAGTGATCTTGTTTTAATAATGTGATGATTTCTGCTTTATTTAATTGTATGCATAGGTATAGTATATTGCATATTGTTAATAATTCTGATGCAGGTTAATAACAAGTTGGTTGTTGAGATGACCAATGGAAATGCATACCACCTATGCGAAAAACAATAATAAGTACAAGTTGGCTGTTAGGATGGTCAATGTGCTAGGCAAGTTATGGCCACTTAATTGACTGTCGAGATGGTCAATGTACTTGGTTGTCGAGATGACCAATGTATTAAGTATGCTACTTTGACTACTAGTGCGGAAAAGTTAATAAGAGATGGTAAGGGAGTTTGTACTCCAATATATAGCCGCTTAAACGAACAGGGATTTAATGGCTCTGGTGTGAGAGGAGTGCATAAGAAAATAACTAAGATTGTATATATAAAACTATCATCACCTCATATGTTGCATTGTATATAGTTAAGTAAATCAGTATCTCATTATATTATTGAAAACAAAATGACTCACTTGATTACAGTATGGGATTGTGGTGATAACCACAATCACATATATGATTGTCCAGGGCAGGAGACAAATCAGAATGCTGGGCTTTTTATTTATAAATATGACTTTTATGATTTTCAGTTGATATGTAATAGTTTACATTATGTAGATTGAAAAATTAAATGGACTTCTAATTTTAACAATGTGTGTGAACAGTGTGTAACAAAATATTAAATGCGAAATTAAAAGAGACAAATATTTTGTTGACGAAGTGGAAACTCAATTAAGAGAAAAACCACTCCGGGGCAACCAAACCCAGGAATTCTACTATTCAGAAGACAAAGCTAGATACAAGATAGTAACACTCACATTAACCCGATGCAGTGGTCGTACCTTGCTCTCTGGCGTGTAACCCAATACAACCGCTTCCTAACCAGGTCTCCTACCTGAAGGGGTCTTCAATTGAATCATTTACCTTAGGGCCAACCCCTAAGATAGACTTCAAATGTAGCGCAGCACACTTGTAACGGCTTCAGAGGGATCTTGAACTTCTCTGGGCTCTAGTGGAATTCAATACCGAATTCTTGCAGTTCTCAATGCCCAGGGGCCTCTATTTATAGGCTGAGGTGCAGAATGGGCGACTGCTGTAATATGTACAGACGCCGTCCGGACGGACAACTGTACGGCAGGATTTTCCAAAAATTTCGCTGAAAATCTTTCCGATTTAAGATCCGCATCCGGACTATGAGACACTGATGTCCGGACGGTCGTACGTCCGCTGCAAGTAATTTCCATATAAGGCTTCGCGCGTCCAGACCTAGGGTGATGAACGTCCGGACGGCAATTCTTCAACACGCAATTTCCATATCTGCTATGCGTGCGTCCGAACCATGAGAGGCAGATGTCCGGAAGGTTGAAGTCGAATCGGCAATTTCCATATTCGTTGCACGCGCGTCCGGACCAAGGCTGACTGACGTGCGGACGGTGATATTTGAATTGCGATTCTTGCCTTATTTATGAGCGCGTTCGGACGGGAAACCACATCGTCCGGACGGTGTATCAATCTTTCCATATCTTGAACTTGGAATGAATCTGAAGCTGATCGATCACTGATGGACGTTCGGACGGAATGCTGAGAGGTCCGGACGGATGCAAGCTGGAACAGAAGCTTCTCGATACAGTGGAGGGTCCGGACGGAAAGATACGTCGTCCAGACGGATGATGCTTGTCTGTATGGCGTCCGGACGGGATGACACGTCTTTTGGACGGATTAAGCAGTGGACAGATGGGCGTCCGGATGGGATAACACGTCGTCCGGACGGCTGACAGGGAATCTGAAATCTTCTATCTTTTTCGTAGTGCAGAGTCTTCTGAAAATGCTCTGACAAGTGGAATCCCTGTTTTCAGCATCTTTACACATAAGTGATTTTGTCCAAACACAGAATGAGGCCAAAATACTAACATAGATGAACAATAATTGCGTATTTATTAAGTGCCACATGTGGTACATATGTTTACTGCTTTGAGTGTATTTATTATGTAAAGACAAGTTATGTATATTTATTGAAGTATTTCAGTCAGCTCAAAGTGTGATTGTGTCAATTCCTAAGTTTCTTAAAGAAAATTATATTCTGCTGCTAATTTATATTCTGATGACATCATTGATGATGTCATAACGATACGTGGAAATCGAAATCTTCACTTACGCCTTTTTGTAAAAAGCGGGTCGTTACAACTTATCTCTAGTGTTAGTTTGTTGGTTTTTATTTTGAGACATTTTAATTTCCTGTGTTTGGATAATTTATAAAACCTTTTAACTCTAAAATTTTTATTACTCTGTTTACCCTTGTCCTGTTGAGACTTTAAGGGGGAATAATTGTGGTTATTCTAATACTCTATTTTACCATTTTTCATTTTGAGACAAAAAGGGGGAGTATTTTTTGTTTCGGACCGGAATTGTATTTTTTAAACCAGTCAAGTGATTTTAAACTATTTTGTAACCAGTTTGTGATTGGTTACATTCTGTTGGACAAAATCACTTCTATATAATATTGCTTATTTATTAGGGATGTTTATATTCAAAGTCTACGTTTCAGTTATGTGCTTCAAGAAGATTCTGTGCGGGTTTCAAGACAGTGAAGTTTAAGTCCCTTGTATCCATTCGGATGACGTGGTATTCCGTCCGGACGATGAGAACTTTCTGTTCGAACTCCCATCTGTGTCCAAAAGCTTCGAACTGTTCCGGTTGCATCCGTTCGGACGTCTCAGCAACACCTCTGGATGCCTTTCAGTATTCGACAAGTAAAAGGATTGCCTTTCCAAACACCGATATGGGAAGACAGTTGCAAACCATTCGGACGACGTAGTTATTTCGTCCAGATGCTATCCTTGATAAGGCAAGACGTGCAGAAGAGTTGCAATCGTCCAAACGTCAGTCTACACTGTCCGAACGCTCAGTCCTTATTATGAAAATTGTATGCAACAGAAGTGCAACCGTCCAGACACTAGACAACACGGTCCGGACGCCACTCTATTCATGAAAGAATTTCAGGGAATTTGGAAAGCCAGTTGCACAGTTGTCCGTCCGGATGCCCTCAGCTACTGTCCAGACACCGCCTAGGAAAAATCGATTCAGACTCGATTTAGGTCTTCTATAGCCTATAAATAGAGGCATCTAGGCGTGTAATTTGTAAGAATTCAATTTTGAATTCCATAATGCTTAGAGAGTATATTTTAGGAGTTGTTGTACTAATCCAGTTGCTCTCAAGCCGTTGCCAAAGTGCTGTTACTATGTTCATATGAAGTCTATCTTAGGGAGGAGCCCTAAGGTAAAATATTCTATTGAAGACCCCTTCAAGTAGATAACTTGATTGGGAGGCGTTCGTGTTGGGTTACACGTCAGAGTTCAAGGTACGACCACTACATAAGGATATGTGAGTGATACTGCTTTGTGACTAGCTTTGTCTTCTGAATAGTGGATATCCTAAGTTTGGCTGCCCCAGAGTGGTTTTTCTCTTAATTGAGTTTCCACTTCGTTAACAAAATATTTGAGTTATTTAAATTCTACTTTTACAATATTTTGTTACATGTTGTACACACACACGTTAAATTAGAAGTCACTTTATTTTTCATTTTGTTTCATTCCTTTTCCCTTTTGCTGTATTCTGAATTGATGGAATTTAGTTTGGAACGATATTCGCCGTTTAAATTCCTGAGTTTCTTAAGCCAAAAACTTAATCTGGAAGTTTGTTGGTGTAATGACTTTGTAACTATTTTGGATCATTTTTAATTTAGGGTATAATGAGGGCCAACTCAATAGTAAGAGAAATTACTTACAAAAAAAAAAAAAAAAATAGTAAGAGAAATTAGGCCTATGTCTAATACCCCTAATTTATAAAAAGGCCTAAAAAAATGCATTTTATATTAAATCTGTCCAAAAAAAAAATAAAAAAAGGTGAAAAGCCTCGAAAAAAAATTAAATGAGAGAAAATCATTTGACATGCTATGAGGGTTTTAAATAATAATAATAATAATAAAGTGAAAGCTTGTTTAAAATCTTAAAAAATAAAGCATGGCTTACTTTCTTTTTGTATTTATTTTCCTTCTTATTTTCTTGGGTAAAGTCCACGTACCGCCTTCAAACTACAACCCAATTGACAATGTCCTTCCTCCAAACTTTCAATTTGGACAATTTATCCCCTCCCCCCAATAAACTACCAAAAATTATCAATATTCACCCAATGACGAAAATATCTTTAATAAAACAAAAAAATAATAATAATAAAAATAAAAACCATTAGTAGACAAATTTAAAAATTAAAAATTTACAAGAAAATTTTTCATTTTCTAGCTTTAGGGGAGACATTGACAACTTTTTGGTAGTTTGGAAGAACATTGTCAATTGGATGATAATTTGAGAGGAGTATGTGGACTTTTCCTTATTTCTTTCATCACTTCTAATATTTTGCTTCTTAATTCTATAATTTTTTATTTCCTTGTTATCTTATATTTTATACTTAATATCAGACGCCTTTTATTTTAGTTGGTCGTTATTACGAGTTTGGTTCGCTTATCATCACCATGCCGTTGATTTTATTACACAACTAATTAAATCATAGTTACAATTAAATTTCTTACAAGACATATAGAATGGATTCGTCATATTATCTATTGAGAATAATATATCAATAAAATTTGAACATGAAAATTTGAATAGTTATTTTACATCTCAAAAAATTAGAAAAATTAATTTTAAATTAATTTTAAAAAATTTATTATAAAAAATCATTATAATAATATTTAAAATTAAAAATGCCTTATTTAAACTTCTTGCTTTAGATCTCCATTTTCATTAAGCCTTCCCCGGGTATAATCATGTGAGCTCACGTTATTTATATGAAGAAGGTATATCATAGTCGTAAAGTAATACTACAATGTTGACATGTAGTCATAACTAACTCTTAGATTAGTTCTTGTTAAAATATATATATATATTAAATTAAATTAAATTAAATTAAAATTAAAATTAAAAATTGTTTGAAACTGCCACACAAGTATTATTGAATAATTATGAAATAAAAATACGGTATTACTCTATATCGTAATATGTGCAGGGCCTTAAATTCTTAAAAATCGTTGAGAGAGAGGAGAATCTTCTCGGAGACCTGTCGACAGGGATGATGAACTTAAACAAAAACTTGAGAGGAATCAATTATCTATCTTCTAACAGGAAACAAAAAACAAAAAAAAAAGGATTATCTATCTATTGCGTTGGTGGTGATGAACTTAAACAAAAACTTGAAAGTGCAGGCCACACAAGAATCATTCGTTTGACTTGTTTCATTCATATTGACAAACTCTCTAGATAACAGTCTTATGTCACTTTTCTGAATCATAATTCGATTGACCTTCATTGTCCGTGACTATAATGATCTTTTCTTTGGATTCTTCCTCTACTTTTGCTTCCTTGTAATCTTTCGGAAGCACATTACAGTTAATGGTGTGCCACACTGGTCTCTCTTCTTGGAACAATCTGCCAGATCAAAGGTAGAGGAACATCAGACCTAGTATGCAATGCCATTACACCAAAGACATGCAGACAATGCATAACACACATTTGAGCACCATACAATGGCATGCTTCCATCAATAACGAAAGCAATTCTTCTTTTTCCTAGCACATCAAGTAGAGAGAGAGAGAGAAGAGACTTACGGGTGGTTGCAAAGCAATGGGCATTGAACAGTAAGCGCATACTTGCAAGTGGACAGCTCTGTAATAGAACTAATCATAGTTCTCGACTCAAAGCATACAAATCTCACCTGCGAATGAAAACAAGAAAAGAATGGACATGAGAGAGAGGAATTGAAAACCACTTGTTTTTCAATTGTTTCATACCTCAGTCTGTCGTGGCTCATTTGTAAGATCACATAAGGTTCCATTGGTATACTGATGAGCATGATACCTACATGAACAATTTAATATGATAATTGAATCTTTCCTTGACCCCAAGCCTTTCCCAATTAAAGACAATTTTCCTTCAACCTAACCCATCCTCCGTTTTAATGAAATCATACCTTTGGGATGCATCCTTTGAGCGAGGATCTTCCAGTGTAGAAATTTCAGAGATATTCTGGTTGAAAGCAGCGGTGGCCTCTGCATCATACTCACCTAAGACAAACTCCTGAACCGCCTGTAGCAGGAGAACAAAACAAGTAATCTTCTTAGCACATGATTCTAAAAATTTCATGTCTATAACACTCTGGAACAATTCCAATAAGGGTATCCACAACAAGAATGAAATTTAGAACTAGCCGTTCCTATTTGCTACTACTGCCATTGCTAATAATGATACTGCCACTACTACAACTTCGACCACTACAAGGATGGTAAGGACATTGAAATCTTGGATGGATATGAATCGAATCTATTTGAAGCTTTAGTAATTAAAAATCAGTGACAAAAAAAAAAAAAAAAAAAAAAAACCCAGCAAGAAATGGTATATAGGAGAAGATGACCTTAAAGCCACTTCAGGAATACCTTTTCATCCTCCACATGAACCTGAACTAACTTCTTGTGATAGCAAAATTCATATGACCACCAACCATCTTGCTGCATAAACAATTTGGTAACATAAGAGGATATTAAGGTAGATGCAAAATCATTTAAAGGAGGCATAATTCACAGAAACAAGTACTGCCCACTTATTGTAGGCTACATATTCCAACGCAGATAGGAATTTTCACTTCAAGATATTTTAGCAAAGATTAATTATTATTCAACCATGGCAGACAATTAAGACAGTTTTTGGGTCACAGATCTTACTCTTATAAAGCATAGGTCCTTCAGACCTTCAAGCAGCTCATCTGGCGTCTTCATTTTAATTCGCTTTTCAGTTTCCACAATCATGCTGCTTATGTTGTGCTGAGTAACTGGCTTTCCACTCTTAGCTTTCTCTACCTTAGGCAAAAAGCATAAAAAATGCTCTCCATTTTTGTCGGGCATAATCAAGGACTCCTGGTCATGATCCTGTCAGGAAATAAACGAGAGGCCCAATTATTAGATCACACTATCACTAGATGTACCCTCCTGCAGTTCACATAAATACAATAAATTTCATAAACACAGAACTACAAAGCAAACAGAATAAGGATTATAATTTAATAAGTGAAACAAAAATGTGATCCCGAAACTCACCAAGGCCTTATGCAAGGTACAGAATCTTGTCGAACGGAACTTGACAGAATCATGATGACTAATAAAAAAGCCAGGCAGTAAATAATTGCAAAGAGAAAGGCGCTTCCACCCATTTGCAATATTGTTAAGCACCTAAAAGTGTAACTATGGCTTGCTGTTTAAATCCTACTCTTGCATAAGGGAACCGAGCCATAATTTACTCAGTGAAACAAAAATGTGATCCCAAAACTCCCCCAGGCCTTATGCAAGGTCCAGAGTCTTATAGAGAGGAACTAGACAGAATCACTATGACTAATAAAAGAACTCGTGCTAATATGAACTTTTATGCTGGAATAAATTAGAAGAAATAATATGTCCAACTTCTAAGAGAAGTACTAATAGTAATAGCAAGGAATTGGAGATAGGTAGAATGGTAACAGCAGTACATGCCAATTAAATCAAGCATTGTTTAAAATCAAATTTTCACGGACAACTGTACTTACTCGAAAATGATATCCAAGCAACAAAAATCCTCAGAAAATTATCCAAAAATAATGAGTCCCCAAAGACAGACCATAAATCCAAATTTGCCTCAAAAATACGAGGAAAAATAAAACTTTAAAAACCATAGCACTTGAAGCACCCATCTAGCATCTAATTATATCAGTAGGTAGGAGTACCCATTAGCATAACTGCTAGGCCAAATGGCAAATACATGTAAGAGATTCTAAACTACTTACAGGGTGAAAAGGTGAATCTTCTGAATGGAATTCAATCTTGTACTTTGGTTCACGAAAGCTGTGACCAAATGTGCCACCTGCTGATCAAAAGTTACAGTAATACAGAAAATAAAATAAACTTGCAGCACCAAAAATGAATACAAAAACAAGACTTTCTGATCATAGAAATAACAGAGACAAGAAAAGATGATTGGTAGGCACAATCCCCACATGAACTGGCTTGTGCACCACATAGGACAGAAAAAACATATAACAATGTAACCAATACACCCCACATGAATCTGTAGGCCCTTAAACCCATCAGGATTGTAACTGCCTCTTCAACACATAGTCAGCATCTACAATGGCCTCAATACAGCTGAATCACTCCATAATGTTTCTAAATAGTCCTTTTGCCAGTTCATATTTTGATCCTGGATAGTTTAGCCATCTCTACAAAAACTTGTCGTTCTAGTTGCACTTTCTATGAATCCTGGATAGTTTAGCCATCTCTACAACAACTTGTCGTTCTAGTTACACTTTCTATGATTTTACCAGCCTTGGATTTAATAAGCACGAATAAGCAGAAGCCGTGTCTTCATAACTGGGGCTTCTTTATGGATCAGCATATGATCCATCAATTTATGCCAGCTCTCAGCTTGAAACTCAAGCAGCTACTGATTGACACTCAATTCATACCAAGCTGATTGACGTCACATAGGATCATCAATAAAACTTGGCCCTTTTCAGTAGACCATTCAAACACTAAGCAAAATTGCAATCCCCCAGGAGCTGTAAAGACATCATACTAGTTTCGTTTAGCCACTAGGTCAGTAACATAAACAACAAGAGCCTTATAGCTAAACCTAAAGCCCTAGAATGAACAAGGCCTCAAACTAGGCCACCTATGGCACCATCATTCTCCATTCCGTTGCAGTACCTATTATGATTAGATTCTGAAACCTTTAGATACCCATTTCTTTACTGAAAGACTTTCAATCTAGTCTACATTCCCTTCCTCATAAAATATAACACAACACCTTTCGTTAATCAAATAATACATGAAGCGTCTGACTCTCATAGATTTTTTTTTTTTTTAAGAAAAAAAAAAAAATTAGTACAATATAAAGCCAGTATAACTGGAAATGTTTGATATTATATCCCCAAAATTTGATCCTCCAACCTCAAGATATAGCGGGTACTTCACGAACTTAAACATGAGATTAAGTTCCGCATAAGCCCCACGAACGGTTAAAAACCTAAGAACCTATTTACCATCAAAACCTGAGACTAGCCATAGACCCATAAACCTATTAAACATTAAAAACCTGAATTAAACATCAAATTCCTCATGAACCCAATTTCCACTGAAGCAACTAAAAACCCATCAAACTCAATCAAATAAAAAGCTAATAAAAACAATTTGAAGCTAATGGATGCAAAACCAATCAAAAATTTAAGAATTATTAGTGAAAAGGACATGAAATTGACCCAAAAGAATTGTGAAATTAAAAGGGTTTCGAGAAGAGGGGTAATACCTACGTGACCTGGGAAGCTCTGATCCGCAAACACCCGGTGACACAGAGCGCATGATAGTAAGATCAGCCACAACACCTTCATCTTCTTTTTTCTCTTTATTCACGAATTAATCTAATTTTTATTTTTAGGCTTTCCTTTTCAGTAATGTTAAACTTAAACCCCAAAGAAGAAGAAAACAGAATTATAGGGCTTCTTCCAGGAAGCCCAAGGAGACCGGGACTAACGGACCTCCACGCAGAGTCACCAATCAGTATGCGCCACGTCATTAACGTCCTATGACGTGTAGGAAGCGCTTCCCTCCACCGTCACGTGACGGGGCTAACATTTCTTTCCTGGTTTTTTCTCCCCAACTTGAAAGGCCGGCGTATTGCTTTAATTCTGTTAATTATCCTTCTCTTTATAATGTAATTGTGTCTCTTCTTCTTCTCTCAAACCATCTATGCTCTTCTTCTAACTTAATCTTTCTCTCTCAACCCGGCTCAACAACAGCACCAGAACACCAATAAACTAGCAAAAACATTTTGTAGCAACAACAGCTTCACCAAGTCAACTAGGGGTGTTAGATGAGAAAAGTTGCTCATTAACTCGATTCAGCTTCAGTTCAAAAAATAAATAAATTGTTCGTAAACACAATAATCTGCTCATATATTAAATGAGACATACTCATATAAACTCGGTTGGGCTTATTTAAAGCTCGTGAGCTCTGCTTATATAAGTTTGACTCGATTTGTTCGGTTCAAATCGTTAACTCGCTCATATATATATATATATATATATATATATATATAAGATTCTATAATTGTAGCGTATAAATATTAACATGGTAAACATAATATATGTAATACTACAAACGTTCCATTTAGAATGTGAAATAGAGATCAAAGTTAAAATTTTACTGAATTTTAATATTGATTATTTTTTTTAAGTAAAAAATATTATAAAACTCTAATTGAGCTCGATTGGAGGCTCAGCTTGTTAAACTAACAACAATGAGTGCACTGCAAAGAGAGATTTTTTTCTCAACCAACTTTACGACAAAGTCCTTATCTTTGAATCTTGGATTTGCAATGGAAGCTCGTTTTGTTCTGTTGACTTCAAGGCTGTATTCGAGCTGAGCCGAGCTTGGGGCTACGGGATTCAACTCAAATACATAGAAAAAGGGCTTGAGCTAGGCTCAAGCTTTTGCCGGGTTTTGAAGGGTTTTTTCTCTCTACAACTTTTCAAGATTTTATTTCAAACTTGTTAAAACAATTTTCCAGTACGATAACGTACACCTCAATGAATACTTTCTTCGATTGCTTCAAAACAATAAACGTAAGCAAATGATTTTGTCGGGGGTGTCAGTTGGATCCCACTCCGATGCTTAAGTCAGTTTCTTGAGAGCAAATCGTATTGAGCGTAAAGCACAAAAAAAAAAAATCATCTACCTGATACATAATGGCCCAGGCCTATTTATAGGCGAGCCTTTAACTGTAATTCCGAATCAGGTGGGAGCTGATTCTAGGAAATCCAGGATCAGAGTTGATCTCGGGATTTAGAGCTTCCAACAATATTATGTGAGTTTCAGTATTGATTCATCCTAGAACTCCTTCCTTACATATCAGAATGAGATCTTGCATATCTTATCAATTAAGATCTCCCAGGGAGTACTTGTCTTCTAGATAACATGGCACGAATATCTCTTACAGTATCTCCAGGATTTGACAATCTCGAGATATCCTCTATGGGCACTGTATGTTAGTGACTGCATTTTGATGGGCTTTGGCTTATTGGTTGATCTTTTTGAGCATGTGTCTTCATGGGCTTATATAGATTCGATAAGATCATTTAGTGGTGGTTATGGGAATATTTCCCAACAAAACTCACAAGAATATGATTCATAGGCTGATTTAGCCCCGATCTTCTTGAATCCTCCTATGTCAAACTCACCTTGGTTTTTTTATCCACACCAAGACCGCCTAGCCAATTTGTTCTCACTTTCATCTAATTATCTCCATGCTTTCTCTCATTCTCAAGCAAATTCAAATCCCAATTCCACCTACCTTGGCTCGTCATCATCAAGCCAATCCTTCTTAGTTGCTCCATCACCAGCGGCACCAAAGTGAGAAAGTGAAGAAGAGAGAAAGACTAGGTTTGAGAAAGAAAGAGGATGAGAGTTAATAGAGTTAAAACCGGTTTCAACTATTAAATTTAATTAAAACTCACATGTGAGAGGCACATGTTTGAGGACACTTGGCAACCTATTAGACCGCTCTAATTTTTGTCCTTGTGGCCTCTTTTTGACTGGCCATGTACTTTTGTTTTTGTCGCACTTTTTGACTATCTCATCTATTAGAGGAAAAAAATAAGGCTTTTTCAATTTTTTACACAGTATCGATCTCGAATCATCGGATTTCGTCCATGTTTGGATACAAATGTTTTTTCCTAATCAATATGGGAAAGGGAAAAGGGAAGAAACAATCACAAAGGGATCTTTTCCACTCTTAATCCTTAAAGAGGAAAGAAAATGGGGATTTTCGGGAATGGTCCTAAACAAATTGTGAGAAGCGATCCATTTAGCAACTGAGTGTGCCCAATAATTGGCATATCTTGAAACTTTCAAAGCGGTCCAAGACATCAAAATGGATAAGCTGAGCTTGACTGTCCGCCATCACAGGGGCACAAAGCCAATCAGAGAATAAGTGGCCTTTGTTGATGGCTAGAATTGTAAGCTGAGAATCCCCTTCAAGAAGAAGGGAGGAGCAACCGAAATGATGGGCAAACCGGGAAGCGAGAAGAGCAGCTGTAACACCCCATATTTTAAGATATTGAATATAATATCTTAAAATATGATTTAAGAGCTAATAATGGCAAAAGAATAAATATGAATATTTATGAAAATAAATATTCATTTATTAATAAGCGCTTATAGTTTCAATTTAATAAAAGTTCAAACAGACCTTAAACTTTGAAATAACTAAAATATGGTCAAATGAACTCTGTTTTGGTCGATTTAAAAGCCAAAACGCTCTTCTTGAAGTCTTCTATCTACCCTCCGAATTTCGTAATTTTTGAACTTTGTTTAGGGTGCGAAAACACTCATGAAAAATATTATTCTTGATTTGGATGAAAATTCATATCTAACATTAGTGGGCCCATTTTATTCTTACATGAGCCGGCCCATTTCTAGTTCTTGAAATGCCCAGCCAACTTGTATGCTCCGTTTGTTTTGATGTAAAATGGTTTCCGTCGTAAAATATTTTCGACGAAATAATTTTCAGAAAAAATGATTTTCTCGAAAATATTTTCCAGAGTTTGGCTCGCGCGAAAAAATTACGAAAGGCGAAAATGCAACTCTTGCCAGAATCCGACAACGTCCGGTCGCCGTTGCCGGATTCTGGCGAGCATGTTTGGCCGGATTCCGGCTAGACTCCTCCAGATCCGGCCGGATCCCGGCCATTTTGGTTGGATTAGTGGCCGGATCCATCTAGATCCGGCCAGATTCTGACCATTTTTGGCCAGATGGCCAAATTCCGGCCAGTTTCGACCGGAATTTGGTCCGCCAGCATCCGGTGACGGTGGCCGAATGTCGTCGGATTCGGGCGCCGGTAGTATTCCGGTGGTCGGATGTTGCCGGATTCCGGCGCCACCTGGATTCCGACAACCGACCATTGCTAGATTCCGACAATCAAATATCAAACATGCATGCAAGGACGAAGAGTTTAATTTCGGAAAATGATTTACGGTTTTTAAAACCGTAAATTGTTTTCCAAAAATTAAAGAAGCTTTTATGGTCAAACCGAAAACGATTTTCATTGACCATTATTTTCACCCCTACCAAACATCGTAAAATGCCGAAATCATTTTTCAGAAATCATTTTACGCCGAAACAAACAGAGCAATAGAACAAAAACCCAGCCCAACCCATATGAGACTCAGCCCACACGTTCACAACCCAGCCTTGCCCTCAACTCACCAATGTGCTGCCTTCTTCAGCATCTTCAACCATAGATGATTTGATCCAAAATTGATCCCAACCGTCCAAACTTCTCCAAAATAGATACAGCCCCTTCTTCCTTCCTCTCTTCAGTTCACGCACGTCATGCATGACTCACCATCATAGCTCATCACCCAAGTGAGATGAACCTTTCCTAGTCATTGGATTAATTTCTCCCAATTGATCTCAATCGATCAAGACTCCTATATAAGAGATCCAGCCTCTTGGTTTCACACAGCATTTCCTTCATCTTTCTCTATTATTTTCTGCAAATCATTCTTCTTCTTGGTTATTTCCTCTCCCAGCAAAAACACTCACTGCTTTCACCTCTCATGGCCAGGAAAGGAAGTTCTTCTCTTAGTTGTTGAAAATTCCCTCAAAAGCCCCTCTGTTTCTCTCCCTCTTCAATATCACTCTCTTCTCCTTCTTTTCGGTTTGTGGGTATTTGAGTTGTCCAGCAAACTCACTCAGTTACAGCAGCTCAAAACAGGAAGTAAGAGCTTCAAAACTTTCTTATCTTCCTCTCTTCTTGTCCTCTTGGCAGTATGGGTTTTAGTCCATTTCTTTCCTAAAAATAAAACAGCAGCAGAGAACCCCTTTGCTCCACCATTTCATAACATAATAATAATAATAAAAAAAAAGGCTTTTCCCCTCAAACTCTCTAGTCTTGATAAGAACACTAGCAACAGTTACCCTATATTGGTTCCCTTCCCTATATTTAGTGAAAATTTCATGAAAAACATTAAAAAACTTCCCACAGCAAATGCCTTATATTTAGATGACGGGGTTGGGAATGAATAGTAATTCCCTATATATACATGTCTACTATTCATTCCATATGTATTATTTTAATATAAAAAAAGTATATTTAATTAATATAGGGAAGAGAGAAAAAGTAGGAAAGAGAGAAAATAATAAAATAAGAGTAAAAAAATAATATTTAATTGATATAGGGAAAGGTAAGGGAATCTATTGTAGGGTTTTTTTTTTTTTTTTTTATAAGGAAGCAAAAATTAATTTTGTTATCTAAATATAGGAAAAATGGTTGGGAATCTGCTGCTAGTGCTCTAAGTAAAACAAGGTGAAAAGAAAAAAAAAAATAGACAAAAGGATGACCTTCCAAAACGTGGTCTCCTCTCTTGTAAGTCCCACTTATTTTTTTTTTTGTTTTGTCTCAAGTCTTCTCTTCTAAAAGAAAAGAACCGGCCCTTGCTTGTGTATTTAGTAATGTAAAGAAAAAGAAACCTTTTGTATCTTTACAAAATATACCATTTTAGCTTGGGTAAGTTTCTTATTTAGCTTTGTTTATTTATTTCATAATTTTAAAGTTATTAGTATTTTAAATGTTTATGATTTTATGAGTTTAAAAGTATTCTAATGTTTTTGTGTTTTATGTTGTTTTTAGATAGAGTATTTCAAGTGGCGTATTTAAGTAATAAATTATGTCATTGTCATGCCTGATTAAAAAGTAAATATTTTATAAAGCGTCGTTATGCTGCCCAAATATTTTAAAATATTTTTAGGCATTATTAATACTAATGCCATTATTCTGCCCAATTTCATAAAAGAATTAATTATGTAGTTATTCTAAATCCACATGTTTTTAAAGTATAAAACCCGTTAATGAAGTTATTAAGTTTATTTGATATAAAAATAAGCCATATACTGGCTAAAATCTATTTTGGTATCTTATTGTTTCAGTTAGAATAACTGAAACAATACATGCTTTAATATTATTTAATTAAAGGTTCAAGTTATTTTGAGTTGCAAAACTCTGTTGTAAAATCAGTGAGTTTTAAACTGTAATATTTATTTTGATAAAGAGAATATTATAAAAAGAATATTATGCTATTATGAAATCTGTTTTGATAAATAAATATTTAAGGGCTTTGATAAATGCCGTAATAAAGTCCGCATTAAAGGATTAGTAATAAAATGTAATTAGACTAATTTTATATGCCGTTACTATGTCGGAATAATTATAGGATTAAGAAATTAGAAATGAGAATAGGATTAAAACGTATTATTAGTGAATTATATTAATTCACTATTGTGTGCATTGAATTATGTTACGATGTATTCTTGTGTATTCGGTTTATGATGTTAATGATAGGGAAAATAATAAAGAAAACGAAAAAGAATAAGCACTTTATTGCTCTCACTAGTTGCATCTCTTTTAAAAGGAAAACAGAAAAATTCTCTGTTTCGTGTGCTACAGCAAAAGTGCAGTTTTAGCCATTTTTTCTAGAAGCATTTGTCAACAATTGTGTGAAAATCCTTTTGGAAGCAGAAGACGGTAAGTATCTTTATACTTACTAAGAGTGATGCTGGTGGACCTTTTCTTTAATATTGTGTTTACTGTTTTATTTATTTGGTTGTGCATGTGAATTTGCATATTTTACTATTTTAACTAAACTGATTAACAAGCCACTGAAACCTTAGGATTTCAGTCACGTTGGAACCATAGGATTCCAGTAAAAGAATAATAAACAAGCCACTGAAACTGTAGAATTTCAATTATATTGGAACCGTAGGATTCCAGTAAAAGATTAATAAAACTTTGTGAGGTGACATTGGATCGTAGGCTCCAGGGGACCGTAGGATCCCAATCAACACGCTCATACGGACCGTAGGATCCATTACGAGAGGAGAGCTTCAAAGATATAATTAAAACTTTGCATATAAAACTTTCATACCATTGCTTTATTTATTTATATATATATAATCTTTATTTTATGTTATTTCATTGTGTTGCATTTCATAAATAAATCAGCATTCATTATATTATTGAAAACAACGGACTCACTTAGGTATTTTTGTATTATTGTTTCTCTCTATATTATTTATTAATACAAGATATGAGGAGGAGGAATATCAGGATTATCCAGACTCTTAGGTGATCTTGATGGCAGTGTCTGAGGCTAGATTGCCTCCCATTTAATGGATCACAATGTTTTAGTCCATTATGATAGAAACAATATTTATATTTTTATTGGTTTGTAATAATCTTTACGATATTTTGAGTTGTAAATTATCTGAGCCAAATATGTGGCATTATTACTATCTTTGTGTAATTGTTTAATTACACACTCTTTGATCTATTTTGAAGTATTTTATTTAGAAGTTCTGATGTGCCATTGTTAAAGAAAAATGCATTCCGTTGTCAATTTATTACTCTGATGAGGTCGTAATGTCACGAGAAAATCGAAATTTTCACTTACACTTTTTTGTAAAAAGTGGGGCGTTACAATTTGGTATTAGAGCGGTTTGCTCTGAGGACCGATTAAAACTTAGTGTCATACTGTAACTTGAATAAGTTATAGTTTGGAATCAGGGCGATTTGCTCTGAAGACCTTAATGTTTGACCTTAGAAGTTTAGGAATGACACAAGAGCTATAGGTAAAATAAACAACTTTTTATAAAAGCTTTTGTGTGAAATTACATGGCTAATGAAATTAGTAACTGTTGTCTACAGTTAGGAATTTTTAAATATGACCATCTATGCTTGTATTGTGTGAATCTGTCAATGATAATTTTTTTTTTTTTTTTTTTTGTAATCATATTAATATATGCATTGTATAATCCTTATGGATATATGTTTCTTGCTAATTATGTTAGTAAATATCATTTACGTATTAGAGAACGTATTGATGTGATTTGTAGGTTAGTAACACACTAATTTGCAGGTTAGAAATATATTTGCATGTTTTAAAAGCATTGAGATTAGAAATACCTAGATGTTCACATTACCTAGAATTAGAAATGCTAATGTCTATGTATAGTCAGGCGAACTGTTATTTGTTCTTCAGCAAAGACGTGCTTGCATATTAAAGTTCCACTCTAGTGCTCGTATGATCAACTAATGTTCAAAGGCACTAGCTTCAATGTATTTAGGCATGGTATTACCTATTTCTGGAAATGCAAATGTCTTTGTATAGCTAAGCAAAATGCCTTGTTTTAGTGTTTTTTTTTTAAAAAAAAAAAAAAAAAATGCATGAGCTTCAATGTATCGAGATACCAGTGTCACTTAAGCATGAATTACTTATGTCTCTGTATAGTAGGCAAGATGCCATCATTTTCAGCTAAGGTCTGTGTCTACATGAGAATCCATAAGGGAGTCATCGGGTATACTTAAATAATTGCATGCTAAATAACAAGTTTGCAAAGAATCTTTTCTCAAGGTTTTGGACCCAAAGAAAATATTTTAAGTATATCTTTTAATATTGTTACCTCGTTTGTGAAATGATATTTAGAAGCAATGAAAATGTCTTGAAAATAAAAGTTTTATGACAATGATATCAACCTCGAAATAATACATTGTAGATGGGCTTGTATTTATGCAATTCCAAACAGTAGATTGGAATGCATATATACATTCACAATTACATAGTATACTTTCATATATTTTTGATATGCCATTGTTTTCTTACTTAAAACTTATATGTAGACGTGAATTCTGTAACAGAGTCATCGCGTGCACGTATGTCTGAGCCACCGATTAAAAATATTATAGTAAATGGGACTTTATGTAGAAGCTTCCAAGTGGTAGATTGGAACTTCTATATATATTCACAGTTGCATAAAATGAGGACTTGCTGAAATTTACTTTATGGCTAGACCAAAAAGAAAATTTGTTCAAACAATTCAGGATGTTGGATGCTTCGTTAACATTTGCCTTAACAAAGTGACGCGTGATAGAACTAATTAAGATTGTTCTGACAGTGGATAATAGTGGCAGAAACTATGAATTGAAGATAGAAAAGGGAATTTAGGAAGAGATAAAATAATAAATAGAGAAGAGAAAACCCATAATTGCCCCAAATAAGCAAACAAAGAAATAACTTTGAAATACTTAAAATTTAATTGATACTTCAAAACTTGATTGCCAAAATAACAAGGGTTAAATACCCTATTGGTATTTGAGTTTTAAGCGTTTTTAAACTTAGTACCTGATTTTTTATTTGTATCATAGGTGGTACCTGAGTTAAGGACAAAAATCCATTTGGTATCTTTGTTAGATTTTCTGTCAAAATTTTAACGGCTCACCACATGTCAACTGCTGAGGTTGACATGTGACACTATATAAAAATAAATAAAAAAATATTTAAAAAATAATTAAAAATAATAAAGTAATAAAATTGAAAAAAAAAAAAAGAAGAAGAAGAAGAAGAAGAAGATGGGTGGCTGAGCCGCTCCCATTTTGGCCAAGGGGGTCCCACAGGGGTGGTTCGGCCACCCTCAGGCCAACCGGTCTGGGGGTGGCCGAACCACCCTCGTGGCCCTAGGGACTAGTTCGGCCACCCCCAAGAGTTAAAACCCAACAAAAAAAATTTGAGGGTTTGCCCATAGGGGTGGCCGAACCACCCCCATGGGCCACGGGGGTGGTTCGGCCACCCCTAAGGGCCAAAACCCATCAAAAAAAAATTGAGGGTTTGCCCATGGGGTGGCCGAACCACTCCCATGGGCCACGGGGGTGGTTCGGACACCCGCAAGGGGCAAAACCCATAAAAAATAAAAAAAAAAATAAATAAATAAAAAAAAATTGAGGGTTTGTCCATGGAGGTGGTTCAGCCACCCCCATTTGGCCAAGGGGGATCGCTCTATTCTCTTTTTTTCCATTTTTTTTTTAAATTTTTGTTTTTTTTTTATTTTTTATTTTTTATATAGTGTCACATGTCAACCTTGGCAAGTCGTTAAAATTTGGACGGAAAATCTAATAGAGGTACCAAATGGGTTTTTACCCCTAATTGGAAAAAGGATAACATAATCCTAATTGAAAAAAGGAAAATCTAATCCTAATGGAAAAGGGAAAATTCCATCCTTATTAAAAAGGAAAACTAAATCACTTATGCATAATTAAAATAACACTAATGTCGATTTTCTCCTGCATCAATCTCCCCAGGTTCGAAAGAACTTGCCCTTAAGTTCAAATCATCTTTGCCTCGATCTTTTGGATGTCCAATCAATTCATTACATCCCATACTTCTCAATACCAAAATAACTTGAAACCAAAAGATAAACAAGTTGCAACTCATTGCAACTTGATTCTGAATAATATATATGAATTTTCTCACACCAACTTGAAATAAATCAATCTTCTCATGTCTTTCATTTATTTTCTCCAATTCACGCTCCATAAAAGTCTTCAAAGAATTGTCAGTTCTTTCTTGACCACAAAAATTAGAATTGTCATCCAACGTGTCGAAACCAACATCTAACTTATTATAGGAGGATATGATAGAAAATTTTCAATCCCAAGGAAATCAACATAACTAATTTCCTCATTACTCAACTGAAGTCCCTCATTATGTGGACTTGCATCAAACACATGGCAGTCATTATTTTCTTGAATAAATTTTATTGCATCAACCATAAAACTTACCTTCTTCAATAAATCCTCTTCGTCATGATAGATGTCATAGATTGGTGGAGAGACCCAATCTACAGAAAAATCTTCCTCAATAAATTCGTCTTCCTCCACATAAGATGGATTTGGTAGATAGGCTTGAGACTTGCTAACAATAGTCAAGGTAGTGAGAAAGCTAGAAAATTTTGGAAGCTCAACTCTGAAGCCTAAGTCTCCATGCCGCTTAACCCGATCACATTGTTCCTAAAACAAAACAGGGTTGTAATACGGGTTCTCGAAATTGGATCTTGAACTGCGACCATCAATATCACAATTCACCTCCATGTTTTGCACCGCTAAACACTTGGTTAACTCCTCAACCTGCCTCTGTAAGTCTTCAATTGTCACGTCTTGTACACCGCATTTATGGTTGGGGACTTCCTCATTCAGAACTTGTCCACGACCACCAGTCATGAAAACTGGTGAAAATTCACCCCAAGAAGACGCTTAATCTCTTACACCATTTGATGCCGGGCAGAATTAAGATTGTTCTGACAGCATATGATAGCAGAAGAAACTATGAATTGAAGATAGAAAAGGAAATTCAGGAAGAAAAAAAATAACAAATAGGGAAGAGAAAACCACTAATTGCCCCAAATAAGCAAATAGAGAAATAACTTTGAAATACTTAAAACTTAATTGATACTTCAAAACTTAATTGCCAAAATAACAAAGACTAGAGGCCTTTATATAGGCTAGATACCTCGTAATTTAACAAGGAAAAGAAAAACAAATCCTAATTGGAAAAAGGAAAACATAATCCTAATTGGAAAATGAAAACCTAATCCTAATGGAAAAGGGAAAAGTCAGTCCTTATTAAAAAGGAAAACTAAAACACTTCTACATAATTAAAATAACACTAATGTCGATTTTCTTCTGCATCATAAAGTTATCATATCGCCAGTAAACATCAAATGAGGAATTTGGAGAGAGGACCTCGAAATCTTGATCCCATGGATCAAACCATTACCTTCAACTTTGAGAATAAGCCTAGAGAGAGCTTCTACAATAAGGATAAAAAGAAAAGGGGATAGGGAATCCCCTTGCCTCAATCCTCTTGAAGAATTGAAAAACTTGAATGGAGACCCACCCATGAGGATAAAAAAAAGACACGGTGGATGTAAAACCCCATATTTTAAGATATTAAATAAAATATCTTAAAATATGATTTAAGATCTAATAATAAGGCAGAAGAATAAATATGAATATTTATATTCATTTATTAAAGAGCGTTTATAGTTTTAGTTTAATAAAAGTTCAAACGGACCTTAAACTTTGGAATAACGGAAATAGGGTCAAACGAACTTCGTTTTGGTTGATTCAAAAACCGAAACGCTCATCTCGAAGTCCTCTAACTCCTTCCAAATTTCATAATTTTTGGATTTCGTTAAAAATATTAAAACAACCGCGAAAACTACTACTCCTGTTGTGGACAAAAATTAGCATTAATAATTTATGGCCTATTTTATTCATATGCAAACTCAGCCCAACCTTTAAAACAGCCCAGCCCAACACGTTAAAGACCCAGCCAGCCCCCATACACGTTGATGACGCCCAAACTTGCTCTATATGTTAGATTTCCTGTACACCAAAAATATCTTCTACTTGCTGCCCAAGGAATTTCATCCCAGCCATTGATCATTCTTGCCCCCCAAGCTAAATTCCAGCCATTAGATGAGATCAAAAGGAGTTGATCTTGGCCATCCAATTCAATATAAAAGAGAGAAGGTACTCCTCCCACGTTCAAGGCATCAATTCTCACTAAATTCTCTCAAAACTCTCACTCCCGGTGGTTTCTTTTATGAACAACAAGTTCTTCTCTTCTCTTTGCTATCTCTATTTCTCTCTTTGAGTTCCAGTAGCAGCAGTTCATGTTCTTCACAGAAAACAATGCAGCTTTGAAGAACAACTCTCAAAGAAACTCTCACATGCACCTTCTCTGTTTCAAATCACTCGCCCTTTCTCTCTCTGTGTTTCGGTTAAATAGCAGAAAATTAGCAAAGGAACTCTCTGTTTTCTCTCCCAAAACAGCAGCACCATTCCTATTTACTGTAGAAATACAGTAAAGAAAAGAGAAGCTGAAGAACATCTCAAAATCTCTCTTGCTCTCACACACCGTAAGTCTCTCCCACAAGTCCTTTGTTTTCCTTCCCCTGTGTGTGTGCGTGCAAGTGAAAGAAAACAAAAGGAAGAATAAAAGGGAAGAAAGAAACGATAAAAGAAGAGATCTCTCTCTCTCTAGTACAAAAAGGAACAAGAAGCCAAACAGAAAAAAAAAAAAAAAAAAAAAAAAAAAAAAAAAAAAAATGAAGCCAATAAAATGGACCCACTTCTCTCTTTCATCATCTTATTTTTTTAGTTGTTTTATATATATATATTAAATAAAAGAGTAGAAGAGGAAAAGATAAGATAAAGAAAGAAAAAGAAATAAAAGACAAAAGGACCTCTCTCTTCTCTCTTTGTACGTGTCCCAAAAACAAAGGAATGATGGGTGTTATATATACACCAGATTTTATGTAATGTATATGTGTGTTTAATTAATTGATGAAAGAAAAGAAATAATAAGAAGATACCTTAGTTTAAGTTTTAGGCTTCAAATTTTAGAATATTCTTCTAAGCTTCTTCTTATAATTTATTTAGGTGAAAGCTCGACCTTGACGCTAATGGCAAGTCCAGGTAAGGGGATACAACGCCGAAAAACCCCCAACAAGATTTTATTACAAATCTTTGAGAAAGTGTTGGGGAATTTTACAATGCATTTACTTATGTGATTTTTAATGCCAAGCTGTTATTGTTCATATGTTATTATTCAAGAACTTTGTGCATAAATTACAGTCATGATTAAGAGCATCTTAAAGTTATGATTTATGCATAATTACAGATATGATCAAAAGCATTTCAAAGTTATGAATTATGCATACTTACAATTATGAAAAATAACATTTCAAAGTTATGGATTATGCATACTTATAGTCATGAAAAAGAGCATTTGAAAGTTAAGATTATAGAGCATTCCGAAGTATATGATTTTATTCAAGAATACAGTTTTGAAAGAAAAGAGAATCTAAAGTTTAAAAATTTGCATATGACTATAGTTATTAAAGCGGCTCTTACAGTTTTAAAGTAAAGTATGCAGTTATAGCAGAGCCTACAGTATTACAGAAAACGTTCATGTGCAGTAATTGTTTAACTCTGAGGCACTACTACAGTTAAGATCGGTACCATATAAGGTAGCATGGCAAGCATACCAAAATACGGTGTGTGCTACCGGCCGAGGTTGACCTTCACCTAGGGAAGATCCCCAACCCGGCGACTCTTCTCTGTGACGATAGGCTGAGTCTATAGGTCCTTTGGACAGAGCCAACGTGTGCCGCTCACGGGAATTGGCGGTGTAGAGTCAATAAAGGGATAAACCACAGTTAAAGATTTAAAAAGAAAACAGATAAAAATAATTTATTGGATCATTAAAAATTTCATATGCCATTAATCATATTCCTCATTCACTTGTTCATAAATTCTGTTAATTGTTCATATGATTATGCCTCCTGCCTTAAAACAATATATTTCATATCACGAATCATGCTTTAACACATGCTTTCTTATAAAACATAAACAGTCTAGCATACCATTTCTTAAACAATATGCATAACTTTAATCTCCAACTTATACTCACACTAAAATCACATATCATATTCAAACTTATATAAAAGCCATAGCCATGCCTCATTATTGGGAGAGGAGAATAGAGCAGAAAAATAGTAGATAGGTTTAATTTCGTGCATCTTGTAGTGTATTTCAGTAGTTTTATTCTCAGACACCTTCTCTTTGTAAAGCTTTTCTTTCATTTCCATGGTTGTTCATCATTCTCTTGTGGCGTTTTTAGTCATGGAAGGCTTGTAACCTCAACTAAGGTTGAGGATGAAACCTTTCCATTAATGACACTCACAATCTTGCTGTACCACTTGCACATTTAATAATATATCATATTAGTTGTTCAAGTTCCATTCATTTAAAGCTTTATCTTTTGCAATGAATGTGGTTAGTGGTGGCAATAGGACATTTTATGTGTTTCAACCGATGGATACATTGTTTTATCGGTTTGAATGATGATATCTATTGTGATTGAATGATACATTGGATGTTTTGATTTCAACTGGTACTCTTTGTGATTTGTCTAAGTGTTGGATTCATTTAGTGGTTCTCGGGTTTATGGTTAAGAAACTTGAATGACACCCTAAGCTTAATGTTCTTTGGGTGTTCAAGTGGAAACCAAGAGTGTGAGTTGTTGGATTTGGTTTGGTGGATTCCTTAGCCTTAGTTCATTTTAATTTGCATATTTCATTCCATCTCTTTTATTTAGTCTTTTGTTATTGAATCAATTCTCAAACCTTTGGAACTAGGTTAAAATGAGGTTGATTAAACAAGACACAATATTTGACCATTTCCCTGTGGATTCGACCTCGCACTTGCACACACTATATTGCAAACGATTCGTACGCTTACGAGTACTATTTAAAACACACATCAATATACATTATGCAATTCATCATATGTGAAATTAATTCTTATCAGTGAGTAGAATAAATCTATCATTATGCATGACTAAAGATTATGGCATAAAGGTTTATAGCATGTTTTATTTTCCTGGTGTTGTATTTTCCTTACTGAGTTGTCGAACTCACCCCTTTTTCCCCCAACCCTTTCAGATGACCCAGTGAGACGATGTCATTTCTTGATATTGGCGTATACCTCGCTAAGAGCAATAGATCATTGTGGACCGACTAGATGTTTACTTTTTATAGTAAGTTTCTTCGGAGTTCAAGGCGTTGTAAAGAATTATTAATAGACAGAATTTATTAAATATTAAAGTTAAAATCTAGATGTTGTAAATGCATGCTTCCATTTAAAATATTTTTAGCACTCAAGTTCGCGTTTCCCCTATATCCCAAAACGGGGGCGTGACAGTGGAGATATATTGGGTGACCAACTGGATCAATTTTTTATTGAAACCAAACAAGGTGAAGATCCAAGCAAAAAATAAAAAATAAAAAACTCCATTCCATCCTATCGAAAACTTTCTCCATGTCGATCTTAAAATCTTTTTCATAAAATGAAAAATCTCATGGGCAAGGATAGAGTTATCATAGATTGATCTACCCCGAAGGAAAGCAAATTGGTTTGAGGAAATGATTATGTGCAAAAGAGATTTCATTTTGCTGGCCAAAATTTTGAAAATAATTTTATAAATGAAGTTTGTCAAACTGATTAGACGAAAATGACTCATTTTTGTTGGATTATCTGATTTGGGAATGAGGAAAAGTTGAGTGTGGTTTAAGGCTTTAAGGAGGAAACCATTTTGAAAAAAGAATTGGAAAAAGTTGATCACATTTGCTTTAACAATGTCCAATAAGTTTTATAGAATAGGCCATTCATACTATTAGCTCCGGGTGCCTTATCACAACCTAGGTCAACCACTACAAGGTAAATTTCAGATTCTCCAAGGATCTTACACAACATCTCATTTTCAGCATAAAAAATAGTAGGTTCGAATAGCTCATCCAGAACTTGATCAAAACACAGGATTAGAAGAACAAAAAAGACTCCGAAATTAAGAAACCAAATGCGAGCCAATATCTTTCTATTGTAAAGAAATGAACCATTATCCAGTTTAATACAAGTGATTGAATTATACTTGCGCTTAACCACCATAGAATTGTGAAAGAACTTAGTGTTTAGATCCTGACAAGTTAACCAGAGTTCCCTAGACTTGAGTTTCCACAGTAGTTCTTCTTGGAGAGCAACCTGAATGCTCTCTTCTTTAGCATTGTACTTTGGTGAAGGAAGATCTTTTTGGACAGAATCCAAGGCAGCCAGAAAAGACTTGAGCTTAACATGAATATTATCGAAATGATTAAAATTCCAATCTTTCAGATCCAATTTGGTCAATTTCAAATTTTCTTTTAGGGATATAGTGGCCGAGCCAAAAACTGTTGAATCCCAAGCTTCAACAATAATAGCATAATTGGAATCATCATGAATCTTGAATGATTCAAACAAGAAAGATTGAGAATGGTGGATGTAGTTACCACAAGTATTAACCAAGATAGGATCATAAATATTAGCCAATGTAAATTATAAGTGCATTTTTGCCTTGTTTGGCAACCCTTTCCCCTCAAGTATGAGGGATTTTTTTTTTTTTTTTTTTTGAGTGATGGTAAAAAGTGATTGATGTGATATAAAGTAGAAAAATTTATATGGAAAAGTGAAAAAAATTTGTATTGTAGTGGTTTTTTTATTTAAGTAGTAATAAAAATGGTTGATATGATGTAAAAAGTGAAAAAAAAAAAAAAAAAAAAAAAAAATTCGAATGCTTTGAAGTTGATTTTTCTTTTTTTGGAGAGAAGTGAAAAAAAAAAAAAAAAAGAGAAGAGAGGGAAAGGGGGTTGCCAAACGGTGTGTCCTCGTGTACGACTTTCAATACTTTGTAGTGTATGCATTCTCACTCTGTGACAGTTTTGTATTTTGAAAATTTTAGAGTTGACAATAGAACCAAACAAAAACTTAATTAATAAAAAGAGAAGACTATTTTTTTTTTAAAAAAAAAATTATAATATAGAGATTTAAATAATATTATTTAATTAACTTTTAAATATAAGAAATAGTCTTATTTAAAATTATTGTTTTAAGCTTCAAACTTCATCAAGCCTAGTCGGTCTTGAGTATTTTTTGTGTAAAGTTATTTATTAATATTTTTGTTTTGAAAATTAAAATAAAAAAAATAAAACAAATATTTTAATGTCAAAGAGAAGTACTTTATGGTTGGTTTGGATACAGAGAAGAAAACTTATTCTTCTCTGAATCCAATTCTACCTTCAATGATGACTGGGACCCACGTACAGTGCGTGGGTCCCGCATTTACTTAATAAAATAATAATAATTTTTTTTTAATTTTTTTTTAAAAATAATAACTTTTTTTTTTTAAAAAAAAGGCAGGGTGGCTGCCAACCCAAAGGGGGTGGCGCACTGCCACCCCCGACACTTGGGGAAGGCCGCGCGGCCTTCCCCGACCACTGGGGTGGCCGCGCGGCCTCCCCCGACCTCGGGGGTGGCCGCGCGGCCACCTTTAAATCTAGGGGTTGGCCTCGCGCTACCCCCTGAGGTTGCCGGGGGTGGTAGCGCGCCTAGGGGTGGGCAAATTATCCGCCTACCGCCTACCGACCGCTTACCGAACCGAACCGAACCGCCATCGACCGCCTACCGACTTTAACCGACTAATTTCGATTCAGTAGTCGGTATAAAATTTTATTCCAAAAGCCGGATCGGCAGCCGAACTGAACCGAACCGCCTTTTAAGCGGCAGCCGAACCGAACCGAACCGAACCGCCTTTTAAGCGGGAACCGAACCGAACCGAACCGAACCGAATGCTATTCCGACCGATTAACCGAACCGATATAAAACGAAACGACGTCGTTTTAGTTAGAATGAAACGTATGATTTTTTTTTTCCTTTAAAAAAATCAAAACGACGTCGTTTCATTACCCACTTTAACCGAATGTTAACTGATTTAACCGAGTTAACCGACCGCCTATTAACCGCCTTACCGACTTAACCGACCGCCTATTAACCACTTAACCGACTTAACCGAAATAAATTCACCGACTACATTCCGACAAAAATCGGTTAACCGACCGAATTAACCGACTTAACCGCCTACCGAACCGACGCCCACCCCTAAGCGCGCCACCCCCAACCACTTGGGGAAGGCCGCGCGGCCTCCCCCGACCACTAGGGGTGGCCGCGCGGCCTCCCCCGACAACTGGGGGTGGCCGCGCGGCCACCTTTAAATCTAGGGGTTGGCCTCGCGCCACCCCCTGAGGTTGCCGGGGGTGGCAGCGCGCCACCCCCAACCACTTGGGGAAGGCCGCGCGGCCTCCCCCGACCACTGGGGGTGGCCGCGCGACCTCCCCCGACAATTGGGGGTGGCCGCCCGGCCTCCCCGACCACTGGGGGTGGCTGCGCGGCCATCCCCGACCACTGGGGGTGGCCGCGCGGCCACCCCTTGCTTCTATTTTTTTTTTTAATTTTAATTTTAATTTTAATTTTTTTTTCTTTTAAAAAGAAAAATTATTTATTTTTTAATTAAATAATTATTATTTAAATCATTATTTCACATAACTTTTCACAATACCAATCATTATACACAACTTTTCAAACTTCCAATCATTTCTTACCATTAAAAATAATATTTTCTAATCTAAAAATTCAACACCTAAACACAACTTTTTGCCTCGAAATTCGCAATTAGAATAAGAATTCAATTCTAATTCTAAAAATTCAATACCCAAACAAACCATTAGCTTCCCAAGAAGGCTGTTGTATGGTATGCACTTTTCACAGAAAACTTTATGTGCAACAAGCCACCCCAAATTAATTTGTCAGTATGTCCAGCTACGTCAAAAAGATTGCAAAATTTAAGTGCAAGCTATCGCAAGTAATAAAATTCTCAGTAAGACCTAGGTCGATTCACAGGGAATGGTAGACGCTTGAGTAAAATTTCTATTATCAAACAAAAAAAAATAAAAGTTGAATGTTATTTTTCCACTAAGAAGTGGAGCAATGAAGCGATTAAATTAACAAGTAAAATAGAGTTGTAAAAGGAATTTTGTTCCTTTGTGTTCAACCCATCTTCACATTTTGTCATTTATCTGACATGCATTTAAAACACTTTCTTGAAGACCCCCCCCCCCCTCCTCCCCAAAAAAAAAAAAAAAAAAAAGTGTACAAATTGTCTCCAAAAAGACTTGTTGTTTGCTCCCATGTGATGTATGAGATGTCTCATATGTTTCTTTTTTCTTTCTTTCTTTTCTTTTTTAACAAAAACAAAATTATTTGCATTAATATTCATTTAAGCTCAAGATTAGTAATTGAACAAAATTCCAAAATTAAACATAATATGCAAGAGTTGATACAAATTAGGAATGATAATGCTTACTTTAATTAAAAAAATAAATGTGCACACTAAGCTATTTTCATGTCCATTAGAGCTAATGGGCATACTACAAATATTTTTCCCTCCTCCTTGTTAAAGATCTCCATTGCTAGAGGCACATTCCATCACCCTGTGACTTCATCAATAAACTCCTTTACTCGTGCCTCCCTCTCTAATCTTTGAACAAGCAATTGTGTTGATACAGTTTCTGGTATGGTGACGTGTCGCCTAGTGATTCGCTACTGAGTTCTGATCTACAACCTCAATCCTGCAAAAGAACAAACAACTCGTCGGAGGTGCCGACTACGCCCACTCCGATGCCTAAGTCAGTTCAAATCAATTTTCTGAAGAGTGTTTTTAATCTCAAGAGCTCAGAGAATTCATGTACCTTCATACCTAGTGCGGTGGTCTTATTCATAGGCCGGTAGTTATAGTCTTATTAGAATCCTTGAAGCCCAGTTGGATTAGGAGTTTGAGTCCTATTCTGTTTGAACCCTGTCCTTACCTTCAAGGAATTCGAATGAGGCTGCAGAGTTCAAATTGGATTGTATTCATACCTTTTTAATTCCGTGTCATTATCTACCTTGTCCCATTAATTATGGAATGGAGGCTTATCCCCGATCTTCTGGGATACTGGCCTTGTCAAATTCTAAGACTACTGCGGTGCACTTCGACCAACCCCCGAGGTGATAATACCCGAGACATGTTCGCTCCAACTAGGAGATCTAGGGATATTGCCGCACCATAACAGGATTGTGGGAGATCCGAGATGTTCTTATGCCGAGATGATATTATCCGAGGTGTTATCACACCGAGGTGTTATTACTCCGAGGCAATCTTCTATTTCGGGTTGTAACTCAAACTTCCTGTATGGTCTTGTAGTTTCTGTTAAATCTCCGAGGTATAAATATCCGAGATATGTTCGCTCCGACTAGATTAGGAGATCTTGGGATATTTCATACCGTCACTGGGTTTGATAAGCCCGAGACATCATTATACCTAGACGATCTTCCTTTGCTGGGTCGTAACAAATGTCCGAGATGTAACTCTGAGATATAACACCGAGATGTTTCCATATTAGAATCTACGTGTCTTCGGGGTTAATTTTATCCCCAACAAATTGCATAGCAAAAGAAAGCAAATTTGGAAGCCATTTATCCTCCCAAATTTTTATTTTGGATCCATCACCCACACGCCATACCAGCCCTGCCTTCTAGAGATCCTTTGCCTGCCAAATACTTCTCCAAGCATAAGATGGCCTATTTCTCAAGATTGATTCCAGAAAATTCTCCTATGGGTTATAATTCTCTTTAATTATCTGTGTCACTAGAGAGTCTAGCTGTCGGACCAAACGCCACTCTTGCTTAGCCAAAAGAGCTTCATTAAAACATTTCAGTTCTCTAAAGGCCATGCCACCCATAGATTTTGAACGCCCCAACTTCTCCCGACTCATTCAAGCAATTTTTGATTTATTTTCCTTTCATCCCCACCAAAATCAGAGTATCAAATAATTAATTTCCTGACACAAAGCTTTAGGAAACATAAAAACACTCATATTATAAGTTGGGAAAGCTTGGATTACTGCCTTGATAGGTATCTCTTTTCCTGCTTGCGATAGGAATTTCTCATTCCATTCATTGATTCATTCCCATATTCACTCTTTTATCCCCTTGAATGCATGAATTTTTTACTTCCCCACTATAGCCGACATACCTAAATATTTTTCATGGTTTGTAGATGCCTGTACTCCTGCTTGAGTAAGAATATATTCCTTTACTTCCCTTTTGGTATGCTTGCTGAAAAAAATAGACGTCTTCTCCATATTTAGCTTTCATCGTGATGCTTTATCATAAATTGCTAACAACTTCTAAATTTTTCTCCATTCCACACCATTTGCTTTGCAAAAGAACATGCTATCGTTCGCAAAAAAATAGGTGGCTAAGTGTTGTTCCCCCTCTTGTCAGAGAGACCAGCTGACAACAACCTTTTTTCTTTTACTTTTTGGATTACAGAGCTCAAACCTTCATCACATAAAATAAAAAGGTAGGGAGATATGGGATCACCTTGCCTCTTGTTAAAATGATTTTTTCCGTGAGGTTGATCATTGATAAGCACAGAATAGCTAACAATTTTTATACAAGCTATAATTAATCCCACCCACCGCTCTGCAAATCCCATTCTCTTCATTATTGCTGCCAGGAAGTTCCATTCAACTCTGTCATATGCTTTACTCATATCGATCTTGAGCGCCATATAAGTATTCTTCCTCTTCATACGAATTAGTGTGAATATACAGTACTACAATGACACACAACAAGGCTTAATGAATACTATTTTTCAGTTAATCATGGAGTATTGCGAATTTGTTGAAAAATTCAAGTGAATATTAAATAAGGCTAGCTAAGTTACACACACACACAAAAAAACAAAAACAAAAAAAACAAAAAAAACAAAAAAACAAAAAAAGCAAAAACAAAGAAGAAGAAAGAAGAAGAAAAAAAAAAAGAGAAAAAGAAAAGTGCTAACCAACTAAAGGATGCATATAGATAATTGTGTGTTGGGTTGTAATTTAGCTAAGTATTGAAATTTTAAACATGATTTATTTAATTTTATTTCAAACACGAGTCGAACTTGAACTTATTACCAACCTAGATAATTTGTTCAAACTCAATTAATTTATTTTTCGAGCGAACTCAAACTTGTTCATAAGTTGTTCAATTAGCTTATTCATTCTTTATATAAAGTAAATATTATCATTATTTATGTTTCATAATTCCATATTGTAACGGCCCACTCTCAATGACACAATACTGTCCGCTTTTGGTTTCCTCGAACCAAACTTTTCAGGAAGTCACCCATCACGGTACTACTCTCGCAAAAGCACGCTTAACTACGGATTTCTAATAAGTTCATAGTCATCATGACTTTAAAACACGTTATGTCATGAATGATGCGTTGATACATATAAGTACATCCTCATTCCCAAGCGATGTGGGACATCACAATCGCTTCCTCTTGGGACCTAGTGTCCCAGCTGACAACCCTCATGGGATCACCCAATTCTTGGTGTTCCAACAAGTGCCTGCTGGCGACTCTCATGGGCTTCTGCACGCTCCCCCATCTCAAACTGGGCAATGACTCTGATATCATTTGTAATGACCCACTCTCAATGACATAATATTGTTCGCTTTCGGCTTCCTCGAACTAGACTTCCCAGGAGGTCACTCATCCTGGTACTATTCTGGTAGAAGCACGTTTAACTGCGGAGTTCTGATAGGTTCATGGTCATCACAACTTTAAAACGCGTTGTGTTATGAAGGATGCGTTGATACATATAAGCACATCCTCATTCCCAGGTGATGTGGGACATCACACATACTAATCATTATTTATGTAATTTTTGTTAAAATTTTATTATTTGAGTTAAGTAGATAACTTATTACTCTTTTTTTTTTTTTTTGTCGCAAAATGAGCTATCTATATTATATTTTATAACTTTACCAATAGCTTAAGTAGTTCAATAAGTAAATTATATGTATGTTTTATATTGTGTGTGTGTGTGTGTGTATATATATATACATGCATATTTTTATAAAGACTTACAATCACAGTAATTCAAGTTTCAAGTTATATTTATTACATTAGGAATATAATTTCCTTTATTTTTTTAAATACTTAAGATGTTCTTATTACAATGTTAAAATGATATTATAAAAATAAATTTATATAAGTTTTTAAATGTTTTTTTTTAATAAATGATACTAAATTTTTATTCAAGTTTAATTCATTTAACAAACGAATTGAATTCAAGTCAAGTATATTTGAATTAGTTCAAATTACTTATTAACGGTTTAGTTCATTTACGATGAACAAAGATTTTCTTCATTTCAAGACACATGGAGAGAAATTATTTCGTGATCAAATTTAGTTTTAGGGGTAATTACCTTTTCCCTCCATGAACTACCAAAAAATGCGCGATGCCCCCATGAACTACCAACTCGACCAAAATAGAGCATTCAACTACCAAAGATAACCATTTTCCCCCATTCCGTCAGTCACACGCCATTTTACCCTCATTTTCTTCCTCTTTTTCCCCTATGAACTACCACCATCTTCCTCTTTTCCCCCATGAACTACCATCATCTTCCAACATGCCCCCATATAAAACGGCACATGACCCGTTGACCGTTTGTTTTAACCCTTTGACTGACGGAAGGGAGGAAAATAATTGTCTTTGGTAGTTGAATGCTCTATTTTGGTCGAATTGGTAGTTCATGGGGGCATTGCGCATTTTTTGATAGTTCATAGGGGAAAAAGGTAATTACCCCTTAGTTTTATATATCTAACAGTATGTATGATACCACATAATTTAATTTTTTAAAATAAGATAACAACATATACACAACTAAATAATAAATACAATAAAACAAAATCTTAACCATGTAACGGCTCTTACCAAAAGGATACTTTTCCCATTTACTATCCTAGCTGCGTCCGTAATAATTTAATTTAACTGCTGTTTTTTGCATTCCATAAAACTTCCCAAGAAACTTGGAATTCACGAAAATGCAAGGCCCACTGTATTTCCTTTATCCAAGCTGAAAATAAAATGAAAATACATCACAATGTTAAAATAAAATAAAAATAAATAAAAAAAAGTCAGAGTTTTGCGGTGCTAGATTTTCGTAGCATTTATGTCAAGCTTGTGAATTTCTTACACATTACAAAAGAGCCAATGAACATTGGTCGGTTTTCCTTCCATTTCTCACATATCCCATTTTCCCACAAACTTTCTCCTAGTTTCTTGCCAGAAGTTTCCCGAAAAGTTTGAAGCTTCTTCAGAAGAATTCATTTCCCAGATAAGTCTTTCTCACCAGATTCTATTATTCTTTTAGAATAAATAAAAAGAAGCTAGAATTCTGGTTTGGAAAAGGGGTATTTCTGAGCTAAATTTAGGTGGTGTTGTATCTCTCTGAATTGGGATTTGTTAATTCTGGTGTGTTCATTTCATTTCTGTGATTAAAAAAATAAATAAATAAAATAAAAAGAGAACAAACCCATTTGAGCCTGAAAAGAAAGACTCCCAGTTTTGAACTTCTTTTGTAGCAGTCGATACGCCCAATTGGAGGTTCTGTATGGAATTCGGCTCTGGGTTTTGATGGGTTATGTTGTATAAGACATTGGTTTTGACATTCTTATTTGTAATCAATTATAGAATTGTATTTTGAGGATCTGATTTTTTCAAGTTAATCTTGATGTACTTTCCACAATTCTTTTTTCACTTGGTGGAGGTTCTATGTAGAATTGGCGGTTGGATTTTGATTGGTTATCTTTTGTAAAAACTTGGTTTCAATACGTAGGTAGTCTTTGATTTCCGTGTGTTATTTGGATTGGACTCCTATTGTTCTAGTTTCGAGTAAAATAATATAGTTTTTTTTTTTTTTGCCCGTTTCTCCTGGGTTGGAGCTTTTATACTCAAGATTGTTGGATTTGCAATGGGGAAGCAAAGGGGAAAAGAAAAGAAACAGGCAGGAGAAACATCATCTGATGCTAATCCAAAGCAAAGCAAAATTGGGGAGAATAGTCCAAAATGCTATGATAAGGATACAGCTGTTTTCATTTCTACGTCTCAAGGATTGAAAGAGGAGGGAAACAAGTTGTTTCAGAAGAGGGACCATGAAGGAGCTATGTTGAAATATGAGAAAGCCCTCAAATTGCTTCCTAGAAATCATATAGATGTATCCTATCTTCGGAGCAACATGGCTGCTTGCTATATGCAGATGGGTGTGAATGAGTACCCTAGGGCAATCCACGAGTGCAATTTGGCTCTTGAAGTCACACCTAAGTACAATAAAGCACTGTTGAAGAGGGCAAGGTGTTATGAGGCTTTGAACAGGCTAGATTTGGCTTTAAGAGATGTTAGTACTGTATTGAACATAGAGCCCAATAATCCCATGGCATCAGAGATTGAACAAAGGGTAAAGCAGGCACTTGAGAAGAAAGGATTAAAGGTAAATGATATGGTAATTGAGTTACCTTCAGATTATGTTGAAACCCCATCTGCTTCACGTCAATCAAAATTAGTGAAAGTGAAGACACGGAAGAAGAAGACCAACAAAGTGGAGGAGAAGAAGGCTGAGGTTAAGGTGGTTGTGGAAGAGAAAATTAGTAGGATAAAGGAAGAAATGCCTATGAAAACTGTGAAATTGGTGTTTGGGGAAGACATAAGGTGGGCTCAATTGCCAGTTAATTGCAGCCTCCTTCAACTTAGGGAGGTTGTCCTTGATCGGTTTTCAAGCTCGAGAGCAGTTTTTATAAAATACAGGGACCAAGAAGATGATTTGGTTACAATTACTACTAATGAAGAACTAAGGTGGGCTGAAGCATCAGCAGAAATGCAGGGTTCTTTCCGGTTGTACATAGTTGAAGTTAATCCTAAGCAGGATCCATTTTTGGAGAGACTAAATAAGACTGGAGTGAAGAATCTTAATGTTAAACATAGTAATATAGTTGTGAATGGTGATGTAGTAAAAAGCAAGGAATTAAAGGTATCATCTTGCATTGAAGACTGGATAATCCTATTTTCTCATCTGTTCAAGAACCATGTTGGATTTGAATCTGACAAATACTTGGATCTTCATGAAGTTGGAATGAAGCTCTATTCTGAGGCTATGGAGGAGGCATTTACAAGTGAAGAAGCACAAGACCTTTTCAATATAGCAGGAGAGAAGTTCCAAGAGATGGCAGCTTTAGCATTGTTCAATTGGGGAAATGTTCACATGTCGAGGGCAAGGAAGAGGGTGTATTTCACGGAAGATGCTTCAAAAGAATATATACTTGAACAGATCAAAGATGCATATGATTGGGCACAAAAAGAATACATAAAAGCAGGAATGAGATATGAAGAAGCATTGAAAATCAAACAAGATTTCTATGAAGGCTTTCTAGCTCTAGCGCGGCAGCAATTTGAGCTAGCAAAACTTTCTTGGCATTATGCAATTAGCTGCAATGTTGATTTGGAAACATGGCCTTCTACAGAAGTTCTACAACTATATAACAACGCTGAGGACAACATGGAGAAAGGAACGCAGCTTTGGGAGGAATTAGAAGAGCAATGCCGAAGTGAACTTTCCAAACCTAAGAATGCTAAAACGCAGTTGCGGAAGATGGGGTTGGAAGGATTGTTTAAAGATATATCACCACATGAAGCTGTGGAGCAATCTGTAAACGTGAGGTCTCTGATAAGCATCTTATGGGGCACTATCCTTTATGAGCGATCAATTGTGGAATTCAAATTAGAACTAGTGGAATGGCACGAGTGTTTGGAAGTTGCTGTTGAGAAGTTTGAACTTGCTGGAGCTTCTCCAACGGATATAGCTGTCATGGTGAAGAACCATTGTTCAAACAATAATGCACTGAAAGGTAATACATATATGCTAATTTGAAATTCTGCTTTGGAAATTAACCATTGTAAGTAGCTTAGAAATTATCTACTCATGACAGGTCTTGGGTTCAAAATTGATGAAATAGTACAGGCATGGAATGAGATGTATGAAGCTAAAAAGTGGCAGAGTGAAATTCCATCATTTCGGCTGGAACCATTTTTTCGACGACGAGTTTCAAAAATTTATCATGCTTGGAGCACGCATGAGTTCCATTTGTTCAATAGGTTATAGAGTGTTAACTGTGGAAAGACTCACTTTTACTTCTCCATGATCTGGAATATGTAAGATACCATACTGAGGTACGTGATGATCATACTAACACCATTATCTTAATTTAAATTAAAAATTTGAATGTATTATGAGATCTCTGCTGATTGTATGATGCGAAAAGTTGCACAATTTGATTTTTTTACTAGCTATGCACCATTATAAAAAACTAAAACCCATAATTATGTCATGCACAAAATTCTCATAGCATTGGCCATATGTTTTGTCACAATAAAAATGTCTCACCATGAAATTATAATATATTGTTTTTGAGTTATAGTTCCTTTCTCCTTCTTCTTCCTTCTTTCATGGCTCTATGTTATTTTCTCTTAGTGGAGCAATTCAAATACTGAAAAACTGAGAATCATGTGCTCACGTGCAATAATATTAATGCACATGTGCGTAGAAAAAAGCATTTAATTCTGAGGCACAATGAATAGATGGTCAGTATTGATCCCTCAATTCATGTGGTTGTCTAAATGAAACATGTCAGAGCCTAAAATCACAAAAAGTTTTCTTGCCTTTCTTCAAGCTTCATATATGAAGTTCTAGAATCTCTATGATTCACTTCAATCATAATATTTTAACTGTTGGGATAAATATACTTTAGCCCCTGAACTTACAACTATTTTTCTACTAATTAATAATTACAAAGGGTAATATTGGTTTTTCAATAGTCAAAATAAGAGTATTTTCGAAAAATTTTGGTTAAATTTGATTTTCTGTCCAACATAACGGTCAATACTGATGGATGGGGTTAAGTTGCAACAAAGTGATAGAACTGGGGCTAAATTAAATAAATAAATAAATAAAAATGATTGTTAGTTTAAGGAGACGAGTATATTTATCCCTTAAATGTTTATCTCATTCCCGTGAATTATCCTAAAGCATCTATTGGAGAGCTCATTTAGTTACATTATCTTTAATTACTGTTTTTGTTTTCTTTCTTAACTGCTTTTTATCATGTAATGAAATTCAATATTATCATCAATTACTTGGGGTGTAATCTCTGTTAATTTGTCCTGCAGGCTCCCTGTTACTTTAAGGTTCAAGCTATAGGAGACGAGTTCTAACATCTTAACACAATGGGGACAAGATGGGGGGATGCAGGGATTTGCATTTTAGTTAGTTTCTATCTTCACCTCACTGCCCCCGCTTCTTTTATAGTTTCTTACACTTAGTAAATTGTTTGTATTTGTAATTTAATTCGTTTGCCTCATGATTTTGTAATTTTTTTATTTTTTTTGCTGAGAGTTCCACATTTGTAATTTATTTTTTATTTTTTATTAGTATTTTTAGGTTTCTTGGATTTATTCGAATGGACTTTGTTACTTTTAATAAAACTTTTCAAAGTTTAATTGCAAACTCATCGCTGCTTAAGTCATAATTTTAAGAGTGATTTTATTATTTAGCATTTTATATTGTTTTATACATGTTTAAAATCATGGGTTGTTTGGGTGTCATACCCAATTCAACTTTTTTCTCCATTTCCAAAAAAAAAAAAAAAAAAAAACTTTTTTTTCTCTTTTTTCCAGAATTCATGTTTGGCTCCAATTCATCTTCTTTCCAACCCAAATCAAACTTTTTTAACCCAATTAAACATTTTTTTTTTAAAAAAAAAATGAAAACCCGAAATTTTTTTTTCCTTTACAATTTTTTTTTTTAAAAAAATATATTTATTTTCAATATATTCAATTTTATTCATCTTTCCAAACATAATTTTTACACTTTTTTTTTTTTTTTCATGGTACTCATAATTTTGAGTAAAGTTAAAAAGACTACATTATGGCAAAACCATCATCAATGCTTTGGCAGGCGAGCTTTTATGGTTTATGGGAGTACTTAGTAAAGGAAGAATGACCGTATGTAACATGGGGGAATAGTATAATACACTTAAAAGGATGACCCTTCTGCCAATTAATTTATTGATTTATCTAAAAACTTAAGTTAATAAAAAAAGATGAATTTATCTTAAAATATTTAATTGAAATAAAAGATAAATAACAGAAATAAAATTCAAACTCATGACATTTTCTCTAATATCATATTAAATTATTATTTATTTAAAAAAATTTAAACTAATAAATTTAATTATTTAATTAATACTTAAACCTTTCTCATCGCCTGTGAATAGTACTTTAACACTCCCAAGTTGTCGATGGGGTCATGACTTTTGCATGATTGCATACTGTGAGCCTTAGGGGACTTTTTTTTTTTTTTAAAAAAAAAAAAAAAAAAAAAAAATTAAGTGAAAAGAGGTCCTCTGCAAAGGCCTTCCCCGTTTGGAGTCCTCCTATTGGCTCTCATTTTTCGACGTCCTCAAAAAGAAACTTCTCAAACTATCGTGGTACCATGTGTAATGTCTCAAACTTTTAATTGAAGTAATATCTTTTTTAAACTATAAAGAAATAGCAATTACTCTTTATTCAGTAAAAGATAAAAGTGTCTTAATTTTTTTTTTTTTTAAAAAGACAAAAGTATTCTTATAATTTTTTTTTTTTTTTTAAAAAAGCAACTAACGGTGGATGTGGGTCTTGTATGAGGACCCACCATTTTATTAAAAAAAAAAATTTTATTTTTATTTTATTTTTATTAAAGATATTTTATCGTTTTTAGAACGGAAGGGAGGGAGGACATTGCCATTTTTTATATATAATTTGGGGGAGGGGGAAACATTGTTTCAATTGATAATTTGGGGATAATTGCAAATTGCCTGATAGTTTGAAAGAGGTATCTCTAATTTTCCAAAATATAAATTTGAAGACCTACTACTTTCCACATCACTCATCATCGAATGCCACTCATTTCTAACATTAAACACTTCATTTGAATATATAAATAGAGTGATGTGAGGGATGCTATACCTTTTATTACAAATTTATTTATAAATTGACATGACAGTCTATAATTGGTAAAATGATTCAACAAAAAATCTGACTTCTTAACTAAATTAATTAGCGTTGAATTATCAACCACATATACTCTTAATAATTTCACCAATCGTAGGCTGTCACATCAGTTTGTAAGGAAATCGTAGTAAAAGTTGTAGTACCTCAAGGTTTTGCAAAAGAGTAATGCTACACAAACTCTCACTTCCAAATTTCCAAACATGGCTTTTAAAATCACAATTTGATCAAAATTCAATAGTGATATATCTAAAATTCAATGGTGATTTTAAAAAAGCCACGTCATAGAGTATGAGAGTGAGAGTAGAAGTGTGTGTAGCGTTTCTCTCTGCAAAAATGCATGTAATTCTCTCATACATTTTTAATTCTCACATGCACTTTTAATAGAGCATGTAATTCTAACATACATTTTAGACACATGCCATCTTAATAAAATGGGTTGGAGGAATTTTCTCCAATCCAGTTTAGAGAAAAACTTTGTACTTTCCTCTATCACTCACAACACATGCAAAAACTTTCTTTGTAAGAAACTAACCAACTAAAAATTTATGACCTTATGCTTTAGGATAGGTCATCACCTAGAGTGTTTTTTTTTTTTTTTTTTTTTTTTAATTTTTTTTTTATTTTGTTTTTGTTTTTTCCATTGTTTTTGACCCTTCACAGGTTAGTCCTAACATTGATCTGCTTTGGTACCACCTATGCCACACCCTCAACTCCTAACCACAATTTAGGGCTACAACATAACCACTAAATCAAAGAAATAAAATATGACAATGGAAGCATAGGATATAGGGCAAACAGCAGAAATACAAAGGAAAAAATATTCATTTCAAAGTAAAAGCCAAAGTTCCTTATATCACTACTAACCACAACAATTTACAAAAGGCTATAGGCCACAAATTCAAAGACCATACAAAACATCAAGGGGTGAACCATAACGCCACCTCAACAGTATATACGCAACATAAATTTGTGTGTGTGCGCGTGCGTGTGTTTGTAGATATATATTGAAAGTATAACATTCACAAAGTAAACTAGAGCTCTGAGCAAAAAGTGTGTGTGTAGATATATATTGAAAGTATAACATGCACAAAGTGCACCAAAGCTCTTAGCAAAAACATCCATTCCTGTATCTATAACTATTTACATCATATGTTCAAAATATACCCCGTTCTAAATTATGATTAAGAACGCCTTAACAAAAAAATTAAGAGATAAGTTGTAGCGCCCCTAAATTATTTAATTATAAATAATCTATAACGACCCGGCTCATATATATATATATATATATTAGAGATCATAATGTCACAGTGAAATAACTTTTATAACATTTAAACCTCAGACACATAATACACAGATTTAATTAACATCAGACATCTACATTAATAAAAGTTTACATTGTAATTTACAACTCAAAATACACCTGCTAAAGATATGTGCCACGAGCGGCACAATACAAAATACTTTATAACTGTTTAGCTACAACAAACATAATGGGTAGACTAGCTCAACGAGTCAACAAACCTAAGGCAGCTAGTTGCTTCCATAACAACATAAGTACATAGCTACTCGGTCATCCTCTTCATTTTCATCACCCGTAACCACAATATCTATGCGATTGTAGGGTTACCACAATAACATAGGTGAACATGTGAGTCCATTGTCTCAGTAAATATAATAGACACTTGTTTTGTCAATGAGCCATTTTTATATTATATATATTTCAAAGAGTTTATAACATTGGCTACAACAGGTTTTTCTCAATTAAATGTAAAGTTTATCACATAAATCTGTAACCCATGAAAAAAAACACTGTAGAGCATTTCAAAATATAGAAATATTTCTTAATTTGTCTTTGTTCATCCATTACATCATATAACTCAACTACACACATATACATTCATTTCACACCCCGTGAGTGAAACACATACATGTAAGCAAGAAGCTATTCAGAAACATCAATCTCAATCTCAATCTCATAAATACATTTATCAAATCATCAATGCAAATTTATGAATGTCCCTACTATGCACTGCTTCTCATTCATTATCTTTTTACATCCTCTCTATGTTGACTATGGGCTTTTCCGTCATGCATCCATCTATATGGGTCTCTTGCAATTGGTTCTCCCGTTCACACTCATCAAATCTTGTCTCCTCCCTTGGCCCTCTTTAATCAGGTGATTGTGGTTTGAAGGATCGAAAAATGTGGGTTTTGAGCTTAGGATTTCGATATCAACTTTCATTCACTCCCCACTTGAATTGAAAGTCATTTCACTCTCACCAAGAACTTTCTTCTTTGTCGATCAGCACTAAGGGTATCACCTGTAATGCTCGAAAAATTACTTAACAGGTAATAATTTCATGGTTCACCTCCCAATCTCATTTCACAAAGGATAAGACTAAGGGATTTCACACTCTCCAAAGAGAGCGTGCAGCGGAAGTAGGGGCATACAAGTAGAGTGGTTATTAACTGGAAATAACCTGTAACCGCTAATAATAGCCAACAACCGCTAACAAGAAAACTGAAAGATTAGAAATAACCGCAACCGGATAATCGGGTACCCGGTTGTGGTTACCGGTTATAGCATTTTAGAAAATCGGTTAATAATAAGGTAAATGGTAATTGGTTTTTATTTTATATATATATATTACAAATGGCAATCATATTAAGGTGTGTTTCCTGTTATTTAGTCCAAATGTTCATATTAATAATCTATCTGCCTGATATATTTATTTACAGTTACAGTTAATGACTTATTGGTTCATTATAGTGCTCCATATCCAAAAAAAAATTATTTGTATGTTTTTTCCCCTTCTCTTCCATTTAAACAATTTCGTTTATGTTGGATGAATAATGGTCTAGGTCACCTTTATTGCGATAGAATTCATGCTTGCATATAATGCCTTTTTGCATAAATGATTCCAAGGGTTGGATGATGTGATTTCATTACGGCTACACTATGTGATTAATCCTCCTCTAAATTCCAGAATTTTCCTACATATTTGATGATGTTGAGCACTGGCATTCCCCCATTTAAAGGGAGAACCACTGGGCTACAAAGCCACTAGCATGTGACTAAGCTTGTGTCTTGATATGATGTCTTTAAACTTTAAACTCACCCTTGGATCACTTTGGCTTGGCCATTTTTTTAACTAAATGATTTAGCCATGCATCTGTGGTGCTCTATGATGATAGTAGTATTTACTATTTAGTATTTAGCATTGAATACTGAATGGCCAAATATTGGATTAAAAAAAAAATTGAAAAGATTCAACAATATATGAAAACCGGTTATCCGGTTAATAACCGGATAACCGGTGGTTGGTAAAATCTGCAACTAGACCGGTTGTGGTTGCGGTTATTGAAATGGGAATAACCGAGTATCCTGGTTGCGGTTATGACCAATTAACCGCAACCACAACTGATTGTACACCCCTAAGCGGAAGACTTGTCATTTTGTCATACAAAGATAGTTAATAATTATACCCACAATAATCAAATGATCATAGCAAATATAAAGCATCATAACGTAGATAATATCAAATGTTTCAACAATATCGCTAAATGTTATGGTCAAGGATTAGTCATCAAAACATAATAGGAAATATTACAAACCCAAGTCGAGAAGTCAATTAATTAATAAACATCAAAGGTCTACACTTAAGAAGGTAAAGTAGGGGAATTATCTCGGTCATGTCATGACGCATATCATTGTCACTGTTCCACGTCTCCTTCAGCCACTCAAGGTCTATCTCTTTAAAGATCATCATGACTATGTCCTCCAAAAGAACAATATCGCCTCGAGGAATCCATCATCTAACTAAGTAGCTATAAAACAACACGTTTTTTACACGTTGAAATGATACAAGTGTAAGTCCACAGACTTAGTGAGTATAAATACATAAGGAGAAACATGTTATCATATAGTGAACTCAATTGTTTATAAAATGGTTCATAGTAAAAATGTAAAGTTGCAATCCATCATTTTACGAGAATATCATGAATTCAATATAGATATAATGCATGTCATTAGAAGTGAATCATATCATAGTTTAACTTCATATGGTTTATCTAACCCCTTCTTGGTAAGGTTGATGCTATCCCGAGAGATCTATAGTGCAATATATGTGCCTTGGAAAATTGCCGCATCACGTCATTTACTAGCAGCCCAACCGAGAACGACCTTGGGTGGCCCATACTACAAGCAAAGTTGTCCTGTTAACCACATTTGTAAAAATGGTGCATGGGTCAAAACTAACCATTGGATTCAAGGTCAAATATCAAGTAAATCTCTTTGACCATAGGACCAACTTGTATAATAATAGCCCATGATCGTTATCCTATTACACGATGTACCATGTCATACGATCAATTATCCATTGTCTTTTACATGCATGCATGTACAAACTTCATATATTTTATCATTTTATTATTCATTACTTATTTCCAAAAATAGATTTCACATCATTCTAAATTATATTTCATGTGATTTGTAAACATGCATGTTTAATATATAAAATAATCATGTCATGAAGAAATTAAAACAACAAGTATTTGTGTGAGTTTTACTCACTTGGGTTGTATGGCTCCTCCAAACAAACTCCAAAAGACTCCTCAACCTCAAAATTTGTGAAAAGACCTCACATCAATCCTTGATCTATACGAAAATCCCCTTACGTCTATACTAGGGGAAAAATGGTCGTTCTAGCTGGTCGTCGAACGTTCAGTTATCGTATCAATTGTTCACGGACAATCATTTGACAACCCTAACGAACGTTGGTAAAACTGGCAGAAGCTCTATTTCAAAAAAGGTCCTAACTATTCTTAATCTAACATATTCTAGGGCCTTTTATAATTTTCAACACTATCCTAGAACACCTTCATGCATAACAAAATACGTTAAACAACATTAAATGGTTAACCCATTGTTAATCTTGTTTTAAAACCTTAACGCAACCTAATGGGTCTTTATTAAGCTCTCTAAGAGGTTTATTTACACCAATCCATCATGACTACAATGCCTTATCCTCAAATATAAAATACTCATAAAATATCCAACATACAAGTAAGATGATCAACCCAGATGTTCAAAACCAACTTAGATACTACGCTACATAAATGAGACTAAACAACACCTAGACAACAAGATGATAGTCTAAAAATACTACTAAAAACAAGGTTAGGCTAAGAAAGTTACTTTCTTTGAAGAATAAATACCTTCTCTTTCCAACCTCTCTCTCTCTCTCTCTCTCTCTCTCTCGGATTTTTAGAACTAAAGGAAAAAGAAAATAGGGGCCCAAGGTTCGTACGGTTCAATTTATAGGAGATTTAGGGTGACTAGTAGGGTTGAGGCGTCCAACTTTGAAATAAAAATCCTATTGCAGCCTTCAAAAGTTCGAATCCAACTTTGATCATTCACTAGCGATTGTTCGAATCCAACTTAAAACATTCACTAAAGATCGTTTGAATCCTACTTCAAACGTATACTAACGATTCAATCTCTTGAAACCAAAACCCAATATATAACCACTAACAAAAGTATACTTATACTTAATTAAAGATCGGGATATTACATTACCCCTCCAGCTTCTTGTTGGAAGCCTGAAATCCCACCCACCAAGAACTTTCTTCCATGTCAGTTGAAAATTATTAGGCTTCTAAATTTAACAAGTGTGTGTGAACAGTGTGCAACAAAATATTAAATGCGGAAATTAAAGGAGACAAATATTTTGTTGACGAAGTGGAAACTCAATTAATGCTCCGTTTGTTTCGACGTAAAATGGTTTCCATCGTAAAATGGTTTCAGGGAAGTCATTTTTCTGGAAAATATTTTTCGCCGAAAGCATTTTTCGGTGTTTGGCGCGTACAGGAAATTACAAATATTTTTCATATTTTTAATCAATCATTTTAACCTATAAAAATTAATATAAAATAATATAAAAATCATTGATGACGAGATTCGGTCATTGACCAACAAGATCTAACCATTTTTATCTGATTCCGGCTAATATAGCCAGAATTCGAGATAAAGGCCGGAATCCAGACAGTTTCGTCGGAATCTGGGATAGCCGAATTTTGGCGAAAGTGGCCGGATTCCGGCAGTTTTGCCGGAATCTGGCACAAACGGCCGGATTCCGGCCATCTGGCCTGATCTGGCCAAAGAGGCCGGATCCCGGCAGGCTGCCCAGATCTGGCCAGATCCGTCCGGCCAGTCGGCCGTTCTGGCCAGATCCGGCCTCTCTGGCCAAGGCCGGCCGGGATCCGGCCAGATTGGTCGCCGGAATCTGGACTGATCGGATTCTGGCGAAGGTGGCCGGATTCCGTCGCCAGATTCCGGCAACATTATCTGGATGTTGTCGGATTCCGATACCGGCAATATTTCGATGGTGGTCGACTGTTTGAACGTGAAGGTCGACTGTGTTGTTTAAAATAGATCGACCGCGTCTGGAGTCTTCGGAAAACGATTTACGCTTTTTAAAAGCGTAAATCATTTTTCGAAATTTACTAAGCATTTTTGGTCAAACATAAATCATTTTTCGGTTGACAATTATTTTCGCCCCCACCAAACACCGAAAAATGCCGAAATCATTTTCCAGAAATCATTTTACGCCAAAACAAACGGAGCATAAGAGAAAAACCACTCCGGGGCAGCCAAACCCAGGATATCCACTATTCAGAAGACAAAGCTAGTTACAAAGTAGTAGCACTCACATACCCCTGATGCAGTGGTCTTACTTTGAACTCTAACGTGTAACCCAACATGAACGCATCCCAACCAGGTCTCCTACCTGAATGGGTCTTCAATGGAATCCTTTACCTTAGGGTCAACCCCTAAGATAGACTTCAAGTTAAGCGCAGCAACAATACACACAACAACGGCTTCAGAGAGATCAACTCAACTCAATAACCTCACAAAATAACTCTCTAAGCATTAGTGGAATTCAATACCGAATTCTTACAATTCTCAAGCACAGGGGCCTCTATTTATAGGCTAAGGACTCAAATGAGCGTTTGGCTTGATAAAGCTGGGCCCCGTCTGGATGGTGGTCATAAGACGTTCGGACGGACAACTATGCGACCAAAATTCTGAGAATTTCACTGAAAATCTTTCTTGTTTGAGAGCCGCGTCCGGACGGTGTTGCCTTGTCGTCCGGACGGTCGCACGTCCGCTGCAAGTAATTTCCTTATAAACGCTTCGCGCGTCTGAACCAAGAGGATGGGCGTCCGGAATGTCAATCTAATGCACGCAATTTCCATATCTGTCATATATGCGTCCGGACCATGGTAGACTGGTGTTCGGACGGTTGAGCTTGAATTGCGAACTTGCCTTAAGGAGTAGTGCGTCCGGACGGGAATCCACGTCGTCCGGACGGTTGCGGCAATCTTCCCATATTTGATTTTGGAAAGAAAATCTGAAGCTTGGTCGAACACTGAGCGTCGTCCGGACTGGCTGCTGAAACGTCCGGACGTATGCAAGCTGGAGCAGTTCGAAGCTTCTCGACACAGAGGAAGGTCCGGACGGGAATCCACGTCATCCGGACGGATGATGCTTTAGTTTGATGTGCGTCCGGATGGTATGTCACGTCGTCTGGACGGTTGATGCATTGGACAGCTGGGCGTCCGGACGGCTGGCAGAAAATCGAATTTTCTGACATGCAAATTGTGCAGAATCTTTTGGAATACTTCTGAATAGCGGAATCCCTGATAAAAAGCATCTTTACAAAGAAGTGATTTTGTCCAACATAATGTGGCCAATTACAAACTAACAAACTCCCCCTTTGGCCATTCTGGGACAAAAATCACTTGACCGGTTAAAAATACAATCCCGGTCCAAATAAAAAATTACTCCCCCTTTTTGTCACAAAGGGACAAAGGGTGAAATAGAGTAATAAGAAAACACACAAAAATTACTCCCCCTAAGTGTCTCAGAAGGACAAGGATAAACAGAGTAATAATATCCATAGACAAAAACGTTCTAAAATCCAAAACAATAGGAAACTAGAGACGAGTTTGCAAATGGCCCAAAAGAGAGGACCAGAAATCCTCCAAGTACCAAATCCCGCTGATCCACTGAAATCAAGTAGCAGAGAGAAATCCGTATAAAAAGCTAGATTTGTACTACTTCCGCTTCTAGCTCAGGAAGCCGGGAACCATGGACTGAAAAATCTTCAATCTCTTGATTTTGCAAAGCCTAAAACTGGTTATCTGCAGATTGACATCTTCTAAGCAACTAGTCTGCAAGATAACTGAGGAGATTCACCACTGAACCTTTGACTGATGTAGATCTAAGGGAATGCTACGGAAGGCTCTGCATGAGCTGGGGGGAAAATGTTCATCTTAAATCCTGAGGCCCTTGGAAATTTTGAACACATGACCTCAAACAAAATTAATTTTCCAAAGGATGCATCTGTCAAACACTGTGCTGGGTGCCGCTGGATGTCATATCCCTGAACCAAAACCAATCAGAAATATCTCCAAAAATACCATTAGATCCTGTTTGTTCCAAAAATAATGTGGTATTTAGGACGGCTGACAAATGGATGCCAAAGAATTACAAAAACAAAGATCGCAATCCAAATGACCCAGATATATCAATATCAACCCAACACACAGACATAATAGGATTTTCATGCACACTATCTTAAGAAAATATCCCAACAAATATTCCAATATTCTAAAGGTACAAAAACTTAAAAGAATAACGAAAGACACAATGAAGATCATGAAATGAGAAGAGATGTGCAAAGAATGCCAAAATCTCGGGAGAAATCTACGAGAAAAAATCACAACATGACATGATAAATCAATAAAAAATGCAAAGATGTGTGTTTGGTAGAGAAAGAGAAGCAAGTCTTAAACCTATAGAGATCCTATTTGGACATATCACTTAACCATCTGTATGGCAAGACTGCGCTTGTCCGGACGTAAGTATAGGTCCGTCCAAATGCTTCACACTGAAAATCAGAAACTTTGAGGAAAATTTGCAGAAAAATATTTTTCCCTAAAGTTAGCTTCAGAATACGCATATATAATCAATTGATAAAGCAGTCAAATAGCATTGCAAAAATATGCAAAGATATAAATGAGAGTTAAGTTTTCAATAAGCACAAATTTCCCTGCAGATAGAAATTTTAAATAGATTACTTAACTCATACAATGCATGTGTGTGTGTGTGTGTGTAAAGACTTTTCCCAAAAGGTATGAATTTAACTGATATGACAAAAAGCAACTAGATTTTCTAGACAAGAGAAAAAATCAATGAAAGATCAGTCAAAAGTCAAACCTTATTAATTACTAGGGCCTAGCCACCCTCATCTAATACACTCCCCCTTACATGCAACACCTAATTGTTTTACTTGTACCATAAAGGACAAGGTAAAATTTTACTTGCACCATGAAGGACAAGGCTTATTTCAGCACAGAAGCAGTGAATGTAAGCATATAGCACAGAAAATTGAAGAATTACTGCTTGATTCTAATGATGTTGCAACCTAGAGAGAATGCCAGAATTTTTGATAAGATTGCATCTGCTCAATTTGGCAATCTTATCAAAAACCTCTCCTCTTATCCAGAATTTCTAGAAGCAAAAAAAATCAGAGAAGGAAAGATGTGCCTTAGGGGAGTCTTGGATAGTGTACATTTTCATCGCATGAGGAAAGTAACTATCTATCATTAAGATGCAACAGGAAAACTTAGCAAATATCATGCATAAACTCTCAATCATATATAAGCATATTTAATCAATGCACAATGAACTCAGATATCAGGCAAAAACACATGCAATATCTGAAAAGCTATCAAGAGAAAAAAAAAAAAAAAAAAATTCTGCATCTTCTCCCTTTTTTTTTTTGTTGAAAACCAATAAACAGAAAAACAACAAAGACATGCTTATGGAAAAGGAAATGACATCTAATCCCAGCATGTAAGGTAATGCCAAACCTGTCCTCATGGAGAGAGGTTTAGAAATACCAAGACAGAAAAGCAGCCGCCCGACGTGCTTTTGATGACAAAAAAAATTTGCAGATGTTTCTCAAGATAACAAGAGAAAATATAGGGGATAAAATAAACGGTTCCTCAAACAGAATGCAAGGCATGAATAAGATATGGCATGATAAACAATGCAATGCAAACATACCTGACATGCACTAGGATTTAGGAACCAAAATCCTAGGCATGGGAGACATCACCTACTAGGTGAGTCGACTCCCCCTTAAGGGGTGAATGATCTCATCCTTCTTGACCCATACCTGCTTAACCCGTAGAGATGGTTTGCGGGTCATGTCCATGTTGGTCATACTCCTTAGCATACCTTGTATTAGGCTCAGCAATCCTTCATAGCCATGGTTGCTAGTGGGCTTCTGCGGCTTTCTCTTGTAGCGCCTTGATTTGTTTTTTGCCACTCTGATAGGCAGGAACAAACTGCTGCTGATGCCATGGAGCCTGAAGTGCCGTATAAGGTAGAGTGCCGATGTAGCTCTTATTGGCAGCTCCCTCTGAACCTTTAACTTCTGAGCCTGGAGTTGTGGACATTTGGGTCGGATGTGACCAGTGATGCCGCAATAATGACAGGTGGGCAAGCTTCTTTCGTTTGAATGCTTCTTGACATTCTCTGCAGAATTATGGTTAGCATTCTTACAAATAACATTGCCCTTACCTTTTATATGTCTCCTATGCGGAGGGACATATTTTGCCGAGGAAGAATCTTCAATTTCACTTTTCTTCAAAGCATCCTACTTAATCCAAGGCCTGTGGGATTTCAACAAATAACAATTTGGCCTAATATGACCAATCTTCCCACAATTATGACAAGTAGGGACAAACTTACCATGAGCTTGTGTACCCGTATCTTTGGATTTTGGCTTCACACAGTTATTTAAGAAAGAATTTTCAGAACAAGCTGCATCTACTATCACAGGCTTAATATCAGCAGAATCTAATTCAGAATCAGAAGCACGTGAAGTAGAAGTACTTAAATTAGTAGTCAAACCAGGCTTGTTCGAAATATCTGAATGAATACATAGCATGCTTTTCAAATTATCATTTGAGAATTTTTTCAAGAGATTTTCAGATTCTTTTAATTTATTCTCAAGTGTATCAATAATGTCAAAGAGCATGGTATTCTCAGATCTCAAAGAGTCAATCAAAGCATGTGATTCAGATAACTGAACAATCAAAGACTTTTTTTCTTGCTTCACCTTTTTGAGCTCTTTTGGAGAAACAATTTTATCTATTTTAGCAAAAACTTTAGAGATCTCAATATCACAATTTTCTTTAGATAACTGAGAGAAATCCATGATAAAAGGTGTAATAAAAAAAACTAGAAGTCACAAAGAGATGTGGATCACACTCAGGAAATAAATCCTTAACAGAGTGTACCAAGCTCTGATACCAATTGAAAATTATTGGACTTTTAAATTTAACAAGTGTGTGTGAACAGTGTGCAACAAAATATTAAATGTGAAAATTAAAGGAGACAAATATTTTGTTGACGAAGTGGAAACTCAATTAAGAGAAAAACCACTCCAGGGCAGCCAAACTCAGGATATCCACTATTCAGAAGACAAAGCTAATTACAAAGTAGTAGCACTCACATACCCCTGATGCAGTGGTGGTACCTTGAACTCTAATGTGTAACCCAACACGAACGCCTCCCAACCAGGTCTCCTACCTGAAGGGGTACAGTACACACATCAACGGCTTCAGAGAAATCAACTCAGCTCAATAACCTCACAAAATAACTCTTTAAGCACTAGTGCAATTTAATACCGAATTCTTACGATTCTCAAGCACATGGACCTCTATTTATAGGCTAAGGACTCAAATGAGCGTCTGGCTTGATAAAGCTGGGCGCCGTCCGGACGATGGTCATAAGACGTCCGAACGGACAACTGTGCGACCGAAATTCTGAGAATTTCGTTGAAAATCTTTCCTGATTGAGAGCCTCGTCTAGACGGTGTTGCCTTGTCGTCTGGACGGTCGCACGTCTGCTGCAAGTAATTTCCTTATAAAGGCTTCGCGTGTCCGGACCAGGAGGATGGGCGTCCAGACGGTCAATCTGATGCATGCAATTTCCATATATGTCATATGCACATCCGGACCATGGTAGACTGGCGTCCGGACGGTTAAGCTTGACTTGTGAACTTGCCTTAAGGAGTAGTGCGTCCGGACGGGAATCCATGTCGTCCTGACAGTTGTGGCAATCTTCCCATATTTGATTTTGGAAAGAAAATCTGAAGCTTGGTCAAACACGGAGGGTTGTCCGTACGGGCTGCTGAAACGTCCGGATGTATGCAAGTTGGAGCAGTTCAAAGCTTCTTGTCACAGAGGAAGGTCCAGGTGGGAATCCACGTCGTCTGGACGGTTGATGTATTGGACAGCTAGGCATCCGGACGGTATTACACATCGTCCGGACGGCTGGCAGGAAATCAAATTTTCTGACTTGCAAACTGTACAGATCTTCTGGAACACTTCTGAATAGCGGAATCCCTGATAAAAAGTATCTTTACAAAGAAGTGATTTTGTCCAACAAAATGTGGCCAATTACAAACTAACATCAGTCAACTCTCGTTACTCATTTTTCACACACGTGCACCAAATAGATAGGTAAGGTTGCACTTTTGGGTAGTGACACTCTTTTGTATTGAAGTTATTTCCAAAGTAAGAAAATAATTTAATTGCTTCTTGACTTCAATTGTTTTTTTAAAACAAAGCTCTTGTAAAATAAATAAATAAATCAAATTTATTATTAATGGTTGAACGTTCGATGAATGAGCCGATCGTTTGACTCTGAATGTTCGAGTACAATGCCAAATGTTCGATCTTGCCCAGATTGCGTTATGCTTGAATTTCAAATGCCCAAAACCCATTTTTCACTTCATTCTCTCAAATTTCTCTCACCAAAACGATTTTCAAACACATCTCTCCCAATTTCGGCCAAAGTCTTTGAAGGATTCAAGCCCGTTTTCATGGATTTAACAAGGACTATGGCGTGTGTTAGTATTTTATGTTGGCTACATTCTAGATAACAAAAAAACTTTATGTAATGGTTGCAAATTAATAGGATGATCAGTTTTTATTCAGAGTCTTCATTTATTCAGACAGTGCTCATGTGATTGATCACAAGCTTCTAGAAGATGTCCATGAAGAGTCCTTGCATATTTCAAGCCAAATCAACCGGTTCCTGTGCAATCGTTCGGATGAGCCTTTGAAGGCGTCCGGACGCCCCACAGTGTCTAGCAAATTACGTTGAAGACGTCCGGACAATAGAGCAATACCGTCCGGACGCTAGGTCAATCATCATTCAACACGGAGTTGGATTTCAGAAGTCGACAATATTTGGTAAGTCTCTGCAAGTCATCCAGACGACGTGGCAACACGTCCGGAGGCTGTCCAACATTTCAGAATATTCTAGTGTTCCGTTCGAATGCAGAAAGGACTTATAGCGAAGACCGTCCAGGCGCTCGGCCAAGCCGTCTAGACGTGGACCTGATAAGGATAGAATTGCATTGTTTCTGAAAGGCAATCGCAGAAAACCGTTCGGACGTGGCTAACTTCCGTTCGGACGCTCGACAGCCAAAGTCTGAATCTCAGCCAAAGTCCTAGGCTTGTCAATTGTACATAATTCGGTATTGAATTCTCTTAGCTTTGAAAGGGTGTTTAGGTAGAATCGAAGATCCGCTAGCTCTCAAGCCGTTGTCGGTGTGTGCTCAATAGTTCGTGTGAAGTTTATCTTAGGGGTCGACCCTAAGTTAAATGAATCCATCAAAAACCCCTTCAGGTAGGAGATCTGGTTGGGAAGCGTTCACGATAGGCTTCGTGTCAGAGTTAAAGGTATGACTACTGCACAAGGGTATGTGAGTACGAGTGTCTTATAACTAGCTTTATTTTTGGATAGTGGAGTTCCTAGGTTTGGCTACCCCGGAATGGTTTTTCTCTTCATAGAGTTTTCACTTCATAACAAATATCTTGTCTTATTTAAATTCCACATTTAAGACATTTTGTTGCACACAAACACACACACTTGGATAAATTAGAAGTCAATATTTATTTTCAGCATGTACCGTGGAAGACAAGAGACTACAGGGAGTGGATGTCGAGGCCTCATCTTCTCATACCCAGTGCAAGATCAAGACCGATGTAGTGGAGACAGATGTCTCGACTTTAGCTGAGGGCTCTACATCAAGCCATGACCTGAAGCGCCATCAACTCGAACATTTGACATCGCGAAGTTTGTGGAGGCCGATGTAGCCTCCCATTATGCCAACCACTACTACCTTCAAGCTCCTCTCGTGGAGCATGGAGTCGATCTCCCAGATATCAGGGAGCGCTCCTAAAGGGTCCCAAAGCTTGTTGAGTTCTAGGGATGGGGACAAATGATCTCAAAGTCCATCCCCGCGGTGCTTGAGTTGGTTTGTGAGTTCTACGCAAACATTCATGAGTGTGGCGAGGGCTACTTGGTGACATGGCTCTGCATCTAGCATATCCAAGTAGACCCTGACCTGATCAGCACCATCACCAACACCCCGAGGGTGCCCAACCGAGAGTATCCATGGGCTAGAGAGGACAGACTTCCCCAATCCGTGCTTGTAGAGTGTTTCATAGAGGGATGACCCGACGTCATGGCTACGAAGGGGACTGGAGAGTTCGCCCTCAACCAGCTGTCAATTGAGGCGCGACTAGTTTGTCGCATCATCACCAACCGAGTGCACCTAGTCAAGAGTATGATCCATCACATTCAAGCTAGCATTGTTCCTTTACACAGTGTTGACACACATACTGATGGACCGCAACAGCTTAGACACCTCCACCAACCAACCAATAGGTAGTGAGAGCCCGCCTGTCAGATGGTGCCACATCATCCTATGTTGCTATGAGGGTCTGAGCGACTTAGTGGTGCTCACTTAAGTCTTGGAGATAATGACCCGACAGGAGCGGGAGTTGGTGGCCCTGCGTTAGGACGATGACCTTACGCTTAAAGGTGGAGCAACTCTGTGGGGAATTTGTAGATGAGCAAGGGAGGATGGCTACTGAGTGATAGGCTTAGGGTACTACTGTTGGGTCATTACAATGCCTTCTTTCTGGAGAGAGGTAGATCGCCTCTCAATGTGAATGACTTTTTAATCTACCCCAGCTTGTTCCAGGGCGGTGGAGCAGCCCCGTAGCTATTTTATAATTATTTTTATTTATAAGAAAATAGTTTACTTGTTTTTATTATGTTTTATTTCCACCACAGGGTGGCAACTTCATAATGTTTAAACATTTAATTTCTTTTTGTAAATTGGATGATTTTAATTATGTTTCAATACATTTGTTAAAAACCTAAATTTCAAGGAAGGAATTTTTATAAAGAGGGGAGAATGTAATACCCCTAAAATAATAAAATAAAAATAACAATTAACTAAATCTCATTTTTATAAAAATATACTTGTAATAATAATTTATTCAACTAGTGCCTTAAAATAATTTTTCCTAAAAATCAAAACAAATAATTTTAACCCATGCCTGAACGTTTGAAGCATCTCTAGAACGTTCAAGATGGACCCCTGCCCGAATGTTTGAAGCATCTTTGGAACGTTTGAAGTGGACCCCTTTCTCGTTCAGAAATAGTACACCGAACGTTCAAAGTAGTTCACTAAACGCTCGATGATACTGGAAAAACAATTTTAACCTACTATCCACAACATTCAGCCTTATCCAGTTTAATCAGCGGCTATAAAAAGCCACACTCATGCCCTTCAGACTTCACAAATTTCCCATGCATTCTAGCTACCCCATTTCTTGAGAGAGAGAGAGAGAGAGAGATTCTATAGAGAGAAGGAGGTGGTCTTAGTGTTGTTCAATCTTCATTAAGGTAAACTTTGAACCTCAAACTCGTTTTTTATGTTGTTGATGTTTTGTTCATGTGATTTACCATCCTTTATATGAGTCTTAAACATGCCATGAAATGTTCATAAATTATCTCTCTTAAAAGGGGATAGTTTTCTAAAAATTTGGGGGCTTACCCTCATTTTTCATAAACTTTCACGTTGACATAGTTTAGCATGTTTTTATAAAGCTATCATGCGCATTGGTTAGGATAGAAAATGGTCTGGGTAGAAGCTTTGAGTTTTCATGCATTTTGGTACCCCTTGAATGTTCGTTGTATTTGACTAAGCATTCGACCCTTGCTAATTAAACGCTCGACCTCAATACCGAACGTTTGATAGTGACCAGTAATGTTAATTAGGGTTTTAATGGTAAGTTAGGGTGACTAGGTTGTTATTAGGATTTTTACGTGCATGAGTTAGAACCCTTGTTATATTATGTTTAATATTAGGGTTTGTTTCGAGTAGCGGGAGTTCAAGATGTCTGAGCCTATGGATGAGCATTTAAGGTAAGTAAATGATTACGAAACTGGTTTCAACTTAACTTGTGATATGCCAACGGACTGAGCATGCTTTACTTTCAAAATTATGTCTTGAGGCTACTAATTTTATAACATGTGTAGATTGCTTCAAGTAGATAAATGCCTATATATGTTTTTCTTCAAATAAATGAACAATATTTGTATCATATGAAATGTTACACTGGTACATGCGGTATTACAGCCATGGACTTACTATTTTACGGGCTTGACCATATGGTAACAAATATTTACTTTTTATGTTTGGACTTGGATCCAGCCATTGTAATAGGCGCACCATGTATGATTGGGGTCACGGTTACCGCTTTGCTAGTAGCGTAGGCCACCCAAGGTCGGACTAAGTCGAGTTGCTAGTATATGATAGTATGCGTATAATATCAAAAACACCGATGTTGTATTATAGGTTCCTCGAGAAAATGCCAACCTTACCAAGATGGGGTGAAGGTCTTTGATAGACCATATGGAGGATAGTTATGAATAATGAATGTGTGTGTGTGTGTGTGTGTGTGTGTGTGTGTGTGTGTGCGCGTGTGTGTGTGCGTGTGTGTGTGCATGTGTGTGCGTGTGTGTGCGGGTGTGTGGGTGTGTGTGCGTGCGTGTGTGTGTGTGTGTGTGTGTGTGTGTGTGTGTGTGTGCGTGTGTGTGTGCGTGTGTGTGTGTGTGTACGTGTGTGTGTGCGTGTGTGTGTGCGTGTGTGTGTGTGTGTGTGTGTGTGTGTGTGTAGCATGACTTCCTTACATTAAAATCTCAGTGGTTGTTACTGAAATTATGCCTTATTGGTTTTTCAAATAAACTACATCTTAATGGCATATTAATGGAGACAATACACGTTATATTTGTGAAAACTCAAGTCTAATATTTCAAGGTTATGTTCTGTCAATTAAGGCTTGATGCATAATTGGTTTCACAATAATTTGCTTACCTAGATGTAGACTTACATAATTATTTCTCTTCCAATGTAAAACACTTTAGTGTTTTATAGATTAGTAGGCTGCCAGGCAGTATTGTGGGAAATTCAATGGTGTTAGTATTTTGTATTGGCTACATTATGTTTGACAAAATCACTGCTATGTAATGTTGTTGCTTTAATAGGGATGCCATATATTTCAGAATCTTCATAGCATTTAGAGTTTATGTCCCTAATACGGAAAGAGCCTGATTATGACAAGTTGTAGTGTCACAAGCTTCAAGAAGGCTATTTCAAGTGTTCAAGAAAGATTCTGTTCAGTTTCAAAGTCTAAAAACAGTCGGATCCCAAGTTCTCGTATACGTCTGGACGAGGTGGCAAAACCGTCCAGACCCCATCAGTGTCTAGAAGTTTTGAACAGTCCAAGGCTGCAACCGTCCAGAAGACATGGCAACACGTCCGGACAGTCTTCAGAGTTCGAGAAGATTCCAGCGTTCAAGTGCATCTGTCCGGACAACGTGGTTATACCATCTGGATGCTATTCAGAGTCTGAGTAGAAATTGGATTTCATGTTCAGACACGAATCGGGAAACAACAACCGTTTGGACGGAAGGGCAACACCGTCCTGACACTTTTCAGGTTTCCAGGAAGATTTCTGTAGACGTCTCAGTGTTTTTATCACAACTCTCTGTTCAAGTATCAGATTGAGACGAAATTGGTGTCGTTGGAAAGCTAAGAAAAAATCCTGCAACTTCAATGTCTGGATGGCCCACCATCCAGACGAAAAGAGAGTAGCGTTGGAACGGCCAAAAGAATTTGAGAAGTTTCGAAATTCCTTTTCAGACACGGAAACAGTTGACCGTTTGGACGCCCTTTGCTTACGGTCCGGACGCCGCCCAGAGGACTCCGATTTTGAGTAGAATTAGGTTTTCTAAAGCCTATAAATAGAGGCCTCTAGGCATGTGTTTTCTTAAAAGAATTCAGTAGTGAATTCCTTATAGCTTTGAGAGGGTGTTTAGGGAGATTTGAAGATCCGCTAGCTCTCAAGCCGTTGCCAGTGTGCTTATGGTAGCCGCAAACCGGCTACATGGATTTTAAATTTATATGTTTTACCACTCGCAATAGTACGAATCAATTGTACTATAGTAAGGGTTATTGAACCACAGAGATGTATGGTTGTTTTGCGTAACGTGATACTTATGGAGCGTATGTAACTTGACTTTAGAAAAGAAAAATAAAAGTAAAGGTTGTAGAATTGAAGCTACAACAAGTAAAGTAAAGGAAAGAGGAAAATGAAAGCAAACTTAAAAGAAACTTAGGGTATTGATCTTATCCACTCCTCAACCAATGAAATACTTAAAGTCTATATGGATCTTCCTAACATGCATGATATGAGCGCGTAATGGGCGTCAACCATTACGACGACCTCGACACGAAAACACTTTCGTTAAGACTTAATCCTAGAGCACCTAGTTTCACATTAATCAACTCTACGTAAAGATTAAACTATAATTGAAAAAAACATTTACTCTACCAAAGGTGTGGAGTGACTAATGCTCCCTAGCTTACTAGTCTATAACACATCCTAATAAGCATACACAACACATGAATACCCTTTTTAGGCCACAATGATAAGGTATCTTAGTTTCACACCGGTCTATTCCATGTAAAGATTAAACTACAATGAAAATACATTCTACACTACCAAAGGTATGAAATGACCGGTGCTCCCTAGCATACCCTATAAGGTAACTCTAATAAGTAAACACATATCATGTCAAAAAGAACCATTGCAAAAGACATCGTTCTCTTTCAAGAACATTGATTTTACTCAAGAAATCTAAGAAAATTCATAGACAAGTTTGACTATTTTTCATGAATAAATAGATTAGAATCTTCAAAACAAAACCTTTTAGCATGGATTTTGAGATCCTCTAGCCCTTCACAATCATCAAACACATCTAGAAAATCCTAAGAACCTCAAGAACACTTCATGGTTTTTGGAGAGGATTTTGATCAAACCCTAAGAACTAATTTAGCTAGACATGAAATAAACTAAAGTACACATGAAATCTAAGGAAAACAGTAAAGGAAACAAGATTAAAATGAACTACAAACAACTATATTAAAATCATAAAATTCAGATTACACAAAGAGAAATAAAAAGAAAAGCAACTAACTAAGAACTTGAAATTTAACAAAGAAAATTGTTCTCTAGAACTAAGCCCAGAAAACGTGCATCGAAGGAAATGAAAAACACTAAAAATTAAGTGATACACCTGAGCAAATCCGAAAATCCCAAAAGATGCATATCTAAACCTATATCCTAATTCCATATATATAGGAATTGGATTTACAAAAGAAACCATCAAGAATCAATTTGGGCCACACAAATAGAGCTGGTCGCCGTCCATTTCTGTCCACAAAATCCAACTTATGATTTGGATCACACAAAGATTTGGAAATATCTGATCTTCTGGAAGACGGAGAAATCGATCAATCGATTATAAAGTCGATCGATCGCATTTCGCTCGATCGCAGTCGGGCTGTCCTGGTTCGATCGATCATATTTTTCTTCGACTGATGAACTTCGATCGATCGATTATAAAGTCGATCAATCGAATTGCCTTAGCTGATTCTTCACTTGGTAGGAGCAAACTCGAATTTGAAAATGACTAAAATACCCTTGATGTATTTTCAGGTCTAATTCAAGTATTTTGAATTATATTTCAATTAAGAACTGAAAATAAGACATAACATAAAACTACAACAAAACATTATATATACAACACAAACTAGGTCTAACAAATGCAAATTAAGGGGTCTTGAATCGAATAATTCAAGACTTATCAGCTTATTTGGTTTCTTGTGAAGTTTATCTTATGGAGGAGCCCTAAGGTAAAGGAATCCATAGAAGACCCCTTCAAGAGGGAGACTTGGTTGGGAAGCGTTTACGTATAGTTACGTGTTACAGTTAAAGGTATAACTACTGTATGAGGGTATGTGAGTACGAGTGCTTTGTAACTAGATTTGTCTTCTGTTAGTAGAGTTCCTGGGTTTGGCTACCCTGGAGTGGTTTTTCTCTTCATTGAGTTTTCACTTCGTCAACAAATATCTTGTCTCTTTTATTTTCCGCATTTAAGATATTTTGTTGCACACGAACACACACTTGGTAATTTAGAAGTCATTATTTATTTTCAATTGGTATCAGAGTGGGTACACTCCGTTTAAAGGATTTATTTCTTGAGTGTGATTCTTATCTCTTTGTGACTTCTTCTTTTTTTTTTTTTTTACTACACCTTTTATCATGGATTTCTCTCAGTTATCTGAAGAAAATTATGATATTGAGCTCTCTAAAGTTTATGCTAAATTGGATAAAATGGCTTCTCCAAAAGAGCTCAAAAATGTGAAGCAAGAAAAAGAGTTTATGATTATACAATTGCCTGAATCACATGTTTTGATTGACTCTTTGAAATTTGAGAATACCATGTTGCTTAATACTATTAATGAACTTGAGAATAAATTGGAAAAATTCTCAAGTAATAATTTGAAAAGCATGCTTTGTATTCACTTAGATGTTTCTAAGAAGCCTGATTTAACTGTTGATAATTTAAGTACTTCTACTTCACATGCTTCTGATTCTGAATTAGATTCTATTGATATTAAGCTTGTGATAGAAGATACAGCTTGTTTAGATAATTCTTGCTTAATTAATCATGCGATGCCTAAATCCAAGGAATTAAGAATACAAGGTAAGTTTATTCCTAAGTGTCATAATTGTGGGAAGATTGGTCATATTAGGCCAAATTGTTATTTGTTGAAATTCCACAGGCCTTGGATTAAGCAGGATGATCTGAGGAAAAGTGAAGTTGAAGATTCTTCCTCATCAAAATATGTCCCTCTGTATAGGAGACATATAAAAAGTAAAGGCGATATTGTTGTAAGAATGCTAACCATATTTCTATAGAGAAAGTCAAGCAGCATTCTAACAAAAGAAGCCTACCCACTTGTCATCATTGTGGCATCACCGGTCACATCCAACCCAAATGTCCATAGCTCCAAGCTCAAAAGAAAAAGGCTCAGAGGAAGTTGCCTACTAAGACCACATCAGGTACTCTACCTTTTGTGGGACATCAGGTTCCACAGCATCAGCTGCAACAACCGCTATTTGTTTTGAATAACACATCAAGGCACTACAAGAAAAAGCCTCAAAAGTCCGATAGCAACCATGCCTATGAAGGGTTGCTGAGCTTGTTACAAGGTATGCTTAGGAGAATGGACAGTATGAGCAATACTCGATCACATCTACCATGGGTACATCAGGTATGGGTCAGAAAGGATGAGACCATTCACCCCTTGAGAGGGAGTGGACTCACCTAGTATAGGTGCAGTCTCACCATGCCTAGGATTTTGGTTCCTAAATCCTAGTGCATACCAGGTATGTTTGCATTGCATTAATTGTCATATCTTATATATCCTATTTTTGCCTTACATTCTATTTGAGGAACCACCTTTTTTATCCCTAGATTTTCTCTTGGTTGCTTTGAGAAATTTCTAAAGGTACATTCTAGGGATGACAGAGAAAGCATGTCACTGCTTTTCTGTCTTGGCATAGTCAAACCTTTCTCCCTGAGGTTAGGTTTGCTCTTACCTACATGCTTTGTTTAGACATATGTTCTTTTCCTTTTAAGCATGTCTTTGTTGTTTTTGTCTTTTATTTTTCAACAAAAAAAAAGGGAGGGGGGAATGATGCAGATTTTTATTGTTCCCTTATATAGCTTCTCAGATATCTTATGTATGTTTAACTGATGTCTCAGTTCTTGATGCATTAATTATTTTTGCCTTTATATAATTAAGAGTTTATACTTGATATCTGCGAAGTTTCCTTGTTGTATCCATACTAGATAGTTGCTTTTCTCATGTGATAAAAAATGTGCACTATCCAAGGCTCCCCTAAGGTACTAGGCCCTAGTAAGATAAGGTTTGATTTTTGACTGATCTAACTATGAATTTCTCTCTTATTTAGAAAATTCAGTTGCTTTAAATCATATCAGTGAAGATCATACCTTATTGATAAAGCTTTCACACACACACACACGCATAGCATGAGTTAAGTATACTATTGAAAAATTTCTATCTGTAAGGAAATTTTTGTGCTTATTGACTCTTAGCTCTCAATTATATCTTGGTATATTTTTGAAATGCTATTTGACTGTTTTATCAGCTTTTTATACATGCGTGTTCCAAAGCTAACGTTAGGGAAAATTATTTTTCTACATATTTCCCTTTGTTTTTTAGCTTCCAGTTTGAAGCGTCCGGACGGACATGTTCTTGTGTCCAAATGCGCTTGGCTTTGTCGATCTCTTATTTGACAGCATGCCATCTGAACGAGTATGTACCACATTTGGACGCGAGCTTTTTGCTTTCTCTGCCAGACACACACTACTTTTTGCATGTTCTATCATGTTGTGTTGTGTGCGTTTGCTCTTAGATTTCTCCCGAGATATAGATATTCTCTACACATCCTTTCTCATCCCAGGTATTTCCTTTGACTTTCCTTATTCTCTTATGCTTTGGTTCTTTTTAAAATATTGGAAAATTTGATTGATTGGAATGATGATTTGAGAGATTATGCATCTTTTTTAGTCTTTATGTTGGATGGATATTGCTACATCTGTGTCATTTGGATTGCTATATCTACTTTTTGTATTTCTTTGTGCATCCAATTGATAGTCGTCATAATACCACATTCCTTTTGAACTAATAAGATCTAATATTTCCTTGTAGTGTTATTTTTGAATAGATTTCTGTTTAAATATTTTCAGGAATATGTTGTCCAGCGGCTTCTAGCATAGTGTCAGACAGAGGGCTCTTTGAAAAACAGACCAGTGTTGAAATCATATGTTCCAAAGATCTCAAAATTTAGATGAGCTCCTTCCCCCCTCTCATCCAGAGTCTTCTATAACATCTTCCTCCAGATCTGCACCAGCTAGAGATTCAGTGGTGAATCTTCTTTATCATCTTGCAGACCAATTGTTTAGAGGATTTCATTCTGCGGATGATTGGTTTCAAGCTAGAAGACTCAAGGGACTGGAGATTTTCAGTCTATGTTTCCCGACTTCAGGAGCAAGAAGTCGAAGTAGCTAAAATACAGGAGATGTAATGAGGTGTCCTCCTGTGTTTATTCACGCTTTTGATGAGACACTTTACTATTAGTCTTGTTTTGGATTTTAGTAATTGTGTTTTTCTCTAAACACTTTGTTTACCTTTTGTCCTTTTGAGACGAAAAGGGGGAGTATTTTTATATTTGGACCGGGAATATATTTTTAAACCGGTCAAAATGATTTTGTCTCAGAATAGCTAAAGGGGGAGTTTGTTAGTATTTTGTATTGGCTACATTCTGTTTGACAAAATCACTGTTATGTAATGTTACTGCTTTAACAAGGATGCCGTATATTTCAGAATCTTCACAGTATTTAGAGTTTATGAAAATAAATATTGACTTCTAACATAACCAAATGTGTGTGTTTCTGTGTAACAAAATATCTTATATGCGGAATTTAAAGAAGACAAGATATTTGTTATGAAGTGGAAAATATGTGAAGAGAAAAACCACTCTGGGGCAGCCAAACTCAGGATATCCACTATACTAAAAACAAAGCTAGTTACAAGACACTCGTACTAACATACCCTTATGCAGTAGTCATACCTTTAACTCTGACACGAAACCCATCGTGAACGCTTTCCAACCAAGTCTCCTACTTGAAGGGGTCTTCAATGGATTCCTTTACCTTAGGGTCGACCCCTAAGATAGACTTCACACGAACTGTTGAACACACACCGGCAACGGCTTAAGAGCTAGCGGATCTTCGATTCTCCCTAAACACCTTCTCAAAGCTAATCGAAATCAATACTGAATTCTGTACAATTGACAAGCCTAGGGCCCTCTATTTATAGGTTTACAAAAACCTAAATTTGCTGAGATTTGGACTGGCTGTCGAGCGTTCAGACGGAAGTTAGCCACGTCCGGACAGTCTTCTGCGATCGCCTTTCAGAAACAACGCAATTCTATCCTCATCAGGTCCACATTCGGACGGCTTGGCCGAGCGTCCAGCAGTCTTCACTATAACTACTTTTTGCGTTCGAACGAAACACTAGAATATTCTAAAATGCTAAACAGCGTCCGGACGTGTTACCACGTCTTCCAGACGACTTGCAAAGACTTCCCAAACAGTATCGACTTCTGAAATCCAACTCCATGTTGAATGATGATTGACCTGATTGACCTAGCGTCCGGACGGTGTTGCCCTGAAATCTAGATGTCTTCGACGCTGAAGCTTCTAGACACTGTAAGGCGTCCAGACGCCTTCAAAGGCCCATCCAGAAGGTTGTACAGGAACCGGCTGTTCTAACTTGGAAATTGCATGGAATCTTTATGGACATCTTCAAGAAACTTGTGACCATACACATGGCATGAAATGAGACATTGTCCATATTACTTGAAGACTCTGAATAGAACTGATAATCCTGTTAAAAAGCAACCGTTACATAAAGTATTTTTGTCATCCAGAATGTAGCCAACATAAAATATTAACAAACTCCCCCTTTGGCCATTCTAGGACAAAAAACACTTGACCGGTTTGGAAATACATTCCCGGTCCAAAAACAAAAAATACTCCCCATTTTTGTCACAAAAGGACAAAGGGTAAACAGAGTATAAAGAAAAACCATAACTAAAACAAAAATAAGAGAAAAGAACAAGGTTAGGTCTTTAACAAGAAATCAGCACACACATGTATCTAAACTTGAGAAAACAGTTAGATAGCTCGTCAAAAATACGCAAACATATAAAGAAGAGTCCAGTAATCAATGAGCATAAATTTCCTTGCAGACAAAATTTTTTCAATAGTCAACTAAACTCATGCAATGCGTGTGTGTGTGAAGACTTTCTCAATAAGGTATGAAGTTCACTGATATGACTTAAATCACCCGGATTTTCTAAATAGAAGAGAAAATCAATGTTAGATCAGTCAAAGGTCAAACTTTATTTTACTAGGGCCTAACCACCCTTATATGATACACTCCCCCTAAGCTGCAGCACTTTTCTTTTACTTCGTCCTTTAGTGACTGTCTATTTTTGTAATGATTTGGTCACTGACTACTTCTATAGGGACAAGTTCAAGAACAGATTTATAGCACAAAAGCAGTGGATCTTTTTATTTATCCATATTTATTCAGATTTGATTGTTTTTTATCACTTGGTGCTGCAACCTAGAAAAAATGCCAGAATTTATGGGTTCTAGGTTCAATTAGCGAGTTGGTCAATTTGACCATCTTAGCAAAAAAAATCTCTCTCATTTAGAATTTCCAGAAGCTAAAAGTCAGAGAGGAAAAAAATATACCTTAGGGGAGCATTGGATAATGCACATTTTTCATCGCATGAGAAAAGCAACTATCTAATAAAGATGTAGCAGGAAAACTCAGCACATATCAGATTTAGAATCTTAAACATATGAATGTATATTCTATCAAGGCATAGAGAACTGTCAAAACAGATAAATATACATGAAATAGCTGAAAACTTTAGAAGAAACCTTGCATCAAATCCTTTTTTTAAAAAAAAAAAAAACAAATCAACATGCATAAAAGGAAAAGAAAAGACAATCAGTCCAAGCATGTAGGGTAAGGACAAACCTAACCTCAGGGAGAGAGGTTTACCTGTACCAAGACAGAAAAGCAGTTGCCCGACGTGCTTTGTCTGTCATCCCTATGAAATACCTGAAGAAATTTCTCAAGACAACAAGAAAAACAATATTGGGATAAAAAAAATGGTTTCATAGCATGCACAAGATATGACAATATAAAAGATGCAATGCAAGTGTACCTGACATGCACTAGGATTTATGAACCTCATTCCTAGGCATGTGTGACCTCACCTACAAGGTGGGTCTGCTCCCCCTAGGGAAGTGAGTGTCCCTATCCTGTCCTCCATCCTTTGGCTGCAAATCCATATATCTGATCAAGCTCCGTATAAAGCTGCCAGCAATGGGCAATTCTTCATAGGATGGATCCTTTTTAGGCTTCTGTGGCTTTTCCTCATGATGCTGAGATTTGTTCTTCTTTGGCAACCAGGCCTGTTTTACAGGAACAAACCTCTGCTGTTGTCGCTGATGCCTTGGAGCATGATATCTTGCATGAGGTCCAGACTTTCTAGGTGGGTATTTCTGAGGCTAAGGACCCTTGGGTTTGACATGACTATTAACTCCACATTGGTGACATATGGAAGTTTTGTGCACTGGTGGAGCATACCTTGATAATTTCCTCTGAGCCTGATGCTTCCTAGGAGGTCTGGTGCTAGCAGAATCTTTCTTTGGCAACTCTTTCTTCACTTTAGACCTCTGAACAAGTATGTGGGGGCACTTGTGTTAGATGTGACCGCTCAACCCACAGTGATGGCAAATAGGGACAAACTTTTGAGTGGGTTGTCTCCTATGTGGAGGAACATATTTTGTCTTGGAATGTTCTTCAACATCTTTCTCCTTCTTAGGAGCATTCTTCTTATTCCAAGTTCTTGGGAATTTTAACTGACCACAATTTGGTCTAATATGTCCCACCATCCCTCAATGATGACATGTAGGTAGGCTTCTCTCTGTAGAATGCTCAAACTTTGCAGGAGTAGTATTATCATTCTCACAAGAAACCATAATAGTCTTACCTTTGTCATTTTGAGGCTCAAAACATGAGGGCTTCAAAAACACAGTTCTAGAAGTAGAAGCAATGTTAGAGGAATCAGTAGCTACATACCCGAGACCAATTTTGTCAGATGAGCACTTCTGACCTATCAACATCTGAGCTATCTTGTTGTCTGAGAACTTCTCCAACTGTAACTGTGCATCCATCAGTTTATCTTCCAAGTCCGTGATCTTTTGAAGTAATGTGTCTCTCTCTGTCTTCATCGTGTTTAGCTTTATCACCTTCTTCTGATTGGACTCTCTTAGCTTCATGAGTTCCATGTACATGACACAATATTCCTCTTTTAGTTCTTCGTCACCATGCTCAAAGTAGTAAAGATCGTCCTGGTTTTCACGTGGAGCCACACGTGTTAGACACTTCTCAGGAGATTCTTCTTCTTCTTTCTCAGACTCATTGCTGAGAGTTGCAATGCAAGCCTTCCCTTTAGCCTGTTTAAGATTTGCACATTCAGTTCTCATGTGCTCAAAGCCGGAGCACTCACAACATCTCTGACCTCTTGGATCTTCTTCTGGCTCGACTTCACTGGGAGTTTCCCTCAATCCTTCAATGATATTATCAGTTTTCATCAATTTATTGATCTTGTTGGCGATCATGGCTAACTCTTCTTCATTGTCTGAGTCTTCATCTGATGAGACTTTGCTTTTAGTTGCTTTGAAGGCCATCCCTTTTGCTTTCTTGACGGGGGTAAGGATACTCATAAGTTTGAAGAGATCCTACCAACTCTTCAATCTTCATAGAATCTAAGTCCTAACTTTCTTCAATGGAAGTTACTTTAATCCTAAAACGCTCTACCATCAAGTTTCTCAAGTTGTTGATCCTGGTGTAAAACTCACTGAATGTCTCATTCTCCTACATCTTAATTTCTTCAAATCTAGAAATCAACATCTGGAGCTTGGCAGATTTAACAAGTTTGGTGCCCTCATATGTTGTTTCTAAGATTTGGCATGCTTCTTTAGCAGATTCACAATTTGAAATTCTTACGAATTCAGATAGGGAAAGCACTTGACATAGAGCATGGAGGGCTTTATCATTGGAAAGTTGTGCACTATTTTGAGTAATAGATAGATCAGCAGTTGTAGCCTCTGGCTTAATCCAACCAATTTCTACAATTTGCCAAACATCAATAGATTTTAAAAAGAAGCACATACGAGCTTTCCAATACCTATAATTCGTGCCATCAAAGGCAGGAATGCAATAAAGAGATTGAGACATTATATAAAAAAATTGAAGTCAAAAATATCACACTTAAGAAATAAATCTTTAAACAGAGTGTACCAAGCTCTGATACCAATTGAAAATAAATATTGACTTCTAACAGAACCAAGTGTGTGTGTTTGTCTGCAACAAAATATCTTAAATGCGGAATTTAAAGAAGACAAGATATTTGTTACGAAGTGGAAACTTTGTGAAGAGAAAAACCACTCCGAGGCAGCTAAACCCAAGATATCCACTATACTGAAAACAAAGCTAGTTACAAGACACTCGTACTCACATACCCTTATGTAGTAGTCATACCTTTAACTCTAACATGAAACCCATCGTGAACGCTTCCCAACCAAGTCTCATACTTGAAGGGGTCTTTAATGGATTCCTTTACCTTAGGGCCGACCCCAAAGATAGACTTTGATATGGTCTTTTGTTTACCAAAATATATCAATAATAAATAACCACTCGCAATAGGACGAATCCTTGTAGGATAAGGCTATAGAGAGGGTGTCGAACCTCAAGGACTACAGGGGTATTGCTATCAAGTTTATGAAGATTAAAAATAACTAATGAAAAGATTGTTGAATTTGTAATTAACTAAAGTGCATAAAAATAAACGTAAAAGAGAATTGAAATATAAGAGAGAGAAAAAGAGTAGAGTATTGACTTCACCGCTATCCGCACATCAATGGTTAATCATATTTAATTAGAGAAATTCATTCTATGCATGCTATAAATAAACAAGAAATTACCATATTAAAGCATAAGTATAATCCATCTTCGGTTGGCACGGACCGTCCACCTAACCACTAAGATGCGGTACGACCCGTCTTCCCTAGGCATGGATTAGCTACGTCTTTAATAGGATACATACAATCAATGAAAAAGTATAACCCATCTTCGGTTGGCACGAATCGTCTACCTAAATTACACTAAACTAGGGTGTAGTACGATTCATCTTCCCTAGGCATGGCCTATCTAATTCTCTTGATCATATGTCAATTAAACTCGTTGTATAATCATCATTCTCATAATCACAGAAAATAAGAATGATTTGTGTTCAATAAAGGTAAAAAGCTTTCTAAGACAAGAGAAGAATTCTACCAATATTGATTATGAATTGAAGAACAATTGCATTAAAAGATGAAGAACAATATCAAATTGTAGCAATTCTCATAATTATACAACCAACATGCATAAACTAAAATTCTCTAAATTAAAATACAATCAAACCATTGTGCTTGGATAGGGCTACATCAATACCCTACAAAGGTTTTTAGCCGCTCATGAAGTTGCTGCAATGGCCTCTTGCCATGATTACTTCTCTTCAACTCTTCAAGCCTTCAAGAAGTTTTTCTCTGAATTTTTCTCTCCGTAGCAGTGTCTTTTCTCAATGTTTTTTTTTAAGGCCTAGAAGCTCTTGCCATTCCAGAAAAATCGTCTCTTGAGTCTTCTTGTCCAAGTAGGAGATTGAAACTTCAATCCAAGTAGGAAAAGGATTCCAAATTCGGCCAGAATTGTGGTCCTTTATTGCGAGGCGATTTTGATATAGTAAACGTCCGAATTTAGGAAAAGCTATTTCTGACATATTTGTTGGAATTTTTATTAGCTTTCCAACGCCACTAATTTCATCGCAATCCAATATCTGATGCAAAAGTTATGATTAAAACACTGAGACATGTGCAGAATCCAAATTTGAACCCAATCCGATTTTGACTCTTATTAGAGAAATTCCGATTTAATCCTTCACTTGATTTGATTAAACTTAACCACATCATATAGGTATTCTATTATGATTGGTTAAGCTTAAACATATCTTCTAGGTCTTCTCAAAGTGTACTTTAAGCCCAAAAAGCATGAAATTAATTGCATCTTTATTTAAAACCTGAAAACATTAAAACAACACAAAATTAAACAAATAACAATGCTAAGGAATTAACATATATAAGTTAAGGGGCTTGAATGTGTAACATTCAACGCTTATCACACCCCCAAACTTACATATTGCTAGTCCCTTAGCAATACAAAACAAGAAATAAAACTGAAAAACAACGGAATAAATCCTTCTTTCGTGGGATGTACGATTGCATTTAGCGTATGCAACAAGCCTTTTAAACCTCTAGGACTCCCTAGTGGACGAGTGAAGTCTCGTGAGGGTTTGCCAGAAATGATACCCACAAACATTGTTCCTACCATGTTATCCCCAAGAATGCAGCATCATAAAAATAATGGTTCTCATTCATTAGCAAGCTTAACAAAATAAACTCCATCTTCACAATTTCAGGGAACAAAAAATTAAGCTACTAACATGGCATTATGAGATATCACAAGATTCAACTAGTGTAAAGTGAACTTAACACATAGTCATGAGGTTTCAAAACTAATTTCAATCATGAATGGTTCAACACTCAAAATTCGTTGGACTCCCCATTAGATAAAACAACCAAGGCATATATATATTTTATTATTTTTATATATGCAGGCTGTGCAATGCTTAGCTCCCTTAAGCTTTCTAATTGACCCATGTAACGAGTGTTAGGTCAATGACTCCCAAACCAGATGGTTTTAGGGCACTAGGTGTAAAACACCCTAAAGACTTACTAACTCGAGTCAAAAAGGCTACGAAGCTAAACTTAGCCATTTATCAATCAAGGTAAACTTCCACCTTTTGACGCGAATACTCAATGCTTAATGAGGCAAGAGATCCGGTTACTCAGTGAAAAGCTCAAAGTAATCAATATTATTATTCTTTTATTTCTTTCTTTCTTTCTTTCTTTCTTCTTCTTTTTTTTTTTTTTTTTTTTTTTTTTTTTTTTTTATGCCAAGGTTATTCCTCCAATAAGTTACCCAGCTGCATCTAAGATATTGATAACAGACATAACTGATTTCAAATTTCATACCCCACAGACTACATGCTAGTGTGCTTGTGAGAATCAAATTGAAACAAGTAATATCTCATGCTGCCAAAGAAATTAACAAAACTTCTTAATTCCCTAGTCAAGTGATCATGTGTTCATCATGTTAAGCTCACCAATGAAATACGAATCAAAATTCAAAATTTAACCAAATTCTTAGAAATAGCATGATCAGGCAGTCACAATATCTACAAGAGGACAACAAAATGTTTTTCTCACCCCCAAACTTAAACGATACATTGTCCCCAATGTATAGATAGAGATACAATACCGGGTGGAAGGAAAAAAATAAATGGGACTGGTTGTACTCCCCCAATCTTCAACGCAAGAATGCCTGTCCTAAAAAAAAAAAAACAAAGCACTACTCCAGCTTTATAATAAGAATCAAGAAAATCAACAAGAGAAGTGTTAGTAAAGTGGGTTGCCTCCCATTAGCGCTAAGTTTAACGTCTTCAGCCAGACAAACTAGATCCACAAACAAATCAAAAATAAAAATGAGGAAGGGTAAGAAAAACTCCTCTAATCCAAGTAGATGGGATCCGTCAAGTGGATGGAAGCAGCATTTTCATTCTGTGCAACGCCCTCTATGTAGGGCTTCAATCTTTGGCCGTTGACTTTGAACAAAGTGCCATCTTTTGGGTCCTGTAATTCGATGGCGCCATGTGGAGACACTGACGTGACTATGAAAGGGCCATCCCATCTGGAGCGAAGCTTCCCAGGAAAGAGCCGGAGTTTGGAATTGAAAAGCCATACCTTTTGTTCTGGCACAAAGGATTTGGGCAGAATATGTCGGTCATGAAATGCCTTTGTCTTTTCCTTGTAAATGCGGGCACTATCATATGCATCATTGCGCAGCTCCTCCAATTCTGTCAACTGAAGTTTCCGGTGAGAGCCAGCTTCTTTCATGTCAAAATTGAACTGCTTGATTGCCCACAGAGCTTTGTGCTCTAGCTCCACAGGAAGGTGGCATGCCTTACCATAAACAATCCGATATGGAGACATACCGATTGGTGTCTTGTAAGCTGTGCGATAGGCCCATAGTGCATCATGGAGGCGCAAGGACCAATCCTTACGATCTGGCCTAACTGTCTTCTCTAGAATGTACTTCATCTCCCTGTTGGAAACTTCCACTTGGCCACTAGTTTGTGGATGGTAGGGAGTGGCTACTTTGTGTGTGACGGAATATTTAAGGAGCAAGGTCTTGAGAAACCGGTTGCAAAAGTGCTTACCTCCATCACTAATGATGGCCCGTGGGGTACCGAATCGGCTGAAAATGTTAGTCTGGATGAATTTGACCACAACCTTGTGATCATTAGTCTTGGTGGCCACAGCCTCAACCCATTTAGAGACATAATCCACTCCTACAAGAATATACTCAAACCCAAAAGATGGCGGGAAGGGTCCCATGAAGTCGATACCCCAAACGTCAAAGATTTCAACAATTAGGATAGGGTTTAGTGGCATCATGTCCCTCCGAGACATAGCTCCAAGGCGTTGGCACCTCTCACAAGCTCGACAAAACCCATAGGCATCTTTGAACAAGGTAGGCCATGTGAATCCGCTCTGTAGAACCTTGGCTGCAGTTTTCTTGGCACTGAAGTGTCCTCCACATGCTAATGAATGGCAGAAGGTAAGAATACTGTGGAATTCACTCTCGGGAACACAACGGCGGATTATTTGATCAGCACAATACTTGAATAACTCCGGATCTTCCCAAAAATAAGATCGAACTTGCTTGAAGAAGCGGTCCTTGTCTTGTTTGGACCAATGAGAAGGGATCCGACCTGTGGCTAAATAGTTAACAGTATCAGCATACCAAGGCAGCTCCCTCGAAGTAATCTCAAATAGTTGCTCATCTGGGAAGGAATCATTAACTGGAATAGGCTGAGGTTTCTCAAACATAATCCGTGACAGGTGGTCAGCGACAACATTCTCAGTTCCCTTCTTGTCTCGTATTTCGATGTCAAATTCTTGCAGAAGAAGTATCCATCGAATCAACCGGGGCTTAGTTTCTTTCTTGGATAGCAAATGGCGCAGAGCCGCATGATCTGAGTAGATGATTACCTTGGATCCCAGAAGATATGAGCGGAATTTATCCAAGGCAAAGACAACGGCTAGCAACTCTTTTTCTGTTGTTGTGTAATTGACTTGAGCATCCATCAGAGTCTTGCTAGCATAATAGATGACATGAGGAAGCTTACCTTCATGTTGTCCCAGGACCGCACCCACAGCATAATCAGATGCATCACACATGATTTCAAACGGCAAAGACCAGTCGGGGGGCTTCATGATGGGAGCAGAAGATAGCATAGAACGGAGCTTATGGAATGCCTCTAGACATGCATCATCAAAGTGGAAAGTAGTATCCTTGGCAAGTAAATTACACAAGGGTCTTGAAATCTTACTGAAATCCTTGATGAAGCGGCGATAGAAGCCGGCATGGCCGAGGAAGGAACGAATCTGCTTCACTGAAGTAGGTGGCGGTAGATTTTCAATCAGTTCAACTTTGGCACGGTCCACCTCAATTCCTCTTTTAGATACTATATGGCCCAAAACTATTCCCTCTTGCACCATGAAGTGGCTCTTCTCCCAGCTTAAGATTAGATCTGTTTCTTTGCAACGTTGAAGCACAAGTGATAGATTGTGGAGACATGTATCAAAGGAGGAACCAAAAACAGAGAAATCATCCATAAATACCTCTAAAAATTTTTCTACCATGTCTGAGAAGATCGACATCATGCATCGCTGAAAAGTGGCAGGTGCATTGCATAATCCAAAGGGCATGCGCCTATAAGCGAAAGTACCAAAAGGGCAGGTAAAGGTCGTCTTCTCTTGGTCTTGGGGATCAACTGCCACTTGATTATACCCGGAGTACCCATCTAGGAAACAGTAGTAGCTTTGGCCAGCAAGACGTTCCAGGATCTGATCAATGAATGGGAGTGGAAAGTGATCCTTCCGAGTATGGGAGTTGAGCTTGCGGTAGTCAATACAGACGCGCCATCCCGTGGTTGTGCGCTGGGGAATCAATTCGCCAACTGAGTTCTCTACCACTGTGATGCCAGACTTTTTTGGAACCACTTGGGTGGGGCTCACCCACTTGCTATCGGAGATAGGGTAGATGATACCTGCATCAAGTAATTTGACCACCTCCTTCATCACTACTTCCTTCATATTGGGATTCAGCCGGCGCTGTGCCTCACGAGACGGTCGAGCATCTTCCTCTAAATGAATCCGGTGCATACAGATGGAGGGGTCTATGCCCTTCAAATCAGCTACAGTCCATCCAATAGCCTCTTTATGCTTCTTCAATACTGCTAATAAACTGTCTTCTTGGTCCTTTTGTAGATCTGAAGCAATGATGACTGGCAAGGTATCATTAGAGCCGAGGAAGGCATACTTGAGCTTGTCTGGCAGTGGCTTCAATTCAAGCTTCGGTGGAGACTCAAGGGAAGGAACGGGAGGAGTGCTTGAAGTTGGAGGTAGGGGCTCCTTGGGTAGTCTCCATGGATAAAAATCTGCACTGGCAGCTGTCTCTAGCAAGGCATTTACCTCATCAATGTATTGATTGGTGTTGAAGTCTTCAGAGCCAAAGTGAGTTAGGCAGTCTTCCAAAGGATCCTTTGCCAAAATAATGGGGAGTGAATCTTCTACATATTCTTCAATGTTGTCCACAAAGAAACACTCATTTTGATCAGGTGCATGCTGGAATGCAGTGAAGATATTTAACCTGACCTTCATATTACCAAAGGAGATCTCCATGACTCCTGTACGACAGTTGATGCATGCATTGGCCGTGGCTAAGAAAGGGCGCCCAAGGATGACCGGGATCAGCTTCTCAGGATTGGGAACGGGCTCAGTGTCAAGTACGATGAAGTCCACTGGGAAGAAAAACTTATCTACTTTGATGATGACATCTTCTATTACCCCTCTTGGTTTCTTAATAGACCGATCAGCCAACTGTAGAATTACTGTGGTGGGCTTCAGTTCCCCTAGGCCAAGTTGCTGATACACTGAATAGGGAAGTAAATTCACACCAGCTCCTAGATCTAGGAGTGCTTTATCAACCTCACTCTGTCCGATGATACATGAAATTGTAGGGGATCCAGGATCCTTGAACTTCGGAGGAGTGTTGTGTTGAATTAGGGAACTCACATGCTCAGTAAGAAGTACTTTCTTGGGAATATGATTTCTATTTTTCCTTTTCTGAGTACACAAGTCCTTGAGGAATTTTGCATAGGCAGGTACTTGCTTGATGGCATCAAGGAGTGGAAGGTTGATTTTTACCTGTTTGAATACATCCATCATATCTTGTATTTTCTCTCCTTGTTTCCCAAAGTGAGAAGGTGCCTTGAGACGTTCCGGGAATGGAACTTGAGGCTCATATGGTATCTCAAGAGTGGGAGCTGATGAAGAAGAGGCCTCAATGTTTACTTGCTTACCCTTGTCCTTCTGCAGATTCTGTGGGATCTCAGTTTGCTCATCCACCTTTTCTTGCACATAATTGTCGACCCTTCTTCCACTACGCAATGTGGTGATGGCTTGAACTTGTTGGTGATGTGAAGTATTGCCTTCTACCATGTAATGTCCTTTCGGGTTGGCCACCGGCTGACTTGGAAGTGTCCCCTCTTCTCTCTTGTTGAGGGTATTAGCCATCTGTCCCATTTGAGCCTCTAACTTGGCGATGGATTGAGAGTGAGAGTTCACTATCTGATTCTGAGAGTCCACCTTCTGATTGATCTCGCCTAGAAGTTTCAACATCTGAGCCTGAATGCCAGAATCTGACTAAGAAGATGGTGTGGCCTGAGATTGCTGTTGTGAAGGGCGGTATGTGGAAGAAGATTGGTAGGGCTGCCTGTTAGATTGAGCTTGATTATGCACCCCTGGGACTGAGTCACTTGAAGCTTGAGCCTTCCATGAGAAATTGGGATGATTTCTCCACCCTGGGTTATAAGTATTGGAGTATGGATCATTACCCGGATGTGAAAAAGCTGCATTGACCTGCTCGGTTGAATCATCATAAAACTTTCCAGCAGTAGGACAATCATTTGTATGATGCATAGGATTAGAACAAAATGAGCATGGTGTGTGCTGTGTGTGCATGTGAGTAGAATTAGGAGCAAAACCAGCAACCATCATTTGATCTAATTTCCTAGTGATAGCATCAACTACTTGGGTAGCTACATCTGCAGAATGTCCTATTTCAAAAAGACCTTCGGTCTTTGGTGCTCTAGGTGCAGGTGCTCTACGTCTAGTGGATGCATGCTGAGTGGAATTATTACTCAAGTTTTCAAACAATGTCCATGCTTCGTCCTCACTTTTCATCATAAATGTTCCCCCACAAGATGCATCTACCATTTGTCTATTAGGCTCAGTCAAGCCTTCATAGAAGCTTTGCACTAGCTGCCACTTTGGGACAGCGTGGTGTGGGCATGATCTAAGTAGGTCCTTGAGTCTTTCCCAGGTCTCATACAATTGTTCTCCCTCATATTGGGAGATACTAGTGATAGCTCTCCTAATATCATTGGTCTTTCCTATGGGAAAATACTTCTTTAGAAATTCTTGTTGCAATTGAGCCCAAGAAGTAATGGAGTTTGGTGCTAAGGAATGAAACCAATGTTTGGCTCTTTCCTTGAGGGAGAAGGGAAAGAGACGCATCCGTAGAGCGTCCTCGGTGAACCCGCTCAATTTAATGGTAGAACAAATTGCTAAGAATTCACCGAGGAAATCGTAAGGATTTTCAGTACTAAGTCCTAGAAAAGATGGTAAACTCTGTATAGTACTAGGCTTAATCTCATAGTGGGCTGCTGTAACATCCGGCAACCTGAGACATGTGGGAGAAGTGTATGTGGTAGGGAGATAATGATCTCTCAAAGCCATAGGGTTATCGTCACCCATAGTCTCAGTGGTGCGTTTTCCTAGCAAATTAGAGTTCCTTTCGGATCTAAGTTGTCTAAGAGTGCGTTCAATGTCAGGGTCGCAAGAAATTAAAGGCAATGATAAAGAACGACGACCCAGCATACAACAAAACAAAATAAAGATAAAAACAAAATAAAAAGCTCACAACCGGCCCGTAGGAATGCTGGAATTTAGCTGCTGTAGATGATGATGGCGGTCAGCGAGGAAAACTGAGAGGGAAAAGGAAAAGAAAAACTAAAAGCAAAATTAGAAACACAAATCAATAGTAAAAATAAAAATAAAAAGAAATAGAAAATAATGAAGCTAGATTTAATCTTTAAAACTTAATAACACAACCGTTTGTAGTCCCCGGCAACGGCGCCAAAAATTGATATGGTCTTTTGTTTACCAAAATATATCAATAATAAATAACCACTCGCAATAGGACGAATCCTTGTAGGATAAGGCTATAGAGAGGGTGTCGAACCTCAAGGACTACAGGGGTATTGCTATCAAGTTTATGAAGATTAAAAATAACTAATGAAAAGATTGTTGAATTTGTAATTAACTAAAGTGCATAAAAATAAACGTAAAAGAGAATTGAAATATAAGAGAGAGAAAAAGAGTAGAGTATTGACTTCACCGCTATCCGCACATCAATGGTTAATCATATTTAATTAGAGAAATTCATTCTATGCATGCTATAAATAAACAAGAAATTACCATATTAAAGCATAAGTATAATCCATCTTCGGTTGGCACGGACCGTCCACCTAACCACTAAGATGCGGTACGACCCGTCTTCCCTAGGCATGGATTAGCTACGTCTTTAATAGGATACATACAATCAATGAAAAAGTATAACCCATCTTCGGTTGGCACGAATCGTCTACCTAAATTACACTAAACTAGGGTGTAGTACGATTCATCTTCCCTAGGCATGGCCTATCTAATTCTCTTGATCATATGTCAATTAAACCCGTTGTATAATCATCATTCTCATAATCACAGAAAATAAGAATGATTTGTGTTCAATAAAGGTAAAAAGCTTTCTAAGACAAGAGAAGAATTCTACCAATATTGATTATGAATTGAAGAACAATTGCATTAAAAGATGAAGAACAATATCAAATTGTAGCAATTCTCATAATTATACAACCAACATGCATAAACTAAAATTCTCTAAATTAAAATACAATCAAACCATTGTGCTTGGATAGGGCTACATCAATACCCTACAAAGGTTTTTAGCCGCTCATGAAGTTGCTGCAATGGCCTCTTGCCATGATTACTTCTCTTCAACTCTTCAAGCCTTCAAGAAGTTTTTCTCTGAATTTTTCTCTCCGTAGCAGTGTCTTTTCTCAATGTTTTTTTTTAAGGCCTAGAAGCTCTTGCCATTCCAGAAAAATCGTCTCTTGAGTCTTCTTGTCCAAGTAGGAGATTGAAACTTCAATCCAAGTAGGAAAAGGATTCCAAATTCGGCCAGAATTGTGGTCCTTTATTGCGAGGCGATTTTTATATAGTAAACGTCCGAATTTAGGAAAAGCTATTTCTGACATATTTGTTGGAATTTTTATTAGCTTTCCAACGCCACTAATTTCATCGCAATCCAATATCTGATGCAAAAGTTATGATTAAAACACTGAGACATGTGCAGAATCCAAATTTGAACCCAATCCGATTTTGACTCTTATTAGAGAAATTCCGATTTAATCCTTCACTTGATTTGATTAAACTTAACCACATCATATAGGTATTCTATTATGATTGGTTAAGCTTAAACATATCTTCTAGGTCTTCTCAAAGTGTACTTTAAGCCCAAAAAGCATGAAATTAATTGCATCTTTATTTAAAACCTGAAAACATTAAAACAACACAAAATTAAACAAATAACAATGCTAAGGAATTAACATATATAAGTTAAGGGGCTTGAATGTGTAACATTCAACGCTTATCAGACTTCACACAAACTGTTGAGCACACACCGACAATGGCTTGAGAGCTAGCGAATCTTTGATTCTCCCTAAACATCCTCTCAAAGCTAAGAGAATTCAATACCAAATTTTGTACAATTGACAATTCTAGGGCCCTCTATTTATAGGTTTACAAAAAACTTAAATCTGCTGAGATTCGGACTCTGGCTATTGAGCATCCGGACGGAAGTTAGCCACGTCCAGACGGTCTTCTACGATTGCCTTTTAGAAATAGCGCAATTCTATCCTTATCAGGTCCACGTCCGGACGGCTTGGCCAAGCGCCTAGACGGTCTTCGCTATAACCACGGATGCTATACCGTCCGGACGGTATAGCATCCGGATGACGTGGTTATACCATCCGGATGCTATTCAGAGTCTGAGTAGAAATTGGATTTCATGCTCAGACACGGATCGTGAAACAATAACCTTCCGGACGGAAGGGCAACACCGTCTGGACACTTTTCAGGTTTCCAAGAAGATTTTTGCACACATCTCAGTGTTTTTATCATATGTCTCCGTTCAAGTATTGGATTGAGACGAAATTGGTGTCGTTGGAAAGCTAAGAAAAAAATGCTATAACTGAAATGTTTGGATGGCCAATAAAACTGTCCAGACAGCCCACTGTCCAAATGGAAAGAGAGTAGCCTCCGGACGGTCGCCAGAAATTCGAGAAGTTTCGAAATTCCTTTTTAGACACAAAAACAGTTGACTGTCCAGACGCTGCTTACTGTCCGAACGTAGCCCAGAGGACTCTGATTTTAAGTAGAATTAGTTTTTTCTAAGGCCTATAAATAGAGGCATCTAAGCATGTGTTTTCTTAACAGAATTCAATAATGAATTCCTTATAGCTTTGAGAGGGGTCTTCAATAATCAATCTCCTACTTGGACAAGAAGACTCAATAGACGATTTTTCTGGAATTCTAGGAGCTTCTAGGCCTTTCCTAGTCTCTATAAATAGACCCCTAAGCTTCAAGAGAAGGGTACTTATGCTTGTGCTTGTGCTTAGCTTTTCAGAAAATTCTTCTTGGAGGCTTGACAAGTTGAAGAGGAGAAGAACATAGTAGGAGGCCATCTCAGCACCACGATGAGTCTAAATTCGTACTAGAATGTTGATGTAGCCATTTCCAAGTAACAATGGTTTAATTGTATTTTAATTTGGTATTTTCTATATGCATGATGGTTGTATAACTGTGAGAATTGATCTTAATGTTTATATTCATTCATTATGAATTTCTTATCTTGTTTTAGAAAGTCATTTATATTGATTGAACTCAATCCTTCATATTTTTTGTGATTATGTGAATGATTGTTCCACAACGATTTTAATTAACATATGATCAAGAGGGTTAGATAAACCATGCCTAGGGAAGATGGATTGTACTACACCCTAGTTTAGTGTAATTTAGGTAGACAGTTCGTACCAACTGAAGATGGGTTATACTTTTTCATTGATTGTGTGTATCTTATTAAAGATGTAACTAATTCATACCTAGGAAAGACGGGACGTACCGCATCTTAGTGGTTAGGTGGATGGTCCGTGCCAACCGAAGATGGATTACACTTATTCTTTAGAGGTAATTTCTTGACTACTCGAGTGAGACGAGCTTTATATCATGCATAGTATGAATTTCTCTTGTTAATTTATGATTGACCATTGTTATGCGGTCAGTGATAAAATCAATCCCCTATTCTTTCTCTCATCACAACTCTCTTTATTTTTATGCATTTAACTTAGTTAAAATCCAAATCAAACATCTTTTAATTAAGTTATATTTAATTTTGAAAAACTTGATAGCAATTCTTACGCAGTCCTTGAGGTTTGACACCCTCAATATAGCCCTATCCTACAAGGATTTGTACTATTGCTAGTAGTAATTTTATTATTGATATATTTTGGTAAACAAAAGACCACATCATTAAGTTACTAATATTAACTCTAATTTAATTCAAAAAGTATTTTTGAATTTTGAATTGTAATTGAAACTAAATAAAAATGTAAAAGTAAAAATAAGATAGTCACGAGAAATATAGGGAATTGATCTCACCTCTAACATCATCATAATTGTAAATTGCAGTTAACATGGGAATTTTACGTACATAAATATTATGACTCGTGTGTGTTTGTGTGTCAAGCACCCAACGATGTTATCAAGAAAATCACTTTTATTAAGAAATAAGCATAGTTCATCTTTCGGCAAGGTATGAATGCTCTACCTAAACTAGGGTGTAGAACAATTCATTGTTCCTAGGCATGGGCTATCAATTATCCTAATTAACTTACATATAGTCAAGGGATACGTATAACTCATCTTTCGGCAAGTATAAATTGATTTATCTAAATTAAACTAACTAGGCAAGCAATTTATTCTTCCTAGGCATGAACTATCATACCCTCTTCATTCAGTGTCTATTAAAACTGTTGTAAAACCATGGGTCACATAATCACAGAAAATATAAAAGTTGAGTTCAATCAAGATAAATAATTTTCTAAGACAAGATAAAAGATTTATCAAAATCGAATATAAACATTTAAACACAATCTCAAGATTAAACAACCAATATTCATATTCATAAAATTCCCAAGAGAAAACACAATTATACTATTACAACTTGGAAAGGGCTACATTAATACCCTATGGAAGATTTAGCCGCTCATGAAGATGCTGAAAATCATATTTTTCAGAGAAAAATCCATCCCAAAAAGTTGCTGGAACTTTGAAGCATTTTTTTTCCAAAACCCTAGCCTCTAATCCTAGTGATTCTATTCTTTAATGTAAACTAATCTCTCTATATTTTAATCTGGACGAGTCTAGGGTATTTATTGAGATTACAAGTGAAATCCTTCATGGATTTGTACATATAAGAACATCTAATCCAACTAGAAATCGTAAAACAACTTCTAAGTGAATTTGGTGTCTTGCTGTCAAATCTACCGCACAACTACACTCGATCCCAGGCATTACTACGCTAGAGCCTAGTTGCACTCGAGCCTACTTGTCTTGGTGGGTGAATGCTGGATTTGGCTTTTGCTTAATTTTTCCTTTAAGTCTAGAAGATTATTTGTGTTTTTTCCTTGGTTCTTGAGAGTACTGTTAACATAAAAACAATGCAAAACATCATATCACAATAAAACTAAGAGGCTAATATATGCGAGCTAAGGGGCTTGAATATGCAATATTCAATGCTCATTAGATGGCTCATATTGTCAAGTTGGGTAATTAGTAGTTAATTGTTATAGTAATGTATGTTTAGAGGCTCTAGATGCCAAGCTTTGGATCAATGTTTCATAGGTTGAAACTTCGAGTATCTCCCCTAGCAAGGTAATGATCGAACCTTAACCTTATAAAGTTGCATAGATTTGAGATTTTTTAGTGCCTAACCTTGAATTTTTTACATGGGTAATTTTAGAATAGTTAATGGCTAGAATGATACTTGTAGTATTCAAGTCTCATTGATTTGTTTGTGGAGACTTCACAAAACCACTTTGAACTTCCACTCAATTTGAATTAACCCCATAAAGTTTAAAAACTCTCATTTTAAATCATTGAACTTCTTCTTTTTTTGAAATCCCCCCCCCCCCCATCCCCCCGCCGCAGTTAATTTTTTTGTTCAATCCTAATGGATGCCTTGAAAATGACTAAAATGCCCTCATTTTTGCTTCTTTTTTGCATTTAATAAAAGAAATTGTGGATTTGACCCATGGGTCACAAGCTGATGGTAACCTTGTGACCCACGTTGGGGTCACCACCAGACCCCAGACCCCTTTAACAGAGGAGGGACCTTGCAAAAAATTAAAAGTTTGATGGTTTAAATTAAGAGTTTTTGAACTTTAAGGGGGTTAGTTCAAATCGAGTGGAAGTTCATGAGGGATTCATGAAGTTTTCTTGATTTGTTTAGAGTGAAGAAGAGTTGTGAGTTGTGATCTATAGTGTATTTTATAATGTGTAAATGCAACTAGGCATTGCAAAGCTCGAGTTAGGGATCCATCTCAAACTTCAAGCGGATATTGTGAGTGTATTACTCACTTAGCAAAAGAATAGATTTTTAAAGTGTTTTTCAAATAATGATGTATGAATTAAAATCAAGCTGATTGCATGTTGTGATGACAAATGTATGATGATTACTTTCAATGTTTTCAAGTATGTTAAAGATATGTTTTGATGAATTATGTGTGATGAAATGATGTTGAATGGTGCATGTACATGAAAGCAAAAATACGATAGTTTTGTGATATGAAGCATAATCATGAACATGAATAAAGAAATATGCATAAGATATTATTGTAATGGGACACATCTCCAGCATTACACTAAGGGAAAAGTCCCCGAGGGCAAGCCCTCTATGATGTTAACTTAATGATGAGCTATGGAGGACAAGTCCACAAAAGAAATGAGTAGCAAGCTATCATTTCCTAGGGACAAGTCCTTCATGATGATATGTATGTTAGGCACAAAGATATCCTAAAAGTTGTCGGGAACAAGTTCCTAGAGTCATAAGCAAGAACGAATGTAAAAGACTTAAAGGAACAAATGAAATCATGCATTAAATAATTTACGATGGTGAATATGTTGCGAATTGTCAAGCTTTTAATACTAGATGTATCAATATGTATATGCGTATGAATGGGACAGAGAATATGCATACCGTTATGACTAGTTGCATATGATGTTTTCATATGCTAGATGTTTAAAGATGCTTATATGCGGGTGTTTCGCTACTCAAGAGGGCGGGGCGCATGTATATGGGTGTAGCTAAGTTATCACGTTTTATGGTTTCATGCTTAGATATGTTTATATGCTTGTGTTACGTTACTTAAGAGAGTGGGACACATGTATATGGGTATAACTGAGTTGTGTTGCTATATGTTTCCATGCTTATATATGCATATATGCTTGTGTTTCGCAACTCTAGAGGCTGGGACACAAGTATATATGTGTAACTGAGCTAAGTTGTATATGTGTACAATGTTATGACTTAGATGAGTCATATCTGTATGTTTCCGAGTGTGAGTTTGGAAAGTATCCATATACGCTCAACGAAGATATTATATTGGAAAAATTACAATTTAGCCCTCCAAACTACAATGTTGTTCTACAAATAGCCCCCCGAACTACCAATGCTTAGACTCTAGCCCCCCAAATTACCAAATCGTTTGAAAAATGCCTATTTTGGCTAAATGTGCCCAAAAAATAAATTTTTTTTTTAAAGAAAAAAGAAAAATGGGTGCAACCACCCCTTTGGGAGAGGGGTGGCCGCAGCAGACACTTCTCGGGAGTTCTGTCCCTTATTTTCTTCTCAAAAAGTGCCTTTACCTTCCCGATTTTCTCTTTCGATTCTTTGAACTATAAACCCAGCCAAAGATTTCCATTAGTTTGTTGCTTTCTCATTTTAGGTTCTCAAAAAAGAAATGGATTTTACTACCAATCTCTAAATTTTTCAAAAATGCCAAAGTTTTTGCGTCAGTCTTAATCATTTTCTCTTCAGGGCTGGTGAGTGTTACATTTGTTCTTTTCTACCATTACTACCAAGTTTGAAACTAAATATTAATTTCTAGGCCGGTTTTCTTTTTCCCCCCATTTTTTTAGTACCGAAAGCTCAGACCTTCCTAATCTGAATCCGGGAACAATGTGAAATTTTTTGAGTCTTGTTTTCCTATTGTAAATCTCATTTTTTTTGTATGGAATTTCATCTCCTCTAAGTATATTCCCAATTTTCCTTCTCTGCAAGCCATCAAAGTCCACAGATTTGATTCCTTTTCTCAACCTGGTATTAAGGAAAAACTTTTTCTTTCTTTTTTTCAATCTGGGTATTGAGGGGGGGGGGGGGGGACTCTATATTTGTGACCCTTTCTGCAATATTTTTGTGTTCACATCTGAAATCTTGAATATTTCTTCATCTGGGCTTTCAGTGTAATGCAAATTGAAAGTCCAAAACATGGCCATTCTTGTTCCTGGTGTCCTTCTCAAGCTTCTGCAGCACATGAACACAGACATAAAGGTTGTTGGTGAGCACAGGTCATCTCTATTGCAAGTTGTGAGCATTGTTCTGGCGCTTGCAGGTGGTGAGTTATTCCCAAACCAAGGTTTTTACCTCAAGGTTTCAAATTCCTCTCATGCCACCTATGTATCTCTCCCAAATGAACATGATGATCTCATTCTTAGTGATAAGATTCAACTGGGTCAATTTATTCATGTTGAGTGGCTCAAAGCGGCCTCACTAGTCCCGATTCTTCGCGGGGTTAGGGGGTGGCCGTGAGCCACCACAGAGGTGGTGCCCCCAAACTAAAATTTTCATTTTTAATAATAATAATAAAATTTTAGTTTTTTTTAAGGCAAGACGTGGAGCAGATTTGCAACCGTCAGGACGGTGACGTTAGGGCAACAACGTCCGGACACCAGTCCTTATTATGGAAATTGTGTGCAGCTGAAGTGCAACCTTCGGGATGCGGCCCTGTTCAGGAAAGAATATCAGCGATTTTGGAAAGCCGGTTGCATAGTTGGCCGTCCGGACGCTCTCAGCTACTGTTCGGGCGCCGCCTAGAGAAAATCATTCCAGACTTGATTTAGGTCTTCTGTAGCCTATAAATAGAGGCCTCTAGGCATGTAATTTATAAGAATTCGGTATTGAATTCCTAGAGCTTAGAGAGTATTATTTAGGAGTTATTGTGTTGATTAGTTTGCTCTCAAGCCGTTGCCAAAGTGTTGTTCCTGTGCTCGTGTTGAAGTCTATCTTAGGAAGGAGCCCTAAGGTAAAGGATTCTATTGAAGACCCCTTCATGTAGGTGACTTGGTTGGGAGGCGTTTCCATTGGGTTATGCGTCAGAGTTCAAGGTATGACCACTGCATCAGGGGTATGTGAGTGCTACTGCTTTGTAACTAGCTTTGTCTTCTAAATAGTGGAAATCCTGAGTTTGGCTATCCCAGAGTGGTTTTTCTCTTAATTAAGTTTCCACTTCGTTAACAAAATATCTGTCTCATTTAAATTTTGTATTTTGATATTTTGTTACACGTTACACACATACACGGTTAAATTAGAAGTCTCTTTATTTTTCATAATGGATACAATGTTTAAGATTTAACAAAATAGATGTATTTGTCAGCTCTGTATATTATATAAGTTTTGTTAAGTTAATGTTTTCGCTGCTATGTATTAATTTCTAGTATGATGTGTTCATGCATGAGATGATGATAGGTGTGTACATGTTATTGTGTCGGTTCAAGGAAAAAAGAATGCATTGAACCAGATCGTCACAATATGCTCCACTGCTAGAGAGGCGACCATGTGACTTAGGTTGTTGTCCAACTGATTGAAGCGCCTACCTACCTCTAATTGTAGCTGGTCCACACTCTGTGTGAGCTGTGAGATTTGTGCCATCACCTCCAGGGTAGAAAAAGCAAGCTGGGATGATGATGCGACCTCATGATCGCCTAGCTAGGCTCATGCCCCAGCTCCTTGAATGTCTACAGCTAGTAGGGCATTGCGTTGTCGCCATCGTGCCACATGCGGTGTGCTCTTATGGATGGTATTACTATCAAAAGGAAACATTGGGTCATGACAGTTCTCCATGGGCGAGATAGGGACATGTGCAGCTATGGCAATGCGAGTGATCAGCCCACCAAAAGGAAGTGATTTGGGCGACAAGGAGTAAAAGGTCTCAAACATGATCTTGATGGCATGGCTTGTGATGAGTGCCAAATATTGTGTATTTGGACACCTTGATTTACATTAGTTAGACCTTTAGCCTTGTTATTTTCTGATGCTTTGGTTAGTTTTTGTGTTTTTATGTTTTGTAGGTCAATAAGTGAGGAATGGCAAAATTCATGTGGAATTGCTTAGAAAATTCGGAAGTTCTGAAGAACTCGATCGATCGAAATTTCCCAGAACTTACTTTTGCAGAAGCGCGCTAGAACACCCAATCAGGGGCTTCTCCATGACAAAAAAAAAAAAAAAAAAAAAAAGCAGTTCTCCCTCTGATTTTCGCAGCAAAACACGCTGGTTTCATGACCTTGGTTGTCTCTAGCAAGAGAGGAACCCTAGAGGGGGTTAGAGGAGTTATTTTACATGGGTTTCTAGCCCTAATTTCCTTCTATAAAAGCCATAGCCATGCCTCCTTGTTAGAGAGTTTAGAGAACAGTAGCTAGGTTTAATTTCGTTCATTTCATAGTGTATTTCAGTAGCTTTTGTTCTTAGACACTTTCTCTCTGTAAAACTTTTCTTTTATTTCCATATTTGTTCTTCATTTTCTTGTGGTGTTCTTAGTCATGAAAGGCTAGTAACCTCAACTAAGGTTGAGGATGAAACCTTTCCATTGATGACACTCACACTCTTGTTATACTACTTGCACATTTGATGATATATCATATTTGTTGTTCAAATTCCATTCATTTAAATGCTTTATCTTTTGCAATGAATGTGGTTGTTAGTAGATATAGGACATTTAATGTGTTTCAACCGATGGATACATTGTTTTATCGATTTGAATGATGATATCCATTGTGATTTGTTCATTGAATGGATACATTGGATGATTTGATTTCAAATGGGTACTCTTTGTGATTTATCTTTGAGTTGGATTCATTTAATGGTTCTAGAGTTTGTGGTTAAGACATTTGAATGACATCCAAAGCTTAATGTTCTTTGGGTGTTCAAGTGGAAACCAAGAGTGTGAGTTGTTGAATTTGGTTTGTTAGATTCCTTAGCCTTAGTTCCTTTTAATTTGCATATTTCATTTCATCTCTTTTATTTAGTCTTTTGTTCTTGAATCAATTCTCAAACCTTTGGAACTAGGTTAAAATGAGGCTGATTAAACAAGACACCAATATTTGACCATTTCCCTGTGGATTCGACCTTGCACTTGCACACACTATATTGCAAACGATTCGTGCGCTTGCGAGTACTCATTAAAACACACATCAGCTTGCAAACTCCACGAGTGTGCAAATCAATAGGCTGTATAAGAATTGGCCTTGGAATGTGCTTTAGACGTAAGTATGCGTGACCGAACAGAAATTGGTCGTCATGATATGACTTAAGAGCCTCTTGTCATCAAGGAGGTGCTTGATGGGATATCCACCCCCTCCCGCTTCACACTTGTCATATTCATTGTCGAAGAAGCAATATATCATCGTAGCTCGTTTCAGTGCGGTATTGCAAGAGAATGGGTATCTTGGGTTTTGAACCCGTGGTATTCCGGTGATGTAACACTTCGTGAAATTAATTAACTGGTAATTAACTTTGCGGTTTGCCTTCTCATCCCACTTACCAAATAAATAAGACAAGGGGATTTTAAACTCTCATCATAGAGCCTACAGTAGAAGACTTATCACCTTTCATAATATGATAGCCACTAATTATACCCACAACAAATAAATATGAGGGCAATTCTAAAGCATCATAACATAATATCAAATGTTACAATCTAAGACCAGTCATCAAGTGCGATAGTTAAATATTACAAACCAAGTCTAAACAATCACAAAAGCACAAGATGATTGAGACTACCAATCGATCAAAGGATTTCAATACAATTGGTAGTAACCCCACAAAAACCCTAAGAAAGTATTATGAAGGGGATTATTAAAATCGTGCCACATCTCCTCACTCAAGTGAGGGTCTAACTCCTCAAAAATTAGCCTAGACAGGTTGTCTAAAGTTGTCTTCCTATCTTAGTTCGCAGTATCCATCTTCAATGGAATTATCCGCTATAAAATACAAATGTTTTTTTAGGTGGAAAGATAAAGTATAAGTCTACTATTTAGTGAGCAATAACACACAAAATAAACATGTTATCTTATGGTGAACTTAGTTTTTTTAGCAAAAATGTTTATAAGTCACAAGCAGTAACATAACATAAAGTTATATGTGAAATGACAAGAATACCATAATGATGCATTATAGCTATAATATATAATATTTAAAGTGGACATGTCATAGTTCAATTTCATATCTATCCAAGCTCTTAACCCATTCTTGGTAGGGTTGGCGTTGTTCCAAGGGACCTGTAGTATGAAACCGGTGTCTCAATGTAGCATGTATACTGTCATTGCTAATGGTCCAACCAAATTTAAACCCTGGGTGATTCACACCACTAACAATGTCGTCATTGTGACTACAATCAACATGGTTCCACAAGTCATTTATAAAACTATTGGATTCAAAGTCAAACAATAAACATAAATTTCTTGACCATAAAGAATAACTCATATAATAGTAGCCCATAATCTTTATGTGTACATAAAGCATTATGTCATACGATGCAATTAGCCATTGTCTTTTACATGCATGCATTTATAAAATTCTCATATTACATTATTCCACTATTCATTACACATTTTCACAAAAGTAGAGTTCATGTTGCTCTAAAACGTATTTCATATGAGTTGTAAGCATGCACGTTTAATATATAAAAGAATCATGCTATGAGAGAATTAAAATAACAAGTATTCGTATGAGTTTACTCACCTTAATCGTATGTTTCCTTTGGGTGATCCCCTTGATAATCTCAAACCACCAAATCTGTGAAAAGATCTAGGGAAAGAAAAAAAAGAAAAAAAAGAAAAAAAAAAAACCCATGAACTATCAGTCGTTTTTGAAATAGCCCCATAAAGTGACAAGTGTGATAAAGTGATACCTCAACCTACTAAGGTGTGCAAAAAATGCAACTTTTTTTTATTATATTCCTATAATACCCTTACTCTCTTAAAAACTATAAAAAAAATATTAAAAAAAAAACTAAACTAAACTAATTTTTTAAACAAAAAGAAAAAGAAATGATAAATGCAAAATCAGTTCCTATGGTTGACATAAATTACAAATCGCTCCATGCGGAATAAAAAATAATTCAGAGGTTTTGAGGGTAGGCCAAAATAACAATTAAGTATTTGCAGTCAAATTCCATCAAAATACTTAACAGATTACATTATTGTCAACATCAACACCAATAAAATGATAACATGTGTCACTATTAATAAAAAAAAAAAAATATAAAATATTAAAAATATACATTTATTAAATTATTTTTTTTTAAATGTATATTTTTAATGTATTTATATTTTTTTTTTAATAGTTACATGTATCATTATTTTATTGACGCTGACGTGGCATCTAACAAAATCCGTGAAATGTTTTAACAAAATTTGACTATAGGGACTAATTTATTTTTTTGGCATACTCTAGGAACCTCTGAATTCACTTTGATACGCTAAAAAGTGATTTGTAATTTAGGTCAACCACAATGACTAATTTTGCATTTATCCCTATTTTTAATATATTTATATTTTTTTTTATTAAGAGTGACACATGTCATCATTTATTGGTGTTGACGTGGATACTAACGGAATCAGTCAAGTGTGTTGACAGAATTTGATTGTAGAGACTAAATTTTTATTTTTGGCCTACCTTGAAGACCTCTAAATTATTTTTTATATTGCAGGGGGCGATTTGTAATTTAGGCCAACTATATATATATATATATATATAGAGAGAGAGAGAGAGAGAGAGAGAGAGAGAGTATTAATCCATCCCATTGGTTTTTTTTTTTAAAAAAAAAAAAATAGTTTAGTTTAGTTTTTTATTTTATTAATATTTTATTTTAGTTTTTAAGAGAATAAGGGTATTATGGGAATATAATTAAAAAAAAAAAGGTCTTTTTGCAATACCTTGGTAGTTTGATGTATCACTTTAGCACACATTTTCCTTCATGGGGCTATTTAAAAAACTGTTGTTAGCTCATGCGGCTTTTTTATATTTTTCCCAAGAATCTAATATCAGTTTCTAATATGAAGCTAAGAAAAGATTCTAAACTTTAAACTGATCAAAATAGGTTTACTGTGCTGATCCATGGCAGAAACCCATTTTAACCCAAAAGTCCTAATTGAACCTCAATCCATCATGTTGTAGGGTTCCAATATCACTCTTAATACTGTCATAATCACAAATATAACCTTCAAACATTACTAACTGATGAGTGCAAAATAGTGTATAATTGGGCCCCTTAATTTATATTTGTTAAACCCTTAGTTTTGTTATTTTCTAATACTTTTTGTTAGTTTTGGTATTTTAGTGTTTTGCAGGTCTTTGAGAATAATGTCATTATTTTTATGGAATTGACATAAAAATGCAAGGAAGGTCCAAATCAATTTTATCTCTAGACTTGTGGGGACCAAATCAAGCACATATCTCCCTCCATAATGGGCAGCAGTTCTACACGTTATTGGCAAAAAGGTTTTGGAAGAAAATCTTTCAAATTCCAAGATTTTAATGAAGTGGCAAAATCCTTTATTTATGGAAAGAATCCAGATTGAGCACGTCACTTTATTTTCATCATAACTTTTGGCTCAAGAATTGGATTGCGTTGAATTTGGTGACGTTGGATAGCTAATGAAAAATTCAACAAATAAGTCAGAAATAGGTTTTTCATATTTCGGACTTTTACTATGCCCAAATTTCCCCACAATAAAAGAGCGCAAATCTGTACGGATATGGAGTCTTTTTCCTACTTGGATTGAAATTTCAAAGGATGTGTATGAGTAGGGGACCATATCATGCAGATTTTCTTTCCAAAGCAAATGCCTTTCATGCACAAGTTGATTTTCTTTCCATATACTCCTGGTGATGGACGTGTGGAGCACAAATCAGATTGACGTGTCATGATTTCTTTCCATAATTTTTACCAAGACACATGGATTCACGATCTTATTTATTTCCTTCCTTGGGCTGCTGTGCAATTAATGCAAGACGTGATTCTTTCCTTAGCTAGACCACCAAGAAAGTACTAAAAAGACCTTGCAAGCTCTTTAAATACCATGTTTTGCTCTTCCGAAAAAGGGGAGGAGCGAAGGAGCACAAAAGAGCGTAGAGAGGCTAAGTTGGAATTTTATTTTCTTTATTTTTAATTTATGTTTAGTACTTTGATTATGGAATTTATTTTCATAACCATGAGTGGCTAAACCTCTAGCTAGGGTTAGAAGTGTAGCCTAGTATTTTTATTATGTATTCTTGAGACCATGTTGTTTGTTCTTCATAGATGAATGATTAAATTGTGGGGTTGATTTTTTATTTGAGAGTAATTTAACGGGACAAGTTTATTTTGATTCCTTATGATTTTTGTTTATATCAAATGCTTACTTTGTTTGATTTGTTATGATTCGAAAATATATTGAATGCTTAATTTATTGTTTCATGTTTTTGAAATCAAATACTCAATCAACCCATGTTTAATCTATTTTATATTTTTTTATGTCTCATGAATATATAATAAAATACTAGGTGGATCCTTGAAACCTCAGTCTTTTCTAATATCATCTTCAAAATCAAATTTATTTATTTTAGTTTTATAGTTTACTTTTTAATTTAAATTATATTCCTCTGCTCCACTTTCGAGTGGAAACCAAAAGCAAAATTCTTATTAGACATGAGAGAATAATAAAATTATTCTCTTGTGTCTAATTATTCCTTGTGGATCAACCTCGGACTTATCGTGATTTATTACTTGCGAAAACCTACACTTGGGTTTGCACCCTTTGTGGTCCAACACTACCTTCGTCCATTATCTGACTCACCCACTATTAGATCTACTATAAATCCTTAACATAACCAGTGGGTTCACACTTAAGCTTTCAAACAGTAGGTTAATCATGCAAGACTAACAGGATACCACATTCTTAACTATAGACATAGACTAACCATATATTATCTGTTAATGCCAAAAATCAACAGTGACTATGCATGCTTAGTCTTTGATCCGAGTTTCCTGCAAGACAGCCAAATGTCATAGTGGTTGACTGTGAAGGGGGAGGGGGCAACAACCAGGGCCGGCTTGATATATTTTGGGGCATAAGACGAAAATTTTAAACGAGGCCTTTTTCCGTGGGCTCCACTCTCTTCATTGGCTTCTTTGTAGTCCACATCCTTTTAGTTGAGTCTCCTAATAAGAGAGAAAATGTACTATTTTTTTTTTGTTGGTATTAATTGTTGTGTTCTTGGACCTCTAACTATTTATTTTTCTATTGAAGTTAAAGAGTCTCCAAAGAAGAGATCATGCTTATTTTATTTTTCAAAACCATTCTAGATTATGATTGGGCTTTAAAAAAAAAAAAAAAAAAAAAACCTATCTTTGGGGGCCTTATTTCATTTGGAAAAAACCGTATCAGCTCATGATTAAGCTTTTTTTCTTTTTCTTTTCCAAACAAACTTGTCTTTGAGGCTTTATTCCACTGGAAAAAACCGTTTCAGATTATGATTACGTTTTTTTTTTTTTTGAACAAACTTGTCTTTGGGGCCTTAGGCGACCGCCTAACTCGCCTTATGGTTGAGTCGGCCCTAGCGACAACATCACCTCCGATGCTTAAGTCATTAAAGTATGGTGGTGAGAATGAAAGAGATAGGTGAAAATTAGAGCATGAGAGCATACGTTGTCTAGTTTTCTACTAACCTTATATAGGCTAAGTATAGTATAAGTCGTGTGCCTTCATATGGCAATTGTCAACAAAAGGCCATTAATTTGGCCTTCGATTGTGCAGGAGATTGCGTGCCGCCTTCTTTTAGTGAGTTTTCTTTCCTAAACGGGTGCACACATTGCTTTCCATAGAGAATGGTTACCTGCGATGGATCTTTCCTTCTTGGGCGTGCGCTTCACGTAAGGCTACATTTTAGAGAGCTAACTGGCCCTTTGGGGTTATGTTTGGGTTGGTGTTCATTGGGCCTATGGGAGTGTACGCTTCAATTCTAGTAGTCCCTCATTCCCTTGGGCTATTTGTGTAGGCCAATGAGAATCAAGTTGTAGATGGGATTGTGGCCTCCATTCTAGTATTCCTTGGGCTACTTGTGTAGGCCAATGAGAATTAATTTGTAGATGGAATTATGGACCTCCATTCCATTATCCAACATCAATCTTACAATATTAAACCTAAAACCTCAAATCTACAAGCTAAGATGTTAAACCACGAAAATGAAACTAGATAGTAAATAAACAATGAAAAAATTACAATTTAGCCCTCAAAACTACCACTCATCATACAGATAGCCCTCTGAACTACCAACGCTTGGACTCTAACCGCCAAACTACCAATGTCTTTGAAAAATGCTCATTTGGGTGAAATATGTCCATAATACTCCTGCCACGTGTCATTTTTCAATTAAAAAATAATAAAAATTAAATTTAAAAAAAAATTATAAAATTAAAAACTAAAATTTTGTTTATTATTATTATTTTTAAATAAAATAAAATAGAAAGTGGGTGTTTGGGGGTGGCTGCCGGAGGGGGGTGGCCTGAGAGCCACCCCCAGAGGTGGCCGATGCCACCTCAAGATTGGCTCGCGGCAACCCCTGACCTCTGGGGATAGCCGTGCGGCCACCCCTGGCCACTGAGGGTAGCCACGCGGCCACCCCCTGACACTGGGGGTAGCCACGCGCCACCCGTTGACCCCTGGGGGCGCCCGCGCAACCACCCTCGACCCTAGGGGTGGCTCGTAGGGGTAGCTGCTTGGTTGCCACCGGGAGCCAGCCCAAACACCATTTTTCTTTTTTCTTTTTTTTTTTAAAAAAATAAAAATAAAATTAGTTTTTAATTTTTTTTTTAGTTTTTATTTTTTTAATTGAAAAATTACACGTGGCAGGGGTATTATGAGCATATTTCGCCAAATTGGGCATTTTTCAAAAGCATTGGTAGTTTTAGGGGTTAGAGTCCAAGCGTTAGTAGTTCAGGAGGCTATTCGTAAAATGTGTGGTAGTTTGGGGGGTTAAATTGTAATTTTCCTATAAACAATAAAATGATAGACTAATAATAAAAAACAAAAAAAAAAATCGAGATTAAGCAAATGAGTTACCTCCTTTTGAGGATAAGTCTTCAAGAATTCTTACTCTTTCTCTAGAACTCACACATTCTCTTTCTCACTCTAGGATCTTTGAGGCAAGGGGTGATGAATATGGATGGAATGGACATAAGGATGCTTAAATAGGCATCCCATGCACATTACAAAAGGGCTGATGTGGCGAATTTTAATTGCTTCTAGACTGCCATTGAACATTCGATCCAATCTCGAATGTTCTTGAGGGTTTTTCAGACAGCGATCATTCAAGACTATGCATAAGGTTATAAAAATCCAAAATTCCATCTTAAATCCAACCCTAACATCCTTGAGTTTTATTTAAGGCACTCTTAACAGTGCCTTAATTAATATTTTGGAGTGTTACAGGTGAACCTACGTAGGGTTGGCAAAACAAGTTACCGTGTCAAGTTCGGGTCGACCCGGTTTACCTGCCAACTCGTCTAGGCCAACCTGACACGATTAGGTAAATGGGTTGAGACACAAAACCTGAACACAACACGTTTATAAGCCGAGTTACATGACACGACACGATTGACCTGTTTAGTTAACAGGTCATGTCAGGTTGACACAACCCGATTGTTTTTTAAGGATTTTTTTTCTTTTGATGGAGCATTCTCCTATTTCTTCTTTATTATTATTATTATTATTTTTATTTTTATGGAGCATTCTCCTCTTCATTCAATACCTTCCACGCCACTGTTCTTTCACTTAGTTATACAACTATATTCAGAGCATATACAAACATATATTGAGAATTGGAGAGGAATACAAAAAGGCAAATTCTATGCTATTTTTCTCACATCAAATTTAGTTTAAGTTAATTAAACGTAACTAAAAGTTTTTAAAATTTACGACATATCAACAAAATCTTTTGCCCATCCTCCAGAACAAATTAGAAATCCTCTTCCAAGAAAAGTTAGCAAACAGAGAATTCAGTCAACCAGTAAGAGCAAAACAAACCCATAAGCAACAACCAAGAGTCTAATAAAAGAGTTCTATATAAAAAGAATTCATCCACATATATGCCAATGTTAAGGAATATTAATAGAATTTGTTGCGGATGAATTTAGAATGTCGTTGGAATTGATATTCAATGTCAAAATATCTTATTCTAGCTCATCCAACTTCATTTGTGTGAACTCTACATCAAAAGATAAGAGAAACTAGTGTTATTTTAATGTAGTAAAAAAATAATATAAGTTAATGAAAAGATTAAATATGCAAGTAACAAATATTACATTTCTCTTCATATATCCAATCCATAGTGCAAACTAGTGCCTCAACAATATCAGGCTTGAGCAAACTCCTATATTGATCAATCACAAGTCCACCAGCACTAAAAGTGGATTATGAAGCAACAGTAGAAACAGGAATACTCAAAATATCACGAGCCATAGTAGCTACTACAGGATAGCAAAATTCATTTCCTTTCCAAATGAAAGAATGACATATTTTCGTTAATATCATTCACCATCCTAAGTTCATCCAAATAAAGTTCTAATTGATTCTTTTTGAATTAACATCCTCCCCACCATATCTTAAAAATTCCTACATGAAAAAAATGGAATATAAGCATAATTTACTAAGTAGTTAGGAATATATATACTAAGTTACTAACAATATCACATAAATTACATAATAAATATATATAATTTTACCTTCATCGTTGCGGAACTCCGCTTGCCATGTTGTTGGGGATCAATACGTCTTGTATCAACAAATATGGTGCTTGAAGATGAAGTTGTAGAGGAACCACTATATTTCATAAAAAGAGAGACCAATTTCTCATGAACATGCAAAAATTCTCTACAATCATTAACTCTATAAAGCTTCGTATAGCATAAATTTACAAGGTGAAGCTTGTAACAAGGATCCAAGACAGCTGCTATAGCCAACACTACACTAAATTTTGACCAATGTTTCTCAAATTTAGAGAGCATTTGCGTTGCCATTAATTTCTTATACTCATCTTCGCTCTCAAGTTCTTGCTTCAAGGTTACATAAATCACGGAAATCGCAGGAAAATATAAGTTAGTTGTGGGATATTTGGTACAAAAAAAAAATTACACGTAGCTTGGTAAAAACAAGCCAAGAAACTACTTATATTAGTCGTTTTTTCCTACTCAAGTGCAGTAGGGCAATGCTTATAGTATGAATCAGTCATCTCTAAATAACTAAAAGCACACCGATAATGAATAGCAGTCTCAAGCATAAAAGATATGTAGAATTTCATCTGGTTGGCACATTTTGTCTTAGCCCCTTTTTAATATCCAATGACATTTGATTCACAACCTGAAGAAAATTTTGTCTTTTCAATTGTGATCCTCTAACATACTTCACACTATCATGAATCTTTTGGAGAGTACTATCAATCTCTTTCAAACTATCTTGAACTATCAAATTAAGAATATGAGTACAATAACGAATGTGAAAAAACTCACCTTCACAAATAAGGGTTTTCTTAATGTTTAATTGATGTTTTAATAACCCAACAGAAACATCATTGAAAAAAGTATTATCTAATGTTATAGAGAAAACCTTGGTCTCAATCCCACACTCTTGTAGCATATTATACGTCTTTTCAGACAAAGATATACCATTATGTGATGGGGACATGAATAAAAAGTTCAACACCCTTTTACTTAAGACCCAATTTTTGTCAATAAAATGTGCTGTGAGACACTTATACCCATTAGTAGTCAAACAAGTACACAAATCAAATGTTAAACAAATCCTCCGAGGACAAACATTCAACATAGATTTAACCTTTTGTTTCTCCCTTAAATGCAAATTTCTCAAATTAGCCTTAAGAGTATTCTTAGAGATAAGCAGTGTATTACTACCTAAGTATTTTATCATTTCTCTTATACCATCATACTCAATAAATCAAAAAGGCAAGTCATGCTTAATAACCAAAGCAACCAATAATTCTCTAAATCTTTTGGGACAAAATTTAGAGCCACTTACAAACATAGATCCATGATTTCCAGATATGAGCATCTGCCCAACATCACGAGTGTCTCTCATCGGACAAGTTTCTATGTGACGCTTCAGATTTCCAGTTCCATACGTACTTGGAGCCAAGTATGTAATACCATATAACTTGAATTTTGCCTTTAGCTTGTGATCACTCGTACCAAGAATGTGATAAAAAATTTTCTAAACAGTTGAAGTCCTCCTTTGCTTTTGAACCTTTTTTTATCTCTCCCAATAGAAACATAGACATCTTTTATTGTAGTTAATTCAACCAAATCATCGTCAAAGTCTCCAACAAAATCATTAACAGGTACTTCATTACTCATCTACACACATCATTGTTAGTAACTTAGTTCGTCAATCCAAATTAGATTGTACATAAAATCTAACTCACAAAGACAGCTTTGAACTTTGAAGGCTAATAATCCTACTTGATCCTAATTCATGTTTGGACACAAGTCACACAATAGATGAGCTGCTCAAAATATATGGTAAGCTTTGTATGGACAAAGGAATTGAAGCAAACCTGAAAATTGAGAATTATACTTATAGTAATGTCAAATCACTTAAACTTTAACAAAAATTCAAACAAATAATCAAGAACAAATAGCAACTTATAGTAATGTTCCAATATATAGCTCTCCATAGCAACAGCAGTAGTGAAAAGCATCAGCGCTTAAATGCCATCACCTTACATTAAGAGAGCTACCTCAACTACCAATAGGCTCTTAATTTCTAGCCCAAAACATTTCCTTGATTCAAAATAATTATAACTATCATCAAATTATCTTATCCTTGCCATCAAGGCCAAAATGCATGTCCCAAGTTGTCTATTGTGAAAACTATAAGATCAAAGACTGGTCACTTCCTTTTTACTGGCAGTATCCAATATACTATTTGGGATCTTAATCCAAATCATTAAGGAAATGAAATTTAGCAATTAGACACATATTCTAACTTCTCTATAGTAAACTTACCACACAAATATATCAAATCCTACAAGCACTCGAATAGTCAGATATAAAAAACAATAAGCCAAAACAAATGCATACCAATTTTTGCTAGTTGTCTGATCATTTGCTTGATATCAATTAGAACATCTCAATCTATTTGCACCAAGGCCTAGAGAACAAACAACTCAAAAATCGATTCTATAAAATTTTAATCAACAGAAAATATACAAGTCTCTCATGGTTCTTACCTGTGGAGATTCCACAATTGAGACTCGAGGGAGTGACATTAACGAGTGGAGTGATGACGACGACATGTTAAAAGAGACGAGTGGCGTTTTCGGACGAGCAGCGTTTTCGGATGACCAACGTTTTCGAACGTGCGGCTTTTTCACTTCTCGGACGACCGGAGTTGGAGAGGAGAAGGAGAGTGGACAGTTGAATGGTCGTCGTGGTCGAGCGGCGCTGGAGGCTGGAGTGAAAGAAAAGTGAGAAATGGAAATGAGCGTTTGACAGCTAGGGTTTCCCACTTTCTGGTTTTTCTTTTTCACTTTATTTTTTATTTATTTAAATAAACGGGTCAACCCGTTTGACCGTTTATAAACGTGTCATAGCCTAAACCCAAATCCTATAACTTTGTATTGTGTTCGTGTCGGATTCACGGGTTGTGTAAAAAATTGTCAATCCTAATCCTACGTACCAAGGTTGGGGTCATCATGAAAGTAACACCTTACAACGTGATAAAAAATACGTCCCTGTGTTGGCTGCATTTTAAAAATACACATATCTTTAAATTAATTTTGTAGTTTTTAGTTTCCCAAATGAATAGTAATTTTTGTATCAAGTTTATTATTAGGTAAAGTTGTTACATGTCATTATCGCCTTTGTTCTAAGAACCTATCACCCTTACAAAAAATAAATCATAAGGGATAAGATGCAATGCAATATTTTTGCTTGAGGGCACCATTTTTGCCCTATTGTAGTGCAATAGAGCATTGGATTGTGAGTGTATGGGAGGGCCTTACTTGCTCAGATAAGTGTTTAGCTAGTTCATGTCCCATCTAGCTTGAGCAATTGGAGCCCTTCCCTATACTCACATACCCTTGACCTATTGTAATATAATAGGGCAAAAGTATTGCACCGAATCTCTATCCGATCTCAAAAAGAGTAAAAAGTTATGCAGGAAAAACTTAAAATGCTGTTAAGGGTGGTAAAAAGAAAGTGGTTCTACCAACTTGGAGATTTTTCCATCCAATGCTTAGTTACAGTAAAAAAAAAAAATAGTAATGTTATATATCGTATTATTATCTTACTATGTTTAGGTGAAATTGTCAATTTACTTTTACTTTAAAAAAAAAAAAAAAAATCAATAGTAGATCGACAATGTTATATCACTGTCTCAGCCATAGTGAGACAACGGTGCAATATAGCCTTACTCGTTGGAAAAAAATTCATAACGAAGAAATTCGTTTTGTTGTGTTCGTTTTTTGTTTTTTTTCAAACCCTCCAAAAACTAATAAAAAATAAAAAATCCTGCTTTGTTTCGGACAAGTGAAAGCAAACATTTATCCTACGGATATTCATAGGCAAGTGCTTTGGCTCCTCTCCTATCCCCTGTCTCTCTCTCTCTCGCTGTCTCTCTCTCTCACAGTCAACCAAGGAGGAGGACGACGACCCAAGCCCTCTCTCTCTCTGCGTCCTTCCCAGAAAAGCCTAGGAGCCGCATTGCCCGATCTCCAATACATAAAAAATTGCAATAAGTATACCCAACGAAATCAAATTCCTATATTTCAACCCCAAATTCCTGAACGATCTCGCAGTAATTGCAGAAAATGTCATCGGAGATCGAGGTCGTTGACGAGGCCCAGTCCCAAGACCACGAATCGGCTTCGCCTTCGGCCGGGGCCGTCAGGGCCGACGGCGTTGGGGAGGAGATGCTGCGCAACGATGTGTACACGGCGGCGGCCTACGGGGATTTGGAGAAGCTTCAGAGATTGGTGGAGTGCGAAGGTTGCTCGGTGTCCGAGCCCGACGGCCTCGGGTACTACGCGCTACAGTGGGCTGCGCTCAACAACCGCACTGCCGCTGCTCAGTATATCATCGAGGTTTCGATGCAATGTTCTTTTGGTTCTTAGAGTTGAAATGGGTTTGCGTATTATGCGGTTGAGCTTTGCTTAGTATATGATTAATGGGTTTGGTTGGTGTGATTATTGAGGTCTTGTGTGTTCTTTTGGTTGGTTGATGGGTTTTTTAAATTGGGTCTCTCTTTGGTGTAAGGGGTCATATTTGATTAGATTTAGTGTATTGCTGAGGTTGTGTGTGTTTTTTTCTGTGATGGGTTTGTTGCAGTTAGCTTGCCATAGAATTGAGGCGTTGTGTTAATTGCTTTTTGGTTGGGTTTTCTGAGAATTCGTATGTTTTGGTCACTTGATGGGTTAATGAATTGGCTTTGGGTTATCTTGGATGCTCAATTTTTCAGCTGATGAGAAATTTGAGGAACTCAAGGGAAAGAAATGGAAGAGGATTTGGGGTTAATATTTTGTGTCTTTTGGTTAACAGAGTCAACTCTGCTTGGTTTTTTGTTCCCCCATTGTAGTCTTGGAAAAAGAAAGCAGTTGACTCTGCTAAGTTATTGCATAATATTTTTTTGAGTTATCTTTTGTTTTAATTTCAGCAATCAACTAAATTAGCTGATTAGCTATTTTCTTAATTGCCAGCATGGAGGAGATGTAAATGCAACGGATCATACCGGGCAAACGGCATTACATTGGAGTGCGGTTAGGGGTGCAATCCAAGTTGCAGAGCTTTTACTACAAGAGGGTGCACGGGTGAATGCCACTGATTTGAATGGCTATCAGGTTGGTTTTATATTCTTTCTATGGGCTTTAACTTTTCTACTTATTTGTTTAAGATATCAGCATGCTTTTCTTTTTGAACAGATTTTAAGGTAGAACTCTGACATATGAATTTCATTATTCATGCAAATGAAACGGTAGTTCTTTTTTTTTTTTTTTTGTTATTATTATTATTATTATTTTTATAAAAGAGATATTTAACCATGTGAAACTGAAACCTGATTTGCAACAAGACATTTTGGGGAAGAGAAAAGTCAAAAAGTTCTGCCTTTTTTTTTTTCACCCTTATACTAGTTAAAAGAAAAAGAGGCCATGTCTAGAGAATAGATGGATGTAGAAGGAAGAACTGCAAGTTTGTAATTTTAAATGCAGCCTGTCATGTTCCCATTAGAACTTATCATGCTAGTATTTGGGTTGCAAGAGGACAGCAGTGGAGTTACAAGCTTTCTTCTTCGATAACCTATACCAATGGATGGCTATCCTGGATTGTTTTGATTTTTCTAGTTTTCGTGATTTTCTTTATCTTTTCTCTTTTATTGGTTAGGTGCTTGTATACTTCCAGTATAATTGGGTTATGCCTTTACGCTTTTATATGAATTTCAATTACTTATTGAAAAAAACTTATCATGCTAGTATTTGATAATTAGGATTTGGACCCACCATTTGATGGGATCCATCTTAGTAGAGAGCGTTTTATAAAATCTGATTTTATGAGTTCAGAATTTTGTTTTAATCATGTTCTTTGGGCAGTGGAAAAGTTTTTATACTCTTCAAAGAAGAATGTGAAAATTGGATAGAAGCTACTCATTAACAGGAAATCATTGCCATTTAGATCTACCAAACAGGGTCTATCAAATGGTGGATTCAAATCTTTATACTCAACTGTTAGGATGTCTAGTTTTTGTTAAAACTTACTTTTGCATTTAAGAAACCTTTTTAAGCTGATCATTCACGCCATGATAGAAGTCCACTATTTTCTTTATTTTGATCAGTTGTCTTATTTCTGGTGTTGTACTTTGGGCAGTGAGGAATTTGGTGCAACCTAGAGGATTGGTGTGACACCCTAGAATTTTAGTGGGTGGATGGATTGCCTTACATTTAGTGGGTGTATTATAAAGTTGCTCATGGGTACTAAGTCTCACATTGGTTCCTTACAAGGTGAGATTGAGTTTTATAAATGAATTTAAAGAGCTGTAATTGTAACTTGACTAGTCATTTCGGATAAATAGCGCAAATATGATTAGCACTTTTCTTGGATTCTTACAAATTGTATCAAAGCAACCTAATAACACCATGTGACGTTGGGTAGCTGTATGACATGGACCTTGACGAGGATGTCAAGGAATTGAGTGGGAGAGATTGTGACACGCTAGAATGTTAGTCTTGCATTAGGTGGGTGGATATCCTATGTTGAGTGGGTGGATTACTGGTGCTCATGGGTGCTAAGTCTCACATTGGTTTCTTACTAGGTGAGATTGTGCTTTACAAGTGATTTTAGGAAATACAAATTGTAACTTTGACTAGTCCTTTTGGAATGAATAGTGCAGATGTGGTTAACACTCTCCCTTGGCCGTTACAATTGGGATGTTGCTCTTGATTTTCAAACTTGTACCCTTTAATAGAATTCTTTAATAGGTGTCTCAATTGGTATCATTGATAGGAATGAGTGTCCTACATATCATATAGCTAAGAAGTAGATCCCGGTTATTTGTAATGTTCTTTAAAAGAAGTAGCATGAGAACTTCTTCTTTAATAAGGATCATGAGAACTTTTTTAGGTATGTCCTTAATAATTATGCTAGCAATTGCATAATTATTAAGCAATTGCTAGCATAATTATTAAGCACAGTCCTATAAAAGTTCTCATGATCCTTATTAAAGAAGAATTTCTCATGATAAATATTTTCAAGAATATTAAAAATAAGCGGGATGTCTGTGTTAGAGTCTACAACATTAAAATTAGACTAGCTTTTAGGTTGTGTTCTTCAAGTAGGAATTTAGGATGAGAATTGTTAACTCTCGAAAATTTGTGAAACTTTAGTTCGTTTGGCAGAATTCTCAAGTATAATTCTCATGAACATCTTGATTTCCAATGAAACGTGAGGATTTTGACTCAAAATATGGTGAATGTCAATACTCGCATACCTCGTTTTTGTGATAATTTTTTTTTTGATAAGTAATAAAACTTTATTAAAGAAAGCGTAAGGTGCCCCTAAGTACACATGAAGTATGCATAGGAACAACCAAAGCTAAGTCGCAAAAACCCAATAAAATCCACAACACCAAGGCCCTAGAAAATGAAAAAACCAAAAACAAACTACAAAAGGACCCAATTAAGAACAAGACTACCCGCTACCCGCCAAGGCACAACAAGCCTACAACATGTGTGCCTTGCCTTTCCTACACCTAGAGGGATATTTTGCGTCGCCGTAATTGATGGAACTTTGCAAATTCAGAAACTCCATTTTTCCTTTAGACTTCTGGCGCGCAATCAACTGGAATCCCTCTTCCATGGCATCCTGAATAGCCATGACCTCCTCCCCAAAATCCCCATCCATTGCCCAATCTAAGGGCAATCCATCCCAATAATCATCTAGTTTCTCCTCCCACACCACAATCTCCCTATTATGATCAAAACCGACTGGCCAATTTCGGGATTGGAAGAAACCATTTAAGCTACCTCTCGGAGGGGAGGAAGGACCTACAACCCCGCCATTGTTGACCTCCTGAAGCGACGCGGGAGGGACTGACACTATTGGGGGAAGGTTGAGAAACCCCTTCCTAAAAAGGCCTTGATTCACTGGCGTCTCTATCTTCTTCATTGCAGGAGGCTTTGCTACCTTCTCCTTTGGCAGCTCTGCAACCGTAACCCTCTTCATTGAGATAATTATTAATGTAACACATTCAAATTTTAACCAAATTATTGGATGTCATCCTTCTCAGACGCAAGCATATAGCTCTTTCTCTCTTTTTCTCTCGCCGGTTTCTTGCTTTCCCCTAGTGGTGGCGTATGAATGCGCGTCCCACTAGGGTTTTGTCTCGATTTGTTCTCTAGAGGATGGCCAAAGGTGGTTCTTCGTGGAGGCTAAAACTTTCCTCCTCTTGGTGGAGGAAGGTAAGTCTCTGCTTAGAATGGAGGAGAGGAGGAAAGGCTTCTCAGAGGTTGTGCTCTTGGGTTCGCAGTGTATTGCTTGGGTTGTCACTGTGGTAAAGGAGGCTTTGCAGTCTTAGAGGGTCGAGGATTTTGTCAAATCCTTTCGGGAAGTTTTGAAGGCTTGGATCGTTCGGAAATGATGTAATAAGGTTGGTGGCTTCTTTGAGCTGGCTGTCTATGCAATGGGTGGTAGGAGAGGGTTCATCTTGTTCCCAAAAGGACGAGAAGGGCGAAGCTGGAGAAGAGTGGTTGCTGAGTTGTGTGAGGTGTTGGCTTTTTTTGAAGCCACGTCTGAGCCTCATTTTGCTGGTGTTTTGTCTTTGACGGAGAAGAAAGTTGGTAAGGTGTTAGACCTCCATGATTTTTCAAGGGATTGCCTTTCATGGCGCTCGGTTGGGGCTTGGCCCATCGTGGGTAGTGTTCGTAAGTTGTTCGCGGAGGTGGTGCGGTCGGAGTCAATCCGTCCTGACAAGTTGTGGGTTCTGTTGGCGGAGTTGTGTGATCTTGATCTCCTCCCGACATTGAAGTCTGAAGATGAGGTGTTGAGATCGGCGGTGAACTGCTCTGTGTTGGAGAAGCTTCTGCTTGGTCCGATGGTCAGGGAGCAGATGTTGTGCCTGCTAGGTAAGAAGGATCTCGAACATGGTCTCTCTGATTGAGGCATGACAAGCTCTGCGAGGAAGAAAAATGTGTGTTTGAATTTGCGTATGTGGAGGAAGCTTGTCGTTAGGATCTTGAACGTGGTCTCTCTGATCGAGGCATGACAGACTCTGCGAGGAAGAAAAAGGCGTGTTTGAATTTGTGTATGTCGAGGAAGCTTCTTGTTAGGATCAAGTCTCTAGTGGGCTGGGAGTGGGTTATGCCTAGTAGTGTTGTGGATTTATTGAGTGCTTGGGGCACTTTGCTGGGTCGTGGTTCTATTCACCGTATTTGGAAGCAGGTTCCTCTATGTGTCTTGTGGGGCTTGTGGCATGAGAGAAATTCTAGGCTTTTTGAGGATGTGGAGGTACAGGTTGGGGCTCTTTGTAGAAATGTGCTTAAAATGCTATATCTTTGAGTGTCGGCGCATAGCTTGGGTAGTATGCCGTACGCTGATTTTTTACTTTCTTGTTCGTTTCAATCGTCTTTTTAGGGGCTCCTTTGTATACTTTCTGTGTACTAGGGTTGCGCCCCTCTGCGCTTTTTAATGAATTCTTACTTATAAAAAAAAAAAAAAAGTCTCTAGTGGGCTGGGTCGTTGGGAATTTGTTGGGTCGGTCTGTTGGTTTCATGTTGGGCCATAATCTTCAAGGCTTTCGTTTGGGCCGGTTCATACCTAAACCCAAATCTAAGGAGACGATGGATCTCTACAGTTATGGGTCTTGTTTCGGATCTTGAAGCGGGTTCCGTATCTGTGAAGGCCCGTAGTAACTTTAGTGTATGAGAATTAGGGCGGGCTTTTCTACTAGGTGAGTTAGACGGTCGCCTAAGACCCATAGTGGAATAATGCCCTCAAATAGTTGTAGCATTAATTAAAAAAATATATGATTAATCTAAAAAGTTGACATGTTTGTGAGAAAACGTTTAAGGCCCCTTCCATAGAAAAAAAAAAAAAAAAAAGATTTAAGGCCCCAATTATGGTACACAACCGTTTTGAAAAAAAAAAAAAAACATAGAAAGACAATTATAGTGCATTATCTCTCATGAAAAATTAGCCAATACTTAATAGACCTCTATTCTCTCTATAGGGCTCTGATGGTTTTCTGTGTGGGAGTTCTAGAGTCTCCCACGCACACGAACACAAATTTAAAATCAAAATCAAACAAACACTCTTTTCCTCTCTCTCTCATTACCAAAATCAAATTAAGAAATTATTTTATTAATATTTAAATACAAGAAAAGGCTTCACTTAAATTTGTCTCTTTACACCTCAAAATCTATCGAGTCGACTTTGATGAGAATTAGTGTTGAAAGGTATTAATAGAGATAAGGCCCCAGGCCCATCAGGCTTCTCTATGGCTTTTTTTCCAAGACTGTTGGGATGTAATCAAAACTAATCTCACGAAGGTTTTCCTAGATTTCCATGCTCACAGCTATTTCGAGAAAAGCCTTAATGCCTCCTTCATTGCTTTTTTTTTCCGAGGAAAGCTGGGGCGATCGATATCTTTGACTTTTGTCCTATTAGTCTTATCAGTGGGGTTTATAAGATCATCGCTAAAGTCCTTGCTAATAGAAAGAGTTCTATTATGGAAAAGATCATCTCTAAGCCGCATAACGCTTTTGTTAAAGGTAGGCAAATTTTGGATTCGGTCCTTATAGTTGGCGAATGTTTGGACAGTCGTCTCAAGTTCGGCGATCATGGGTTACTTTGCAAACTGGATATTGCAGAGGCTTTTGACTATGTCAACTAGAATTTCCTTTTGTACATGATGAGGTGTGGTTTTGGGGAGAAATGGTATTCTTGGATAGCCCATTGCATATTTTTGGTTCGCTTCTCCATTTTGGTAAATGGCTCTCCAGCTGGCTTTTTCAGTAGCTCTCGTGGGTTGAGGCAGGGTGACCTACTATCTCATTTTCTCTTCGTTATAGTCATGGAGGCTTTTTGCAAAATGATCATTGCTATTGTTGATAGAGGTTTTCTCTCAGGCTTCTCTGTGGGTTCTAGGCCTCCAGCTGTAAATATCTCACATTTGTTGTTCATGGATGATACTTTGGTTTTTTGTGGGGCCAACCTTAATCATCTCTGTCATCTTCGAGTTCTACTATTATTTTTCGAAGCCGTTTTTGGTTTAAAGGTTAATCTAGCTAAGTCTATTCTGATTCCTGTGGGTAATGTGGACAACATGGGTGAGTTGACTGGCATCTTAGGTTGTGGGACTTCCTCTCTGCCTCTAAGTATCTTGGCATTCCGCTAGGGGCTTCTTACAAGGCAAAGTCTATTTAGGATGTCATTGTGGAAAAGATGGAGTGTCGGTTGGCCAGTTGGAAACGGATGTATCTTTCCAAAGGTGGCAAGGTCACCCTTATTAAGAGCACATTTTCCAACCTACCTACATACTTTTTGTCCCTTTTCCCCATCCCTGCTAGTGTGGCTAATCGCATTGAGAAGCTCCAACGAGACTTTCTATGGGGAGGGATTGGTGAAGAATCTAAATATCACCTTGTTAGTTGGGCTAAGGTTTGTTCCCCGATCTTTGCGGGAGGTTTGGGTATCCGTAATTTGAGAATGTTCAACTGAGCTCTTCTAGGTAAATGGCTGTGGTGCTTTGGTATTGAGAAAGATGCTTGGTGGAGAACTGTGGTGGAATCCAAATTTGGTTGTTTTTCGGGGCGGATGGTTCTCCCACGGTCCCACATGAGCTTTGGGGTGGAATTATGGAAGAATGTTAGAAAAGGTTGGGAGACTTTTTCAGGCTACACTAGATTCAAAATGGGGGATGGGACCAGGATTAGCTTTTGGCACGATCTGTGGGTCCAGAATATGACTCTCAAGGCAGCTTTTCCAGCTCTGTTTGGTATAGCCGCTACGAAGGTCACCTCTATTGTAAATAACCTAGAGTTTTTGGGTGGTTCTAACTAGTGGAACGTGAGCTTTGCTAGAGAAGTGCATGATTGGAAGGTGAATGTTTTTGCTTCTTTCTACCAGATGCTGCATTCAGTTATAGTTAGAAAAGGCGGCAAAGACTAGCTTTGGTGGGTCCCTTCCAAAGAACGCCTTTTCAAGGTCAAGTCTTTTTTCCACTCCTTGACTCATCCTATAGGTACTCGCTTTCCCTAGAAGTGTGTGTGGCTGACCCAAGCCCCCTCAAGGGTGGCTTTCTTTTCATGGTCGGCGGCTCTTGGGAAGATTTTCACCTTGGACAATCTCAGGAAGCGCTATTTTACTGTGATAAATAGATGCTACATGTACAAGAAGACGGAGGAGTCCGTGGACCATCTTCTTCTCCATTGCGATTTGGCTTCTGCCTTGTGATATTCTCTTTTTAGTCGTTTCTGGTTGTCTTGAGTTATGCCACGACGGGTTATCGATCTGCTTGCTTGTTGGTGGTCTTTGAGCCGGTCGAGGTGTGCTAAGAAAATGGCGCCCATTTGCCTCTTTTGGTGCTTATGGTGGGAAAGAAATAACCGGAGCTTTGAGGACGTGGAGAAGACCCTTGAGGAACTTTTATCCTCCTCCTATTACACTTTGTATCTTTGGACTACGACTTATGTGTTTCCCTTATCTTTTAGCTTTCTTGATTTTCTTACTCGTTTCTCTAGTTAGGTGTTTCCTTTTGTATAGTCCCAGTGTACTAAGGGGCGCTTCACGCTTTTAATGAGATTGACTTATTACTTATAAAAAAGAAAAAAAAAAAAAAGTATTTAGTGTAGCTCTTCTCTGGCACTTAAAGGAAGAAGTTGTTCTTTTTTGGCATGGCAGTATTGATATGTATTATTTCCTGCATTATTTATGCCACTCTACTGTATAGATCCTGCAAGAATAGTCTGATTAGGAGAATTCAGATCTTAGGGTGAAAGATGGGGAACATCGATCGACAATTTTTTATTTTATTTTTTTATGAATAATAATAAGTTTTATTGAAGAAAAAGGAAATTCCTCGTACACGGATAGTATACAAGAGAAACAAGAGCACCATAGAATTAGCTGCTATACAAGAGAAACAAGAGCACCAAGAACTAGTTGCTATTACAGTCTAGAAAATAAATTAGATCTACCAAATTCTCTAAAGAGAAGTTAGGAACATGAGCAAGGGGCCCAATCCAGAAGAGATCTCAGGAAGGAGGATTTAAGAAGTAGCACATTGGACTCACTATCCTCAAAGAATCGACGGTTCCTTTCTCTCCAAATGCTCCACATTAAGAGGGCAGAAATAATTTTTCAAATAGCTTCTATAGGATGTCCATGCCCAAGAAATTTCCAACGATTGAGAAGTTGAGGCACGTTACCAGGTGTGACCCAAGAGACCCCAAAGTTGTTAAGCATCAAGTGCCAGATATCAATAGAAAGCTCACAATGGAGGGGAAGAATAATAGTTTCCTTATCCTTCTTACAAAGGCAACATTGATTACTCAGCCGAAACCCCCGCCTTTTAAGATTGTCCATCCTGAGGATTCTACTCAAAGACGTGGCCCACAAGAAGAAAGCAATGCGCGGAGGGGCCTTCACCTTCCAAATGCTTTTCCAGGGGATGAACTAGGCTCTTCACTGCTAGGAGAAGTTAACATAGTGTAGTAGCTTTTTACTGCAAAACCATGCCGGCTCGAAGGAGTCCGCACCATGTTATCCATAGCTCCTGGAAGTGGGTTCATAGAGTATAAAAAAGTGAGAAAAGAATCCAGAGATTCAATCTCCCAATCATGAATATCTCGAATGAAATTAAGATTCTAAAGGGTGTGTGGACTGGAGCGATCCATGTGCTCTGAAGCCAAAGCCTCCTTGTTACGAGTTTAGGAAAAGAATTCAGGAAAAGAACACTATAGAGCTCTATTACCGCACCAAATATCATGTAAAAAATGGATGCGAAGGCCATCCCCAACCTTATAGGAAATTCAATTGGAAAAAGCTCCCCAATTTTCCTAATATACCTCCAGAGACTAACCCCATAAGAACCTCACACTTCCTAAAGAATAATGTGCACGTGTAAAAATTGATATCCAAATCATATGCAATTAAGCACTGAAATATAACGATTAGGTGACAAGATTGCATTCTAGTTGCATGTGTGAAAACCCCCGGCTTGCCTCCCATTTCCTAGATTTCTGATTTCAGTCAATCCAAGGTTAGAAATGGATATTTACACAATGGTTCATCCAATTGAATCCTTTTGGTGTAGCATTATTTGATGTGGCTTCTAAAAGGCTAGATTCTTTTTGTGATTGAGATGCTTATTTCTCTCATTGTGGAAATGTACCCAGTTTTTGTTTTATGGAAGGATGGATTAGCATATTCATTTGTTTAAGTTTCTTTATATGTTAAATTTTCCTTTTCTTGGTTATTATTAATATTATTTTGGGTATGTGCAGTCAAGGACTCTTAGGATAAGTTTGATATGTAACAAAAATTGGATGAGTCAATAAACCAAATGTGTTTTCTCTTGTAATGCAAGTTTGGGTTATATTTGAGGTTCATTGTTCAGTTACTTTGAACCGGTACATTTTTGGCCTGCAAAATTTCTGAACAGCGCATATCAATTCTGATCTTAATGTTTGACTTGATTGCAGGCAACACATGTTGCAGCTCAATATGGTCAAACAGCTTTCCTCTATCACAATGCTTCAAAGTGGAATGCCGACCCTGATGTTCCAGATAATGATGGAAGAAGTCCTTTACACTGGTACTTGAAAATTTTTGCTGCAACCTCTTTTCTCCGCTGAAAGTTAAAATGTTTGAATGACGTGCTCCACGTTTTAGTCACATTTATGTGATGGTTCACTTAAGTTTGTGGATTTGATATCTAAGCGTGTATCTTGAAATATAGGTTACCTGTGTTTACACGGTTCAACTGGATTCTCCTGTTTTTCACTATTGTCAATATGTTGTTTCGAATAACTTTTTCTTTCTCTTTCCATTTTCTTTCCCTTCTGTGAGTTTGCACATGACAATTGATCATTTTCAACAGAAAGCTGCTTTATATGATCATAATCTTATTTTATCTCATATCATTATCTTCTTTCTTCAATGTAACCCACTAAGTTTCTTATATTGCTTTAACTCCTGTGAAGTATGTTTTCTTAAATACCGTCATTTAATCTATTCACTGGTGAATGGGCTTTCATGTACGAGACACATGGACAGCACAGTTGATAAGTTTGCCTTATGGTACTTTCACCTTAATTTGTAGTCCTGCTTAATCATATTATATATTTCCCGTGGTAAAAGATATTTTTATCTTCTTGCTTATTTAGAGATTGGAGGAATTTATTGTTTTTCTTGGGAGAATTTTAGGGCTGCTTATAAAGGTTTTGCCGACTGTATTCGCCTTCTTTTATTCCTGGATGCATATAGAGGTCGCCAGGATAAAGAGGGTAAGTTTTAATGTGAAGTTCTGAAGTTATATGTTTCCCAATAGATAAAGAGCAAAATATACTTGTGCAAGTCAATCATTATACCTATTTCCTTGTTTTCTCTCTGTAATTTCAGGTTGCACTCCTCTCCATTGGGCCGCTATCAGGGGTAACTTAGAGGCATGCACAGTGTTAGTACAGGCTGGCAAGAAGGAAGACTTGATGGTGACTGATAACACTGGACTTACGCCAGCGCAGCTTGCTTCTGATAAGAATCACAGACAAGTTGCATTTTTCCTTGTAGGTGTTCCATAACCGAAAACACTTTTAAATTGGTTAGTAATGTTGCTTTGACAAATAGATTCATTCTTAATACCTTTCTTACCTGAGTTGGGATTTCTTGTCATATCATTTTTAATGATGAGAAATACTTAATGGATGAATTAAGGTCGTTTTCCAGGAGGATAATATTTTGGCACATTTTCTCTCTGATTCCCTTCTTGGTGCTTTTTTGTCCTGAAATTGCATTAAAATATACCCAGAAAGCTAAACTGTATGTAAATTTTCAGCAAGAATCTACATTTCAAAAGATTCTATTTTTAGTTTCAATTTTTTCCAGGTTTATCAGAACCTTTTTTAGATTTATGATGTAAGTAATGGACTAACAAAAAAATAGTGGTAAATTTAATGAGCCAATAGAACTTCTTCAATGAATTTATTAAAAATATTTAAATTTTGGTTAAATACTAAAATAGTAAGGTTCGATTAGTATAGAAAGAATTTGCATGATATCTGATCAATTGAACAATAGAATTTTATATATTATTGGTACTGCATTGCTGACATTGACCTTAAAAAAGAAACAGTAGGTACAGCTAGTCCATGAACAGCCAACCATCACATTGTAAAAATTGGATAGGTTCTATCTATGGTCGTTGAGGCCGCCTAAAAGGATCTACTAAATTCATGAGTTTAAGACTTTAAGGGATCAGGATTTGCTGGTTGGAGATGAGAAACTGAACCTTATTGTCCAGAAAGGTAAACTGTATGTAAATTTTCAGCGAGAATCTACATTTCAGTTCATGAGCGAGAAACTGAACCTTATTGTCCAGAAAGTTAAACTGTATGTAAATTTTCAGCGAGAATCTACATTTCAGTTCATGAGCAAGTTTCAGGAACAAAATTTTCTATGATCTTTGCTTTTGCTGTCTGAATATTTTCAGTTCATGAATATTTTAATACTTTAATGGTTTTCTATACCATGTTTGTCCTATAAAAACTAGGCCATAATTTGTTACACATCTTGGATTACTTTCTTTCTGAGCTGGTGTCTAGGGGAAGCTTTCTGCACTTGAAAAATGTAAAATTTGTGCAGCCCTTTCCATTTGTAAGCGAATGTTTATGCCGCTATTAAACATCCAGAATGTCTGCATACATATGTTCATATGTCAGGCACAGAATTAATCGTCCTATATGTTTGTATCAATCTTTTTGAATTGAATTGAAATTAGTTCCCGTGTATTAGGGTTTCCCCCCTCTGCGCTTTTAATGAATTGAATTGAAATTACTTATAAAAAAGATAAAAAATAAAAAAAAAATGTTTGTATCAATCTTTCTTTGTTAGCATTGCATAATGTAGGTTTCTTGCTTTTTATATTCACTCTTGTATACTTACTTATCAAAAAAAAATATTCACTCTTGTATACTTCCTGTGTATTAGGATTGCGTTCCTCTACGCTTTTAATGAATTGAATTGAAATACTTATAAAAAAAAAAAATGTTTGTATCAATCGTTCTTTGTTAGCTTTGCATACTGTAGGTTTCTTGCTTTTTATATTTTGGAATCATTCAAAGAGCTTTAGATATGGACTGGGGCATATAATATTTCCCATTTTTCTAACATTTTTTAATTTGTGGATTTTTGTTCTTTTAATGCTTAATGGGGTTACCTTTTGCATACATCATGTGTACTAGGGTTACGTCTCTTTGTGCTCATCAATGATATGCATTAGTTATCAAAAAAAAAATCAGATGTCCTTGTCAGACACCACCACCCTTCTTCCTGTCCTTGTTACATAGATTTTTTATTTTTATGTTTTTTATTATTATTTTTTTTTTTGGTTATATAGGTAATTCTCAATTCTTATCTTTGAAGTCTTTACCTTGACACTGGCAATTTTCCACAGTGAGTTTTAATGGATCCATAAATATTAGTTGTTGAGTTAGCTTGACTTGGTCTTTTTACATTGTACCTCTAGTTTATCTTTTGAGTTAGTTTAGTGCTCCTGTTTGGGGGCTTTTGGAAAAAATATTGTTTTTTTGGATGAATAAGTCATTCCATAAAGCGATGAAGTTCAGTACACAACAAGCAACTTCACACTCTTAGCACTTCTAACTACGGTATCCTAACCACTCATTCAACACATTTACAATTCAAAAAAATTTTACATCACACTACTCACTCAAAACAGAAAGGGGAATTCCCCAAACAAAACAAAGAACCCTATTCTACACAGAATTCTTAAAACCCATTTTAGAAAACACTTTTTTTAAATCCCATAAAATGGCCTTCTTTATGCTTTCTTCAGGCTTTACTAGCCCTCCAAAAATTCTGCAGTTCCTTTGCAACCAAATATGGTATACACTTGCCCCAGTGCTAGCTTGCATATTACTACCTTTAACCCTTTTCCTTTTAGCTTCTTTAATCCCCAATCCATAATTCTTTCCCAACTCGTTTCAAGAGCACTCCACATACATTTCTTGATTACTTCCCTCCACAATCTTATAGTAAATTCACATTCAAAATAGAGGTGATCTATACTCTCAATACAATTTCTGCAAACACACATTTAGGGTCCTATGTATATCCCCATTTTAGCATCCTATCTCGGGTAGCAAGTCTATATGTGATTGTCAACCAAAGTATAAAAGCATGCTTTGGGATTGCACATGAGAACCAAACAATTTTCCACCATGCAACTGCTGGTAATTTGAATCTAATTGCTTCCCAAGTGTCATATGTATTAAACTTACCTGATTTAGAAGACATCCAAGAAGGTTTATCAAAATCACCAATCTAGATAGAAGGAAGATAACTCTGTATTGACACTAAATCTTCTGATCTTGCAGGCATCTAAACCTATTGTTTATCAACTAAAACACTAGAGAGTTTTGCAACCACATGACTTGTTGCATCATACACAACTCTGTGCCCAAATTTTTCGTACAATACTTCTAGGGGGTGCCACCAATCATGCCAAAGAGAAATGTTTGTTCCCATTCCCTACATAATCCCAGAAAGATCTTGCAATCTTGCTTTAGAATTTTCTTGCAACCCCAAGAACTATTTGAAGATCATGAGAGGACTTGGGAGGAGATTCAGTCTTTATTTTTTTTTTTTTGATAAGTAATTGCAATTATATAAAAAAACGCAAAGGGGCGCAACCCTTATACACGGGAAGTATACAAGAGAACCCCTAACAGGGACGAACAGAGAATAAATTTAAAAATTCTACATAAGTAAAAGCACTCAAACTAAAATGGGTCGCTATCCAAAAATATAAAGTATTGAGCAACCGCTTCCGTAGCTCCACCATGGATGTCTCTACACCTCAAACAGCCGAGCATTCCGCTCCCTCCAAATACACCACAACAAGCATAAAGGAGCTAACCGCCAAGCCTCTATAGCATGACCACCCCCAAGCGCCGCCCCCCAACTATTCAGCAACTCCAACACCGTACGTGGCATAACCCACTCAACCCCAAATAAAATAAGGACGTAGCTCCAAAGAGCCTGGGCGACCTCACAGTGAAGTAACAAGTGATCAATAGACTCCCCACTCTGAAAATACACAAAAAGATAAATAAAAGCAACTATCTAAAAATACAGAGCATTGAAGAATAAAGATTGGGGAGTCTATTGATCACTTGTTATCATGCTATTGATTTCATTTGTGTCATCATGATTTCATTTGCTTCTAGTTAGGTGGTTTCTCTTGTATACTTCTTGTGTACCTGGTGGGCACCTTACGCTTTAATGATTCTTTAATAGTCCAAAATGATCTTCCCTTCAAAATATATTCTTTAACCCAAGCAACCCATAGAGAACCTGCCTGAGAAAAAATATTCCATATGTGCTTCAAAATTGCTGCCTTATTCCAATCCTCCATTCTCTTTAAACCCTAATCACCTTCTTCTTAAGGAACACATTGGCTGTCAAGATACCTTTGCTCCTATGGCACACTTTTTTGTTCAATTGCCTTGATAATTGGACGGGAGAGGGTCTGTGTTCTCCGTCCAAAGTTTTTTGTTCTTTGTCGTTTGCTGGGATCACCAATTCTTCTCCGACGGAGGCTCTTCCTCAGGCGCTTGCGGCTTCTTTGGGTAAGGATGGTTTTTGTGGTTGGTTTGCTCCAGAGTTGACGGTGGATGCTACCCAGGATTCGTCCTCTGCTTCTCCGGTGTCGATAGGTTTTTTTCAGTCTTCGTCTGTCCCGTCGAGGTCAAATGTTTCTGATGGGTGCCTCTCGCCAGCTTCTCAGCCTTTACTCTCTGTTTTGGCGCTGTTAGTAGACAGTGCCCCAACTCCTGTTTCTATGGCGTCTATATCGAAGGTCACTCATCAAGAAGCTATGGCGTCTACGAGTCTTATTGATTGGAATTTTGGGACTGACTCGGATGAGGAGGAAGGTATTGTCTGGGCTGAGGAGGGAGAAGATTACCCATGGGAGGGTGATGAAGTCTTTCCCCAGACTCAGAAGGAGGGGGACAATGCAGCTGTTGCTATGTTTCTGTCGGATGCTTGGCCTTTCCCCCAGGCTTTGGATGGGATGTCTCGTGCCCTTCCCCCCTTCCTTCGAAGGCGGGTTCCGCTTCCAAGCTGAAAGGTCATAGGGAACTGAATAACTTAAAGTGTTCAGATAATTATGAGGGGTCCAGCCGTGGCAAAGGCACAAGGAAGTAGTGTCGTTGTGGGATTTTGTTTCTTTGGATTGTTGGGTTCTTTGTTTGCTTGGCCTATTTTGTGGGTTTTTTTTTTTTTTTTTGGTGTCCTTGTGTTTACTTCTAGTGTACTTTAGGTAGGGGCACCTTACGCTTTTTATAAAATGCGCTTGCCTATTTGTAAATAAAAATTAATATTTTTAGGGTGAATAAAAATTCTTGACTGGTAAACTTGAATTCTAAAAAGAACTGAAGTCAGTAACTAGAGTCTTCCTGCAAAATATAATTTCTTGGAAGCCCAATAATTTATTTGAGCTGTAATTCTATCCGGCAATGTTTTGCAATCCACTGAATTCAATTTCCAGAAATGAGAGGATCCTCCAAGTATCTAACTGGCAGTGAACTCTCTTTAAACTGCATTATTCTTGAAATTTGACTCTTTACTTCATTATCCTCGTTTTACCTTGCGTTGTACCTTTAGACTATGGCTTATGTGCACCCTTTGTCATTTAGTTTTGATGACTTTCTTGCTCGCTTTTCTCGTTTTATTTAGGTGTTTCTTTTGTATACTCCCAATATACTAAGGGGCGTTTTACGCTTTTAATGAGATTAGTTTCTTAATTATCAAAAAAAAACTCCAACATAGAAAATAACACTCTTTTGAACATTTGATGTCAAAATCCTGCTAGCCTTTTAAACTAATCAAGCACCTCAACAATAATAACTATAGATTTCACATTAGCTGATGAGAACATTAAGGATACGTTTAGTATGCAGAATGACTATTCCATTAGAAAAAATGAATAGCTTCTATTAGAAATGGAAGAAAGTGAAATAGAATAGCTTGGAATAGCCATTCCATGGTCCGTAAGGGAATGACTATTCCTCAATTTAAGGAATAGTCATTCCCTTATTGGCCATGTGAATGAATGGCTATTCCAAGTGTTAGAGTATATGTATAACACTAAGGCTATTATTTTATTCAAACTTCTTCCATTTTTAATAAGACTTTTCCTTTTTTTTTCTAATGGAATAGTTATTCCGCGTACCAAACGTATTCTAGGAGATCATCTGCAAAATATAAATGAGTGATATGCAAATTTGAGCACTTGGGATGAAATTTGAACAAACTTGCTGCCTATACTGCCTTATTCCCCAACTTTGTTAGAACCTCCATTTCTATAACAAAGAGACAAGGTGGCAATGGATCACCCTGCCACAAACTCTTTTTTCCTTTGAAGAAAGCAACTAGACTTCCATTTATGGAAACAATATATGAAGGCTTGGCAATGCACTCCTTAATCCAATTCACAAACTTCATAGGTATTCCCATGTATGTTAGACAAGGATGAAATCCCAATTAAGAGAATCACAAGCTTTCATAATGTCTACGTTCAAAGTGCATCTAGCTTTTCCTTTCTCCTTATGATAATCTTTGACAATTTCTTGGGCCAACAAAACATTTTCAGCTATACTTCTGTGAGGAACAAAAGTAGTCTGATTAGGACTAATTATTGCCCCTAAGCAAGGCAATCTGTTGGCCAAAATTTTAGTGATGCACTTATTAATCACATTACAACACGAGGTGCCTAAACTCCCCCATAGTAGCAGGATTCTGTACCTTAGGAACGAGTGTAATGAAATCCTTACCGCTCCCAAAAGTTTACTATTTGTAAAGAAATCCTTTATAGGTTCAATCACATCTAACTGAATAATAGGCCAAACCTTATTAAAGAAATGAGATGAAAGCCCATTCGGGACTGGTGCTTTCTCACTTGCAATTGAAAACATAGCTTCTTTATTCTCCTTTGCAGTAACCATTTCTTGCATAGCTGCTGCTTGAGAGTGGGAAATCTGTGCTTGCACTATCTGATTAAGCATATTTTCTTCTTCCTTCCAAACAGATGAGATTGATATCCAAGTAGATTCTAGTAGAACTCAACAGCTACTTGCTTGATCTGATTAGGTTCTTCCACTTTTACTCCATTAGAATCCCAAGGCATCTAATAGTTTACTTAGCATTTCTAATTTTTACTAGCCTATGGAAATAGGTTATATTTTGATCACCTAAAGTCAGCCATTTAACTCTTGACTTTTGCTTTTAGAATGACTCCTCTACTTTACTTATTGAAACATACTCATGAAGGGCTTCCTTTGCTTTTAAGATCAAATCTGCACACCCAGCATTTTTCATCAAGCAACATTGGATGTATTCCAACTTTATCCTTGCTTCCTACACCTTCGGTGGAAGACTTCCATACATTTCTTTATTTTTTATCTTCAAAACTTATCTACGATTATGTCTCAAGGGGTAGTTCAATTGGTTGGGAACCACGCCTCATGAAGCGGAGGTCACTAGTTCGAATTTTCCTTCTCCCTCCCCTTGTGGTCAATTAGTTATAAAATATATAAATAGATAAATAAATAAAAAAGAGGGAAGAAATGATCATAACTTTGAGGACTATGAGAGGACTTTAGTGGAATTAAATGCTTTATTCCTTTAAGACTCTTTCTTTGGGATACTGCCTTAGATTTTAGTTTTTCGAACTTTCATGTTTTTTTAGATCTCTTCTCCACTACTTGTTAAGCTTCTCTCTTGTATACCCTTTGTATACTTGGGTTGTGCCTTTGCGCTTTTGAATAAATTTTGCTATTGCTTTTTTTTCTTTTCTTTTCTTTTTTTCTTTTCTTTTCTTTTTTGCTTTTGAATAAATTTTGCTATTGCTTTTTTCTTTTCTTTTTTAATTTATAAAAATAATAAAAAAAAAAAAACAAAAAAAAAACCCACCCTTCACAACTTTTAACTTTGAACAAAGCCTATACATAGGCGCACCTCAAACTTCTCTTTGCCAACCATGATACACCCAACTCATAAACTGCTCATTATCAATACAGAAATTGAAAAACTTAAAAAAAGGATTTGGTCCAAAACTCTTTTCAATTCCAATTGTAACCACTGCAGGGGAATGATCAGAAATTCCTGGTTGAAGGAATTCCACATATGCTTGATTAAACTACTCCATCCAGCCCAAATTGCCCATAACTCGATCAAGTTTTATAGCTACATGAGGACTTCCTTCTCTCTTATTATTCCACATATAGAAACACCCTATATGATTGATATGCATGCCTTAAATATTAAAGAGACATCTACAAAACTCCTGCTCATATGTATTAAGCCCTTCCCCACCATATGGAAAAAGAATGTTGGATTATGCTTATGAGATTTGCTGAAATTTAGCCTCTTACATGTTCTATGTTCTGATAAAAAAAGAAACTTTTTGTTCTGATGTATCTTATTTTGAAGGGAAATGCTAGAAGACTCCTTGACAAGCGTTGTGATGGGAACAGCCGCCTTGGGAAAATTTCAAAATTAGGACTTGCGCCAGGACTTTGGTGTTTAATATTTGTTCTAGTGGTGACCTATACTCATTCTGTCATCATGGGTATCTGCCTGAGCTTTGTGTAAAAAAATATTAAAACTATTTCTTTCTTGTCATGATTATAGTAACCATGGTTTTTTCTTCACCTTGGCTGCAGCATCAAATCTGCCAAAATTGACTGCGGGCTCTGGTCTCTTTGCATGGTTGGGTGTTTTCCTAGCAAGTGCGGGACTCGTTATGCTTTATAGGTGTAGCAGGTATGTTTGTGGGAGAAAGTGAAAGATTTGGATCTATGTATACTGGCTGCATCTGTTGAATTTTATATTGGTGGTCAATGCTGGTTTGTTTTCTCCTTTTAGTTCTTCCATTCTTCACTTGACATCTAGAAGTTCCTAATCTCATTTATGCTTAGTTTTAGAACTTGATGGCTCTATCTCTCTCAATTTCTTTTCTGCAAGTTATCTTTCAGCCCTTCTTTTTTTTATTTATTTATTTATTTATTTATTTTTTTTATTTTGGTGTGTCAATGAACATGGCAATTAATTTTCCATTGTCTCACTTTTTTCTTATTCTTATGATTGGCATTATCTCTGTGATGGCAGCTGTCCATCATACTCAATGTTTCTTTTCAGTAATGGATTTGCTGTGTATAATTGATCCAAGATAATGAATTACTCAGCAGTAACTATAAAATGTTTCTGCACTTTCAGTATTAATTACTGAAATTTCATGTCTATGTATGTAATGAAAATTGACCATGTACAAATATGCATCTGCAGATATGCGTATAACTACAGTGATGTGCTGATAGAATGTGTATTTGCTGCACATGTATGAAAACAGTTTAGACACAGGAAAGGAGCACGGTTAATGTCATTTGATTTTTGGTTGATCTTTCTTTGTCCATTGCAGCAAGGATCCTGGTTACATCAGAATGAATGTGCATGATGCACAAAATATGAAAGATGATGTGCGTATGTTTTTCTTTCCCCCCTCCTTCAGCCTCTTTCAGTTATATATCTCTTACTGATTCAGCCACATTTATATCATTGTTAGTGCTTCTTTGGTCCATAAATTTGATAGGTCTCTCTCTTTGTTTTCTTTTGGCATTTTTTATTTTTTAATATCAGGTGGATTTCACAATTGTTATTGAATATAATTTCTAACTTATTCGTGGATGCTTTTATTTTATTTTGCTAGGAACCGTTGTTGAAGATAGAGATAAATAACCCTGCTTTGCTAGCTGGGAATTGGTCTCAGCTCTGTGCAACATGCAAGGTGAAATCTCCTACTGACTTCCGTAGCCATTGTGATACTTACTGTTTAATTGGAATATTTCCTAACAAGATCTACCTTGTCACTGTCATTAGATTGTCAGGCCTCTCCGTGCAAAGCACTGTTCCACATGTGATCGTTGTGTTGAACAATTTGACCATCATTGCCCTTGGGTATCCAATTGCATTGGCAAGGTGACTTGACAATGATCAATTATTGAGTTCCGTGTTTGTCCTATTATCAGCTTATTTATTTTATTTTAATTGACACGCTAGTAATTTTTGTGGTGAAACTAGGCAGATTAAGTGATTATAAAGATCTTTTTTCGCATTTCCTTTGCTATTCTGAAATATGTTGAATGGTCAAGGATGATATCATGAATGCATGTTTCTGATCAGCGTCATTAGGTCGATCCATGACATTGGGTTGGAATACTGTCACATCTCACTGCTAAATGTGATACGTACAAGCATGATAAAGATTTTGTTATAATCTTAGTATTGTGCTTTTGATTGTCAGAACTTTTTTCCCTTTTGTGGGTGTAGTTGTCCTTATTGATGAATTTAGTCTGATTTATTATTTATCAATTTCTGTTTCCAGAGAAATAAATGGGACTTCTTTGCGTTCCTCGTTCTAGAAGTTTTGGCAATGTTGATAACTGGTGCATTTACTCTTAAAAGTATGTGTATAGTTTGGTATCTGACTTCAACTTATCTTTGAAGTTACTTTTTCCAGACTCTTTTGTGGTTGAATCTGCTGAAAGAAAATAATTTGATGCTTGTAGGACTTGTGAACGATCCACTTGCTCCACCTTCTTTTGGAGCATGGATCAACCACGCTGGTACTCATCATGTTGGTGCTATATCATTTCTGCTTGTGGAGTTTTTCCTCTTCTTTGGTGTGGCAGTTTTAACAGTAGTACAAGCTTCTCAGGTATGTATATAGGATCCGCTTTCTGTTTGGCAATGCTGGGACACTGGTGCTTCTGTTATATTGGTTCTAGCAAATTGTCAATTAGCTCTAGCTCAAATCTCACGTCCTCCTCCATATGAACCGGGTGGATGGTGAAATTATGTGTTTAAGGACCAGTGCCCCCTCCCCTCTTTTTTGGCTTAAGGATACAACTTAAGGTGACATTTTCATTAGGTTTAAGTCAAGTGGCATTAGCTGGGAAACTTTCCACCTCTATTTTATATATCTTGAACTTTTTTGGAGTGTCTGGCCTAGAAAAAGAACAAAAAACTTATTTTGAAGTGTTCTGGGATGACTGCTATGAATGGTGATCCTGTGTTCAGAAAATCTTTATGCTGATTGATTGGAGATTGTCCAGTATTTAACCTTCTCTGTAGTAAACTTTTCATTGTTCCTTAACCGATAATAAAGAAAAAAATCTTCCTTCAAGTCATTCCTGGTTTTGTAGTTTCCCTACTATTGTCTCTATTACTGTTGTTTTGATCAGCTCTCTTCTTCAGGATTTGTCTTGAGGAGAAGTCAAGACATTCCATTGTGTGAGAGTAGGGTTCTGGGGAATGGTTTTGTGGGTTTACAGTCTGGATTTTCAGTGAGGAGAAGTCATTCTTTATAATCTTCTGTGTGGTAAAGCTCCAGAGAGAGTGAATCGATGGATGGAGGAATCAGTGATACTCTTAATTGTTGACTGTCGTTGCTAATGATCTAGTTCTTTTGTGGGCTGAAGCGGTGAGAATATCTTGTGTATATGCATAAAATTTACTTTGTCAATTAAAAGAAGGCAGCTTGGAGACGAACATGCCGCAGAAGGCATGATATCAACATAAAAAACGAACACCAAAGAAGAAGCCTCTTACAAACAACCTAATAATATTCTTCTTCTTCACTTGAAACTAAAGAGGCCCTTCCTCTTAGTTTCCTTACAGTTTTTGTTTGTCAGAAGTATACCTCATTGTATCTGGTAAAAGATAATGAAATCTTCTCTCTTTGAAAGTAGATCATGTTGTACTTAAATAGATGTAATATTGAGTGTCAAGCCCTCCGTTTGTAAACTGCTAGCATTGAACCCTTTCTTTTCTTTGCTGCAGATATCTCGCAACATTACAACAAATGAAATGGCAAATGCATTGCGCTATAGCTACCTTCGGGGCCCTGGTGGTCGGTTCAGAAACCCCTATGATCATGGGATCAGGAAGAACTGTTCAGATTTCCTGATCAATGGCTACAATGAAGATGTGGAGTATACGCAAGATTCAGCTGACTCTGAGGGGATTGGAATGGTGCATATGTCAAGGAATTCCAACTTACAAAATGGGGATGCCCGTTCTCATCAAACTAATGGCAATGGCAATGGCCATGTTGTCATCAATGTAAATTCTAACACCAACTCCCATCCCGGTCATGTTCATTCTTCTCATTGCAGCCACAGTAACCATGGAAAAACTAAAACTGATGGCACCCCGTTGGGCTTGGGTCTTGGTCTTGGACGGAGCGGTACACGCACAGTTACAGCCTAATGATGATGTCTCATTTTCTTTTGTAGCTGAATTTGTGTTTGTATTATATGCATCACATGATTCTAGATTCTGTAATTCAATTTATTTTTGCTCTCTTTTTTTTTTTTTTTTTTTTTTTTTTGGTCCCCTTACTAAATTGCTTAATTCTTCCAAAGTTTTTTGTTACCATAAATGATTTTAGAAGCTGTAAGTCAATTTTAGCTCACTGAATATGATGGTTTGCTATACTTGATGTTGAGATTTGGTACATGCTGGCCTTATGCTACCTGCTTGTATGTAGTTAGTTTTGAAGTCATTTTCGTTGGTGACTGCCTTTTCTCTTTTTAATAAAGAAAAATGCTAGACATACAACTTTTGACACATGTCAGCATATGATTGCAGGGTATTAGTGGGTGTCAAATGCTTACAGTTTTTTCCTCGAATCATATTCTAACACGTGTCAAAATTTGTAAAAAGGTTGACCGTGTAGCGTTTTACTCGATTCTTAAATCAAGATAATTAGGGCATTGAATTGTGATTAATTAAATAAGAAAATGGATATTCCACGTGTAAGCTCAAGATACTTGCAAAGTTTTATCTTTACAAGATACGTTGAGGCCCGTCTTGATTTGCATAATTATTTGGAGAGACTTACGTGGTATTTATCTTATTTCCTTTTCCTTTTCTTTTCTCTGAGAATAAAATTTAGAAATTTAAAATTAGCAGACAATCAAATTTAGTAAATTTAGAAATGAAATGATGGTAATGTGAAATTAACAATTGGAAAATTAATATATATCACACTATATAATTAAGAAAATTCGGAAATTGATTCTAATATCCAAAAGAATAAATAAATAAAAAAATTGGAAAAATTTACTTGAAAATACACTTGATTGTAGGGGTTGAAAACTTCAAATCACAAAGGAGAAATCGGAGTACAATAAGGAAATATTACAAGTATATTAGAGGTTTGGTGGAAGAAAGAGCGATAAAATTTATGAAATTTGAAAAACAAATTTGAGATACTAACAAATTCAAATTTTAAAAAAAGATTTTTAAAACGATATATAGGATACGATTACGATACTAACAAATTTATATTTGAAAAACAAATTTGAGATACTAACAAATATGCTCTCTCTATATATAGGATCCGAGTCTACCAAACTTTATTATCGTTTGCTCCTTCACTTAGAAATTTAGTTTTAACCATGATGAAGAAAGATTTATTTGCAGCCATATTCTTCATCATTTTCTCAGTCTCATTCACATGTTTGACTACAAACATGCCTCGTGCTTATGCCAAGGATGTTAATGGTTCACATCATGTTCCTCCGAATGACGGCCCAGGCTCACACAATTTCTTTACTTGGTTCAAGCAATGCTTTTCAGTCCTGGACGACACAATAAAAACATGTGTTCGCCAGAATCTCGATTCCTTTGTCGCCCTCAAAGGAGAGAAAGTCCACGTAAACTCAACATGCTGTGGGGTTGTTAAAGAATATTATGATGATTGCGCTTCTAAATCTGTACTTTTTGAACCTGAAATGTTGTTTATCGGTTGGTTGATGGGTAGTTGTGGTCACCAGAAGAAGGCTTCTCCATCGCTAGCATTGGGCAACCAGCCGCCGTCGGCTTTCAAGCCGCCTGCACTGAAGCTGCCTAAAGTTTTCGATGGTGGTTTTATCGGCGGCTGTCGGGAAGGCTCCGGAGTTACGTACCGCTGTTGGAGAGGAGTAGATAATGTTTACCAGACTTGCTGCGTACTCAAACGATTTAAGGGCGTCCGTTGTGACAATGGAAAGCCCTACGACAGTGTCAAAGAACTTTGTTGTAACTATGATCAGCAAAAAGAAGGACGACCCGTACTCAACAAATGCTTTATGCTTCAAAATGCAAGTTATGTGGGTTCATTAGGTTAAAGTGGTGGGTTTTTTTTATTTACAGTTTCAAGTCAGCCATGCATGAATGGCTGTTGGTGTCGTTAGTTGGTAGGAAATAAAATGTCGTTTAGGTTATGAGCATGTTTCGTTGTCGTTTAAGTTTGAGTGTCTCGTTTGTTGTTGAATTAGGTTTGTTTTTCCAAGCTGTGCTTAGATCATTTGGCTTGTAAGGCCATTGGATTCTTTGCCTTGCATGTTAATTAATTCTCTGTTATTGCAGTTTTTTTCCTTTCTATTTGTTGTTGAGTTTATGATTTTATAATCAGTTTGTCGTTAAAGTATGATTAAATTTTATCTATTCTTATCAGCTTAAACTTTTGAGATAAATGATGATTTAAGATGTATGGTATCATAATAGAGGTTGAGTTCGAACTCCGTCTCTCTCATTTACCTCATTTTGGATTGATAATTTTCGTGAGACATTTTGTTTAAATTATCTGTACAAGGTGTTGATGCAATCAACCATGGAACACACAATCCTTTCTTGTTTCCTCAGGACAAACAGAAAATTTACACATTTGATTAACTGAATTGCTTTTGAGGAACATCTTTCTTGTTACAATGTGCCTTTTAATCAAGCTAGGCTGCAGCCATGTTGTGTAGTTGCTCTTTAGTCTGATACTGATTCAATCTCCTTTAATCTGAATGAAATGTTTATGTTTTGCAACTAGCCTAATATTGTATATTTATTTCTTTAATAATTATCTAAATGGTTTTCCACATCTTTGATCATTTTCTTGGATGTAAGGTTATACCGAAAAAGAAGGAAAACAAGTACCAAAGTGAATATATGCAACAAAATTCTTTTTTTATTGGCATGATCATTAAAAGCTTCAGATTTAGATTTAGGGTGCGTTTGAAATTGCGATTTTAAATTAAATCATATAACATAAATCGTTTGGAATTGCGTTTTTAAAAATTGTGATTTGAATACGCAGAAAATCTGCTCTTTTAAATTGCAGGTAAGAACTATGGTGTTTTTTTGAAAACGCAGAATTTTAAATGCTAAACTGCGATTTTGCCAAACGTTTAACTGTGTTTTTAAAAATTGCACATTTTTAAATCGTTATTTTGAATAGAAAATTTTGAAATCGCAAACCCAAACGAGCCCTTAATGAATAGTCTATGAAATTAATTTCAAAGCAAAGAGTACTGTTATTTTAATCGGACTGACGTGACATATTTCAAAAATAAAGATGATCACTCGTATAAGAAAACCTTGAAGACCTATTCTCATGGGATCGATAACACAAGCTAATTATAATTAGTCATCTAAACCATGCATTGTAGTTGATAATGTTGTTTGTATTTCAAATGTTTACATGCAGTTGGTGGAGCCAACAAATTGAACTGAATGATTCTTTGTTTGAATTGTTATTATCCTTTCTTTTCTGATTTTTCCCTTGTTTTTATCTACTCAAATTTCTTTCTATATCCTTTTCTAGTTTCGAAATTTCTCCATTAAAGATAGCCATTTTTCTAATTTAATTCATTCAATTGACCTTCTTTTTCCTCAGCCATATCCAATCTCACCTAATTCTTACCACCAAAAAAAAAAGGAAAAAAAAAAAAAAAGAAAAGAAAAGAAAAGGAAAGCTTTTCACTATTAATTGTAGCCAAGAGGATTGCAAATTGAAAGAATGTTATGAACTTATCCTTCATATTTAAATTAAAAAACTAGGTATAGATATATCAAAACCTACAATACTTCTGATCGAAGTTGCAATTCATTACCAATAAAAATCATGGCACATCTCTCCATTTAAAGTAAAATGGAGATTAACTGGTTATGATCCAAATTAAATTTTATACTATTTGATGGTATATATATTATTTACGTTGTCACGTCATTTGAAATTTTTAAATGATGTAGTATCATGTATATCGTTAAATCTTGTAAAAATCTAATCTGGATTTTGAAATAGTTCGTCCCCATTTCAAGTGAAATTGATGGTATTTATTTTGGATATAAATTAGCTAATAAATTGTCGAGTGTCATTTAGCAATATGAGAAACATATGTGATTTTAATGAGATGTGTTATTTGTACACACTTTTACGCACACTCACAATTGTTGTGGGACCTATGTTACCATGTATATTGAAACATTTTGGTAATTTGAGAGCTAGATTTTAAGCATTGATAGTTCGTGGGACTACTTGCAAAACAACTGACAGTTTTTAGGGGGCTAAACTATAATTTCCCCTTTCTTTTCTTTTTTTTTTTTTTTTTTTTTTTTTTTTTTTAACAATAACTATTGGGTACTAGCACATCAGCCAAATGAGAGTACGATAGAAGAATAATATGTGGTATTACTCTTTAGTTTTACATCTTGAGTTCAAAAATAGAACATCAAATAAGATGTGTTCAATGAATAGGATTCTACTAGTTTATTTGGGTGTTCGATTTTTTAAAATTAGAATTCAATTCTTATTTGATGTGCTAATTTCGAGGTTTGACTTTGTGAGATAAAATTAGAAAAAGTTGAACAAAATATGATTTATTTTTAAAAAATGTATAAACAGAATCATATTTGCTTTTGAAATTATGGTTGCCAAACCAACGAGCATTATTTTTTTTATTTATTTTTTAAAAAAATGCATTAATATTAATTTTATATACAATTTTAAATTCTGGCTCATTTAAAATGGAGAAATCCTATTGGTTTAGGTTGAGCCAGCATAAATGCCATTGGATTCTTGAAGTTTGCTAAACTTCGATGTGCCCTATCCTATGAAAATGACAAGTATCTGAAGGAAGACTATCATTCCCTACATCGTAGACTACTTCAGATACCTACAACCTGCCACTCATCTCAATATTAGATGACACATGGAAAGACTTCATTGGCTTATGAAACTTATATTTTGAATCTAATGACACTAGATCCAAAGCCTCCATCCAGTCTAGAAGAAATTTTTTTACTATAGACACACCAATTTTTGCTACATTCACTCCATCTCATGCGAAAAGTCCAATAATATTTCTTACAGTTTCGTGGAAGAAAAGATCTTATTACTTTTTTGAAATAAAATATTTACTCACAAATCACAATTCTCAAAAACCCTAACCGGACCAAACCCTGGGGTTTACCCTAACCGGACCAAACACAATCCCAGAGACCAATCGCTTTCTGTCTCTGAGCCTTTTTTCAATTTTCAGACGTATTTCTCTCTCTCTCTCTGTCTCTCTCTCTCTCTCACGCTCTGTGCAATTTTTTTTTTCTCTGATTTTTTTAGGGTATTTTTTTTAGAGTGACATTGGGGGCAATGGAGATGGTGGGCCTGAGCTCTGTGGAGAGGACCATGTGGGTGTGCTCTGTTGTGGAAGCTATGGTGGTGGAGACTGTTCTTGCTGCTGGAAAGTCTCTTGCTTGCCTTCTCATGGCGGTATAGCTTTTCTCAACCTAATTATTCCAGAAATATTGATCTATTTTTTTTCTTAAGATAGTTGAAAATTTCATGCGTTGTTGTAATTTTGGGGTTAATTTGCTCTTGAAGCTTATGGATTTTGCTGTCATACTAAGGTTTTCCCTTTATTTACTTATATTATTCTCTATTCTTTTGTATGTTCCTTTTTTTTTTTCTTTTTTTGTGGGGGGAGCAAACAGTCCTTTAGTTTTTTTAGTTCTTGTGGGCTGGATCATTATTAAAACATGCCTTTCTTGTTTAATCTGCATATAGCGTTGTACATTGGGCGTTTTTGGTAACAAAAGGATGTGCTTTAGTTAGTGAGGTTGTTTTGACTGAATGTCAGGGCACAGCTCTTTTCCCCTAATTATTGCTTGACAACAACTGAACAAGGGTTTGTTGAGAAATTATTTTTCTTAATCGGGTGTGGATATTGTTTTAAATTTTTTTTTATTATTTTGTTCTGGCTGTAGTGGAACTACCTGAATTGTTTGTGATATGAATCCTGAACTTACTTAAAAAGTGTTGGAGTTTGGGGGTTTTGTGCATCTTTGTGCTTGGTTTTCTGCATAAACATGGCATTCTATTTAATGCATTATGTTTATTTTTGGCTAATGGAGAATTATATACTTATACTATCCTGCATTTGTATAATCTTATTGCTCGCAACCACGTTGAACCATTCTGCTTTCAAAATGTATGCTTATGGTTACAGTTTTCTTGTGTTATTGCTCTATAGGCCCTATGTCTTGTATTTTAGTTGGTTTAGCATAGAGTACTTTATTCTTTGATCCTCTTTCCCGATTTTAACAATCCTCCCCAGTTGGTTTAGTCTTTTCTATTGCTGTCTGCTTTATATATAAAATATATTAACCCCAAGGGGTTGGCTCAAGTGGTAAGGGCCTTGGTCTTTGTGGTAGTCCCATGAGGTCTAAGTTTCGAATCTCCTTGGGTGTAAACAATTTCTTGGGGCCAGCTCACCAACGAAGCCAGAGTATTACCCGATCCGTATGGAGGGGGCGTTTTACACAGGTTCAAAGTTTACTTGACAGGGGTGGGTATATATATATATATATATATATATATTAAGTATCACATTGATGTGGTGTTGCCCCTTGTTCATCAAATGTACAAAAATTAAAAAGTTGTGATCTTATATCTTTTGGCAACAAATAGGAAGGGCATCGAAAGAAAAGTGCAGGTCTATGAGTTGGACAATTAATTTTTATTGGGTGTTGCACCAAGTGTCATGGCTAATAAGAGAAATTCATGCACTTTTTTCTGTACAAAACATCAAACGAATTTGTTATCACCCTTTAAGCTTCTAAGACAACAAATGAGCATCTACCTCTATGATTTTTGTTTGCAAAATGAGCATATCTGATACTATCTTGAGCTTTGGTTAGTTGATTTGTTCTAGTGCTCTTACTTATCAAGAATAAAAAGATTTGTTGTAGTGCTTTGTGTGGTTTCCTATGTAGGGTATTGTTTTTGTTTCTTTTGTTTTTTGTTGGCCTGTCAGCTGTTAAGGCAGCGGTCTCCTTGATGTTTTGTTAGGAGTCAGCTGCCTCCTTTTATTGGTCTCAATTTTTTTTAAATACTATCATTCGTACAAAAAATAAATAAATTTGAGATACATGTAAAAGCCCTCGTTCTATAGATAAGCCCTCGGGTGGATGATATGAACGAAATCTGGTGGTATTTGTTTGTTTGGTTTATGCATCTTTGAATGGACTGTCTCACCAACACTAGTTAAGGTTTTTCAGACAGGATCGCTCAGTGAATCACCAAAATTGACTGCAATGGATGAAAGGTAATGCTAGTCTTCTTTGCGTCATGTACTTGTAATATGGGCTTTTGTGGGAAACTAAAATTGAGTTTGTGGGTGTTACTTCTTGTCTGCAGGTTTCCTTTAGAAGAACTTCGCAGAAGGCGACGCCCTGATCTGGAGAACAAAGATGCCAGTGAAACAGAGGATGATGAGGATGATGAAGACGATGATGATGTTAATGATCAGGAGGATGATGCAGGCGATGAGGACTTCTCAGGTGAAGGAGAGGATGAAGGAGATCCTGAGGATGATCCCGTAGCCAATGGTGATGGAGGTAGTGATGATGAGGATGACGATGAAGATGATGATGATGGTGACGATGAAGACGAGGATGAGGATGGGGAGGAAGAGGAAGAAGAGGAGGAAGAAGAGGTTCCCCAGCCACCTACAAAGAAGAGGAAGTGAGAATGTACGTGGATATTTTTGCTTCCTCATTCTAGTTAGAAGTTTGGAGTATGGAGGGAAAATTCAGCTAGTCAGTCTGCCTAGTGCGTAGTGTAGGATTTACCAGTCCAGTTCTTAGTGGAACATTTGTTCTGGTCTTGATTATGTTGTTGATTGTTGTTATTATTAATTAGTATTAGTATTAGTGTTATCTACATTGTTCCCCCTTGTGGAATTAATGGCTATTCATGTACAATTAGTGATTGGAATTTTCATCCGGGTGTTCTATTCTGGATGAGTAAATATCATATTGCTACTGGATTTTGTTTGCTGGATAGAATGGTGCTCAGTCAACCTGTTCTGCCTTGGGAGAAACCTGATGCATTTTCTTTTCAGAAAGATCTAACCAGAGATCCTGTTTAGCATCGTTTCAGTTGAAAATTTAGTCACAGGCGGCTAACTCAGTATTTCAGTGTAGGTGATAAATAATCTTTTCTGGCTTTACTGGTCATGTCAAAACAAGTAGATCCGCGCAATGTTTCAAAAACACTTTCAGCAAGAAAAAACAAAAACTATTACCAAAAACACTTTTTTAGCAACTCAACCAAGCTGCAAGTTGTTTGAGCCACCAATTCATTTAGCAAATGATATCAGGACTCTTTGCTGATCCTGCACGTAAACATGCAGGTATTCAATCTTATACAATGTGGACTTTGGCAATGCGAATAAAAATCATTTATTGTAACTTAACCTTAAGAGGTGATTGTTTAGTATCTTCTCTTCTATTTCATCTTTTTTCCTTAAAACATTTCAAGTTGCATTGGTTGGTCCCTAAATATAGGGTAAAAGAAAACACTCAAATCAAACAAAGAAAGTTGGTAAATCTGGCCACGAGGTTTATAAGATAGTAGTTTAACATAAGAAAAAAAATGGCCTTCTTGCAAACTTTAGAGGCTTATTTATACGGGACACAACATTTGGTGGTAAGATGCTTGATAACTGACAAGGGAATCTGACTATAACCCTAGCATCAACACCAGGACATCTTTCACATCAATGGCGTCTGATAATCATTGCCTGGGATAACCTGCAAAATAAATGTATAAATAATATCTGTAAAGCCAATCAAAATTTCAAACGTAAGATTTACATATGAGTGAGATCGATAGCCGGAGCAATTAGATTAGGGAGAAGCATCAACTTTGCAATTAACATAGCAAAACTTAGTTTCAATCATGGAATATTAGTTTCCACCATCAAGGCGATAGATCACTTAGAGATGGTACATTTGTAATGACATAAAGTATTAGTCACATCTGCGCTATCATTCAAAAAAGACTAATCAAGTTGCCATTAGAACTCTCTAAAGACCACTTACAACACTTAATCTCACCTAACAAGAAACCAATGTGAAATTTAGCACTCATGAGCTCCTTTATAATCATCTTCCCATGTTGGACTAACTTTTTGAGGTCTCATAACACTAATGTCAAGTCTATTGTCCTGCTCTTTCTCCATAGGTAAACAAAAGTACAAAACAAGCAAACACCACAATCCTTTTCTCATTACCATTTCAATTAGCACATATACAGAGAAATAAAATGAGTTAGTTCATTAAGATAAACATTTTAAACATAGTAGGGTTTCTAGTCGCAATACTAGCACTCAGGTTCCACTAGGTTTCTTGCATGATAAACATTAGTCAAGAGAAGGGTTTGATGCCTTTGTTGTCTGCCAATTCTGTAGGGAAGATTAGATAACCAGGAATAAGGCCAGACAGTGTCAATCATTATCAAGGGTTAATTTGATCAAGAACCTTGATGACAAGGGAGAGAAATGCATACAAAAACGTGATAAATAAAGGCTGACAAACTAAAGTAGTTGAAAACATTGAACACTTCTTGTTGCCTAAGTCTTGATAAGCTGATGCAGGCTCGGTTACAAGAATGGAATACACTTGTAAGTACCAAAACTATAGCCAAGCAAGTCTGCAAGGCCTTAAAGGCTGTTTTTTTTTTGATAAGTGCAAGGCCTTAAAGGCTGTTAAAACTAGAATTTGAATGGGTTCACACGAAAGCTCTAAGATCAGCACTAAACTAAGGAATGCATCCATTTGTATTTGTGAAAACGACTGAACATGAAAGCAAATATAAATGTTACTTATAGTTTACTGTATCACCGTCATATTCACAAAATAGGAATGTTGACTCTGCTTGTATATTACAACATAATCCATTTGCAAAACAAATAGCATCAAATTGGATTACAACTGCAAATGAGAATCAATTGACAAAAACAGCTAATAACTTTGGAACAAAGCCCACGTAGAACTAAAGGTGGAATAATTAGGTTCAGCGAACAAACAGCTCAAGGATAATGGGTCACAAGACCAAAGATGAGAACTTCAAAAACATAGTCATAAATAAAATAGACTACAATCATGAAAGATGACAATCACAGCATTCAAGGTTTCAAATGAAGATCACATAACAGAAAAGACTAGACCAACTGTTATTCAGTTTACTTCGGCAGGTTATACTCAGCTAAACTCAACAAACTATTTGGAGTCTGCTTCCATGTTCACAAGATAATAAACGAATGCCCACAAATACATTCAGTAGGAACACAAATATTGCCAATTTCACATCCAATACCATCCAAACAAACAGCAAATTAATAAAAGATAATAAAAAAGAAAAATACTCACTAAGGCAGCTTTCCGGAGCGAAAAATGGCGAATTTGGATTTCTCCGAGTAGGAATAGGGGATACCATTGTCCTTAAGAAACTCCTCGAGCAGTTGCTTGGCGTCCTCAGGATTAGTGCTCTCACACTCAATCTCATACAGAGTTCCAAACCCAAAATCAGTCTCGTCCAACTCCAATTTCAGACCCTTCCACTCGTACACTTGCCTCACATTCCCAAACCCTCCCAGCCCCACAAACCCCAGCGCCCCAAACTCCTCCCTCGCTCTCCCCAAAACCCTCGACTCCACGCCGCTCAGCTTCCCCGGCTCCGCCACGCAATCGCGCCCGATCGACGGCTCCAGTTCCTCCTCGTCCTCCTCCACGCGGCTCACGCCGTCAACGAGCACGGCCTTGGCCTTGAGAGTCACGACGCAGCGCGGGTGGTTGTCGGAGAATCTGAGGCGGAGGGTGGCTTGGTTCGCCGAGAGCTCTCCGGCCGAGCCATCGAAGAAGCAATTCTCCTGGCGGTGGGTTTTGACGTGGAATGGGGCCAGAACATCGGTGACGCGACGGTGGGCCACCGCGTCTGGAAGCCGTAGCTTAACCTCCACCTCCATGAATCAGTCGATTCTTCGATTCACAAGAAACTAAAGAAGAAGAAGAAGAAGAATAGTATTTATTTATAAGGCTATATATGTTGAGAGGATTTTAGGTTTTCTATTGGGAGGAGAGGCCGAGGCGGTGGGAGATGGAGGGGTCTTTGGGGCGGCGGTCGAGTTGGTGGAGGAGAGCGGCGGCGGCGGCGTTGGTCGTGGTGGTGGTGGCCGCGTTGGTCGTGGTGGTGGTGGCCGTGTGTTTGCGGGCTTCCTCGAGTTCGTCCTTGTCTTCGATTTGGACTTGGATCTTGGTGGGCTTTCTTCTCAGCATTTCGGAGACGTCTGATTCTCACTCACTCGCTCAGCAGTCGGCACTGATGGAAGCAATGGCATATCCTCGCCGTCGCCGATGTGATCTCAGATTATGGTTCCCACAACCTATATATGAGCATTTCTCTTTTCTCTAACGAAAATGAATTGAATATTAAAATAAGAAAGAACTAAAAAATAAGGGTAAGTTTATAATAAATCCTTAAGTACTTCCAATTTTTTTTAATTTTAGGGTTAAATACCTATTTGCCCCATGTGTTTTACGACTTATATTTTTTATCCTTTTAATTTTACTTTTAATCAAATTTGGTACTTGTGGTATATAAAAAGACGGAAATGATACCTCTGTCAAATTTTCCGTCCAAAACTAACGTCCAGCCACGTCATCCTACAGGTGTCGGCGTACATGCGCGACACCTGTCCCAGTAGCACACCTCAGCGCTAATGTGGCTACCATTTTTTTTTTTTTTTTAATTTTAATGATTTCTTTTATATATATATATTAAAAAAAAAATCTGGGGTGGCTGCCACCCCTATTTTGGCCAAAGGAGTGGCTGAGCCACCGTCTAGGTACAATTTCTGATACTTATTCAAACCACATGGAGCACATCATGAAATTTATAAAACCACAGGGGTATATATTGGAAAAAAAAAATTGAGTTTAAGTAACAAACATTTGGTCATTTTTTGGGTTATATCAATTAGCCACACATATAATTTTGTGTTTCCAATTATTACACATGACTGATTGTGTTTTTTTTTTTGTTTTTTATTTTTTTATTTTTTATGAAGGGTTCAATTCTTGTCAACATGTTATTTTGATACATATCAGGCATACATGTTACTTTTGATTCAAAACAAGCATACCAAATATACCAAATATTATTTGTGTATAAAATACCATTTGTGATATAATTACAAAACTAAAGTACTATTTCTGGTACTTATTAAAACCACATGGGGTACATCATAAAATGTATAAAACCACAGGGGTATATATTGGGAAAAAAAATTGTGGTTTTTAATTTTAAGGTTTTTTTTTTAAAAAAATAAAATAAAATAAAATAAAATTCTAGGGGTGGCTGCCACATGAGGGTAGCCGGCCACCCCCATTTTGGCCAAGGGGGGTGGCTAGGCCAGCTCCAGACCGGCCGGTCTGGGGGTGGCCGAACCACCCCCGTGGGCCACGGGGGTGGTTTGGCCACCCCCAAGGGCCAAAACCTTATATATATAAAAAAGAAATCATTAAAATAATAATAAAAAAAATGGTAACCACATCAGCGCTGAAGTGTGCCACGGGGACAGGTAAAGCGCATGTACGTCGACACCTGTAGGATGACATGGCTGGACGTTAGTTTTGGACGGGAAATTAGACAGAGATACTATTTCCGTCTTTCCATATACCATAGGTACCAAATTTGATAAAAAGTAAAATTGAGGGGGCAAAAAATAAAAGTCGTAAAGCACATGGGTGTATAGGCTATTTAACCATTAATTTTAAATATTTACTCCTTAACTTTTTTGCGTTTTTGAATTGGGTCATTTCTGTTCATTTTCCATCTAATTTTGTTAACTCCGTTTGGCTGAGTCACCGGTTAGCCATGTAAGCATCAACAACTAAGCCTAAAAGCGACACAGTTTCAATATTTCCTTATTTTTTTAATAATTTTATTTAAAAATAAAAAATAATAAAAATGAAGAAAAAAAATGGATGGTTTAGCAACCCCCTCGGCCGGTTTGGGGTTGCCGAACCACCCCACTCCACGGCAAAAAAAAAAATAAAATTAATGGGTTTAAGTGCTTGGGGGTGGGCCACGGGGGTGGTTCGGCCACCCCCAATGGCCAAACCCTATAAAAAAAATTTAGGGTTTGTCCATGGGGTGGTCGAACCCTCTAAAATTTTTTTAGGGTTTGCCCATGGGGGTGGTTCGGCCACCCCTAAGGGCCAAACCCTCTAAAAAAATTTTAGGGGTTGCCAGCCTGGGGGTGGCCGAACCACCCCGTGGCATTTTTTGTTTCCTTTTTTTCAATTTTTTCAATTTTTTTATTATTTTTAATACAATTATTAAAAAAATTGAAACGACATCGTTTTAAGCTTAAGTGTCGATGCTGACGTGGCCAAACGGTGACTCAGCCAAACGGAGTTAACAAAATTGGATGGAAAATGCACGAAAGGACTCAATTCAAAAACGCGAAAAAGTTAAGAAGTAAATGTTTAAAAGTAAAACGTGAGGGACCATTTTCAAATCGCGCGTCGACTCAAGGATTTATTATACATTTACCCAAAAAAAAATTGAAATAATTTGTCAGTTATTTGGACTCTTGCAAAAGAGAAAAAGAAAAACATCAAAATTATATCATGTAGACATACTTAATTGTCAATGCTTCCAAAATTACCAATTGTGTCAATATCCTTCCTTAAACTACCAAAATGTCAGTGTCCACCCTAAGACCAACAAAGAGACAAAAAAATTACTTTAAATTTTTTTCAATAAGACAAAAATGTCTTAATAAATTTAAAAGAAAAACTAAAACTAAAAAAAAAAAAAAAAAAAAAAAAAAAAATAAAAACTAAAACAAATTAAAAAAAAAAAAAACTAAAATAAAGAAAATAAAGAAAAAACTAAAAAAAAAAAACATTAAAAGAAAAACGAAAAAGAACGAAAATAAAATAATAAAAAAACAAACGAAAAATAACTAAAAAATTATAAAACAATTTTTTTTTTTTTTTTTTTTTTTAAAAAAACATACGAAAAAAAACTAGTTTTTATTTTTTTTATAACTTTTTGCTATTTTATATTTTTTTAGTTTTTTCTTTTAAATTTTAATAATTTTATGAAGGGTATTTTTGTCATTAGGGGAGACATTGACATTTTTTTGATAGTTTAGGTGAGAACATTGACACAATTGGTTGTTTGAGGGGACATTGACAATGAGGTGTGTTAGTATTTTATGTTAGCTACATTCTGGATGACAAAAACACTTTATGTAATGGTTGCAATTTAAACAGGATGATCGGTTTCTATTTAGAGTCTTTATGTAATATGAACAGTGTTCATTTCATGCCGTGTGTATGGTCACAAGTTTCTAGAAGATGTCCATGAAGATTCCATGCAATTTCTAAGTCAGAACAGGCGATTTCTGTGTAACCGTCCGGACGAGCCTTTGAAGGCGTCCGGACGCCCCGCAGTGTCTAGAAGCTTTAGCGTTGAAGACATCCGGACGCTAGGTCGAGCTTCTCCAGTTTCTACACGGAGTTGGATTTCAAGTTTAGACACGGATCGGGAAACAGCAACCATCCAGACTAAAGGGCAACACTGTCCGGACGCATTTCAGGCTTCTAGGAAGATTTCTGCACACGTCTCAGTGTTTTTATCATAACTCTCTGCTCAAGTATCGGATTGAGACGAAATTGGTGTTGTTGGAAAGTTAAGAAAAAATTATACAACTTGAATGTCCGGACAGAAAGAGAGAAGCATCCGGACGTCCTGCAGAAATTCGAGAAATTTCATAATTCCTTTTCAGACACGGTCGTAGAAGACCGTCCGGACGAGACTAACTTTGGTCCGGACACTCGACAGTCAGAGTCCGAATTTGTGCAGATTTAGGGGTTCTTTAAGCCTATAAATAGAGGGCTTTAGGCTTGTAAATTGTATGAATTATGTATCGAATTCCATAGTGCTTAGAGAGGGTGTTTAGGGAGAATCGAAGATCCGCTAGTTCTCAAGCCGTTGCTGGTATGCGCTTAACAGTTCGTGTGAAGTCTATCTTAGGGATCGGCCCTAAGGTAAAAGAATCCATTGAAGACCCCTTCAAGTAGAAGATTTCGTTGGGGCGTTCACGATGGGCTTCGTATCAGAGTTAAAGGTAAGACTACTGCATAAGGGTATGTGAGTACGAGTGTCTTGTAACTAGCTTTGTCTTCAATATAGTGGATATTGATGTGGCCTTTTGTTTACCAAAAAATATCAATAATAATAATTAACACTTGCAATAGTATGAATCTTTGTAGAATAGGGCTATATTGAGGGTGTCGAACCTCAAGGACTGCGTAGGAATTGCTATCAAGTTTTTCAATATTAAATATAACTTCATTAAAAAGATGTTTGATTTGGTTTTTGTTTTCTAAAAATAAATACATAAAAGTAAAAGACATAAAAATAAAGAGAGTTGTGATGAGAAAAAGAATAGGAGATTGATTTCACCACTCACCGCATAACAATGGTCAATCATAAATTAATAAGAAAAATTTATATTATGCATGATATAGGGTTTGTCTCACTTGAGTAGTCAAGAAATTACCTCTAAAGAATAAGTATAATCCATCTTCGGTTGACACAAATCGTCCACCTAACCACTAAGATGCGGTACGACCCGTCTTCCTTAGGTATAGATTAGCTACGTCTTTAATAGGATACACACAATCAATGGAAAAGTATAACCCATCTTCGATTGGTACAAACTGTCTACCTAAATTACACTAAACTAGGGTGCAGTACAATCCATCTTCCTTAAGCATGGCCTATCTAACCCTCTTGATCATATGTCAATTAAAACCGTTGTATAACAATCATTCACATAATCACATAAAATATGAAGGATTGAGTTCAATCAATATAAGAGACTTTCTAAGACAAAATAAGAAATTCATAATGATTGAATATAAACATTAAGATCAATTCTCATAGTTATACAACTATCAAGCATTTAACAAACTAAAATACAATTAAAACATTGTTACTTGGAAATGGCTACATCAACACCCTAGTATGAATTTAGCCGCTCATCGTGATGCTGGGATGGCCTCCTGCTATGTTCTTCTCCTCTTCAACTTGTCAAGCCTCCAAGAAGAATTTTCTATTTAAAGCTAAGCATACGCACAAGCACAAGCACACCTTCTCTTGAAGCTTAGGGGTCTATTTATAGAGAGCACACAAGTCCTAGAAGCCATTGGAATTCCAGAAAAAATCATCTCTTAAGTCTTCTTAGTTCAAGTAAGAGATTGAAACTTTAATCCAAGTAGGAAAAGGATTCCAAATTCGTCCAAAATTGTGGTCTTTTATTGCAGGGCGATTTTGGTAGAGTAAACATCAGAATTAGGGAAAAGATATTTCTGACATATTTGTTTAATTTTTTATTAGCTTTCTAACGCCACCAATTTTATTGCAATCTGATATCTGACACAAAAGTTATAATCAAAACACTGAAACATGTGCAGAATCCAAATTTGAACTCAATCCGATTTTGATTCTTAGTGGAGAAATTTCGATTTAATCCTTCACTTGATTTGATTAAACTTAACCACATCATATAGGTCTTCTATTATGATTGGTTAAGCTTACCAATATCTTCTAGGTCTTCTCAAAGTGTGCTTTAAGCCTAAAATCAATAGAATTAATTGCATCTTTATTTACAACTTGAAAACAACAAAACAACACAAAACCAAACAAATAACAATGCTAAGGAATTAACATATATAAGTTAAGGGGCTTGAATGTGCAACATTCGACTCTTATCAGATATCTTGAGTTTGGCTGCCCCGGAGTGGTTTTTCTCTTTGCAGAGTTTCTACTTCGTTAACAAATATTTTGTCTTCTTTAAATTTCGCATTTAAGATATTTTGTTGCACACAAAGACACACTTGGTTAATTTAGAAGTCATTATTTATTTTCAAGGTGGTAGTTTGAAGAGGCTATGTGTATTTTTCCCTTATTATAATTGTGAGTAATATGTGTGTGTAATGGATGTATATAGATACTATAAAACAAACATTTAAGCTCGATACTAGATTATTTAAGATTTGAGTTAATTTATCTAATTAATTCAAATAATAAAATTTTAACAATAATTAATATGGGCTTACGAAAAAAAAAAATTAAACAATCACGATATTTACTTAAATTACTTTATATATGGAATGAATACGTTAATTGAGTAGCTTATGAATAGGCTTAAGTTTGTTCAAAAAAATAAATTAACAAAGTTTGAACAGATTATCTAGTTCTATGATAAGCTCAAACTCGACTCGTGTTTGAAAAAAAAAACATTAAACAAATTGAGTTTGAACATTCAGTACTCGACTCAAGTTGGCTCAATTATAGCCCTACCCACAGACCCACTCCATGCAAAGCAACAAGTTAGGAGGTGTTATGGTTGTTTTATAACGGAATACATTAATCTCATTATCATTCCTAATTACAGTAGAAGTTTTAATTGGACTTGGATTTTTGATTCCTAATCCCATTTGGAGTTCTTATTTAATTAGGGTTGGGAGTACTTATCACATTAGAAATCCTTGCCATAAATAGTATACCAATCCTAATAGGAATCTAAGTTCATAAATGAGACTCCTAATCAAATTAGAAAACTTTGTCCAACTACGTTTTGGAATCCTAATCTCATTAGAACTCCTAGTCCTTCCAAGTTGCTCCTACTAGGAAACTAAGTTGAGCTAATCCACCTAGGAAAAGGAAAAGAGGTCAAGGAAAATTAGAGTTGGAAAACCCTCAACATAGGGTGCTTATGGCAAGCGTCCGTATGGAAGAGAAGGCAATTGCATTTACATGGGCCTTACATATTAGGTTTGGGCCAACCATCTATGATGACCCAATGGAGGCCTTAACCTAGTTAAGGCAAGTTTCTACAAGCGGAAGCTCATAATACACATTTTGAGGCTATCTATAATACCCAAAAAATAAATATGTTTATTAGTCAAATCAAGCTTTATAAACACTCATAATAAAAGAATTTTATTAATTACATTAAACCAAAATTTTTTTTTCCTCAAAAACAACTAACATTTTCATCATTCTCCCTATCCGAACTGTAAGTATTTTATATTGGCTACATTCTGGATAACAAAAAACACTTTATGTAATGGTTGCGAATTAACAGGATGGTCGGTTCTCAATTCAGAATCTTCATGTATTTAGACAGTGTTCAAATCAAAGCATGTGATTGATCACAAGCTTCTAGAAGATGCCCATGAAGAGTCCTTGCAAATTCCAAGCCAAATCAACCGGTTCCTGTGCAACCGTCCGGACGCCCAGCAGTGTCCAGTAGTTTGCTTTGAAGACGTCCAGACGACAGAGCAACACCGTCCAAATGGCTAGGTCAATCAATATTCAACATGGAGTTGGATTTCAGAAGTCGACACTATTTGGAAAGTCTCTACAAGTCGTCCGGATGACGTGGCAACACGTCTGGACGCTGTCCAGCATTTCAGAATATTTCAGTGTTCCGTTCGAACACAGGAAGGAGTTATAGCAAAGACCGTCCAGACGCTCGGCCAAGCCGTCCGGACGTGGACCTGATAAGGATAGAATTGCACTGTTTTTGAAAGGATATCACAGAAGATCGTCCGGACATGGCTAAACTTCCGTCCGGACGCTCGACAGCCAGAGTTAGAATCTCAGCAATTTTAGGTTTTCTGTAAGCCTATAAATAGAGGGCCCTAGGCTTGTCAATTGTACAGAATTCGGTATTGAATTCTCTTAGCTTTGAGAGGGTGCTTAGGGAGAATCAAAGATTCGCTAGCTCTCAAGCCGTTGCCGGTGTGTGCTCAATAGTTCGTGCGAAGTCTATCTTAGGGGTCTGCCCTAAGGTAAATGATTCCATCAAAAACCCCTTCAGGTAGGAGATCTAGTTGGGAAGCGTTCTCGATAGGCTTCGTGTCAGAGTTAAAGGTATGACTACTGCATAAGGGGTATGTGAGTACGAGTGTCTTGTAACTAAGTTTGTTTTTGGATAGTAGAGTTCTTGGGTTTGGCTGCCTCGAAGTGGTTTTTCTCTTCACAGAGTTTCCACTTGGTAACAAATATCTTGTCTTATTTAAATTCCACATTTAAGATATTTTGTTACACACAAACACACACAGTTGGTTAAATTAGAAGTCAATATTTATTTTCAATTGGTATCAGAGCTTGGTACACTTTGTTTTAAATTTGTTTCTTGAGTGTAATCTCTTGACTTCTATTTTGTTTATTTCTTTAAATGTCTCAAAATCTTAATTCAGTTCCGCCCTTTGATGGGACGAACTATGGCTATTGGAAAGCCCGCATGCACTTCTTTTTAAAATCAATTGATGTCTGGAAAATTGTTGAAACTGGTTGGATTAAACCAGAAGAAACAGACGAAATTACTATTACTCAAACAAGCGCACGAATCTCCAATGATAAAGCCCTCCATGCACTATGTCAAGCACTTTCACCATCTTAATTCGCAAGAATTTCAAATTGTGAAGCTGTTAAAGATGCATGGCAAATTCTAGAAACAACATATGAAGGCTCAAAACTGGTAAAATCTGCGAAGCTTCAAATGTTGATTTCTAAATTTGAAGAAATTAATATGCTAGAAGAAGAGACCTTCGGAGAGTTCTACACCAAGATTAGTGACCTAAGAAACTCGACGGTGAGTCTTGGGAAACAAATCTCGGATGTAAAACTCATCTGAAAAATACTAAGATCTTTGCCTGAGCGTTCAGGATTAAGGTGACAACTATCGAAGAAAGCAAAGATCTGGAGGAGATGAAGATTGAAGAGCTGGTAGGATCTCTTCAGACATATGAATACTCCTTACTTCCAGTCAGAAAGGCAAAGACTATTGCCTTCAAAGCATCTAAGGCACCTAAGAAGAAATCCAGAGTCTCATCTGACGAAGACTCTGATGTTGATGAAGACGCAGTGGCAATGTTAGCCAAGAACTTCGAGCGGGTCATGAAAAATAATAAATTCAAGAAGAAGTTCTCTGACAGACTAAGAAAGGCTCCCCACACAGCTGAGTTAGAAGAAGCAGAGAAGAAAGATCCGAGGGGTCCCCAATGCTTCGAATGTTTAGGTTTCGGGCACATCAGGACTGAATGTGCAAATTTGAAGAAATTAAAAGGGAAAGACTTTAATGCAACTTTAAGCGATGAGTCTGAGAAGGAAGAAGAAACTCATGAGGAAGAAAAATTCTTGGCCTTCGTGGCCCCACATGAAGAATGAGACGACCCGTTTTTTTTTTTTTTTTTTTGAAATCATACAAACGGATCTTCACAGTGGCACGACTACATGTCGCTCAGCCAAATAATGTACACGTTCCATAACATGTACCTTATATTCAGAGTTACATCTAACACAACGGAATATAAATAACAATGTGTAGCGAAACACATATCAAAAGCAGAAATACATCTAATACATAACTGTTATCAATAAGAAGAGCCATTTACATGTCTAACTGATTAAAGCTTATAAAACATATTACACTAACTACATACTAAAATCACAGGCTTAACAAATACATATGACACGTTGGACACGAGCCATAAATAAAATACCCACAATGCGGACTACCCATGAGTCCGCGACTTATGACTATCGCGATGTGCTCCAATCATAGCATCCCATACGCTAGGTGGACGAGTCAATATCTATATCCGCAAAACTGGTAACCAAAGCATCAATGTCTGCACGGTTGCGAGGATAGCTGCATCCGCATAGGTGGAATTATGAGCCCACCGTCTCCGTATAAGATATACCGAGACCTCAGTGATATTAAACTAACTGAGTTTTCGCAAAGGACCAACTTTTTCATTTCTAGTCTCGCGTACACTATAACAGCTACTAATTTATAAACTTTTGTTTGAAAACTCCCATAGCTGATATAGCGAACACCGACTATCAGAAAGCATTTAAAACATACTATGTAGTTAGACTCATACATAGAAGTTCCAATGGCTTGGAAGCAACTACATATACGCCCACCTACAAAAATACTTTTATGTTGGTAGCTTAAATGCACAAAGAGCTAACGTTACTAACTATGATATCACCGTGCCTCAAGGCATTACAATTTCATGTCTATGACACATAGTTGTCCATGCGGGTACTAGAGTAAAACTCTGATATCCAAGCACTTCTTACTGATGTACCACGACAATCCATCTACCTACTTCCAAGTCACATTGATATCCCAACCAATAGCGTCGCATCCAAGTACACCAAGCTTAAAACATGCCATCTCGCTCTTTAGTACGAGCTTACTATCATTTTCCGAACATGGTTAATACCGAATCCTAGGGCATTACAACTTCATGCCTATGGCACATAGTTGTCCATGCGGTTACTAGAGTAAAACTCTGATATCCAGGCACTTCTTACTGATGTACCACGACAATCCATCTATCTACTCTCAGGACACTGTATTACTCATACCGAACAATGACAATACCCTTATACGTCCAAGCTCAATGTTCTTAAATCATACAACTAGACGATAGCAATATACATAAGCTCTTTGCCAGTAAAACTCTTAGGCATACTAAAACATCTAGCATAAAAACTACAATATTCTATCATGAAAACATCACACAATTTAAATCATGCTATATATGCTATGCATGTTGATGTGCTGCTGTTAAACTACTGAACTGAGCTGTTACTAGGCTGCTGCTGGGTTACTGTTGTGTTACTGCTGGGTTATCGTATGCTTTATGCTCTATGCTCTGTGCTTGACCGGTAAAGATTGCCTTACTGTATCATGTTGATAAATCATATTTTTCTAAACATTTTAATATTTCATCCAAAACATGCAACACACTATACAATATTTTGAAGCAATTCTTGATATATTTGAACATACTCTAAAGTACTCAAATCAAGCAAAATAGATATATTTAACCTACAGTTGGTTAGGATTTACAAAACAATATATATTTTGCAATTCTATAATACATGAAAATAATAGTTTCTCAGTGAGTAAAATATCACCTGGCTGCGCGGATATTAAGCACTAGGTCTCCTAGACATTACCTTGCAATGTATCAGTGTAGAATAACACATCGCACTATTTAGTACATTAAATAATTAACACCCTAATTAGCACTTGAATCTCTCAAGGCTAAACCGTTGGAAAACCCAAAATATTTTAAAGGTTCCAAACGTCTACCCATAAATCCTAGACACTAACTAAAACTCAAACAATACTAGCCTAAAATATTTATTAGGGGTTAGATATTAAAATCACTATTTAATTAATTACTAACCCACAATTAATTTCACTAACCCATGAATTATTTTTACTAACACTTATAATAATATTAGACAAAGGTTATATTCACTAACCTCTAGATTATTTCTCACTAACATTTTTCCAATATCATTAACTTTAAAATTATGTTCATTAATCTTTATACAACAATTACTAACTTATTAACATAATTTAAAGATCTAGATTTTAATCACTTGAAAACCTCCAAATTAATTTAACTCATCAAATTAAGGTTTCTAACTTTAAATCATAATTTATAAAATATTACCCCAAACACAATATTATTAACCCAATAGCTTTTACTAAGGGTTAATCACATAAAAACTCAATTAAAATTAAATACTCAAAAGTTAGGGTTGAGGAAACTCACCAACAAATTCCACCAAATGTAAATCCAACACTTGGAGAGTGTTTAGCAATCTCCACACAATAATTCCTAAGGACACATAAAATCAAACTCATATATCTTTAGATTTAATCTAAAATCTTAAAGACTAAGAATTTGCGAAAATACCTCAAACCAATCGGTAGAAACGTAGATCGGGCTTCGTAGATCACGTTACCGAAATCAAATTTAAGTTTGGACGGTTGGATTTTCATGGATCAAGATTCTTCCATGAAAAATCAAAGAGAAAAATAAAAAGAGTTGGTTTTTTTTTTTTGGAATAAAAAGAGGCTACTGCCTCTCTTTTTTAATTAAAGGGCCGTGTGACCCCTTATTTGTACTGCGCCCCATTTTGGGGCGCATGTATATGAGTTTGTGGGGGCGCAGGTCGCACCACATCTCATATTATTATCTTTTTTCTTTTTTCTTCTCTTAAAGGAAAACGTCCACTTTCCTCTTCACTTTTATTTTATTTCACTCATCTTTTGTTTGATTCTCTTCTTCTTCTTTTTTATTACTTTGTCCACCTTTTTGTTTGACTTTTCTACACACTAACTTCTCTTTTTCTTTTAATGGCCATTGGCCTTTTTTTTTTTTTTTTTTTTTTTTTTTTTTTTTTTATGGCCGACATGCCTTTGTTTTATTTTGATGATTTTTATTTACTTTTTCTTTTCTTTTCCTTTTTTTTTTTTTTTTTCTTTTCCTTATTTATATTTTCTATTTTCTTTTCTACTCTATTATTTTCTATTTTTTTATTGGACCTTAAAATTATTCTCCTGCATTTTTAATGACACTAAATTAACTTCTATTAATTATTTACTCAAATTTATACTTTAATTATTAAATAATTTCCTGGACATTACATCCCTCCCTCCTTATAAAAATTTCATCCTCGAAATTTGGACATCAATTCACTTTATACACATACAAGTATGCGTTCTATATTAGAAATACCCATGCACGTATGTGTTTTTACTTGGGGTACTTACGCGAAAATTGTATGACATAACAATCATACCCACATTTACTCGGTAAAATGAGGGATCACTCCCACATTTAACGATCGAACACTCATGTGGCTTCCTTAACACCATGATTTCACCACAGAGTTCCCACTAACGGAATGATTTTAGTGTTTTCTCACAAACCATCACTCACTTTGCAACCTTTCACATTTCAATTTCTATTGAATATGAAGAAGCGCATTACAAGTAGCAAACACGTTCGCAACAGAGAAATACGAGGAAATATCATAGATGCCTGCTAAAATTAGAAGACATCATGACCGATTATGTGATGGACATAAGTTTTGCACTAGGGACAGCTCAATATATCCAGAATTGAGCACATCCATATTGCTCAAAGCGTTACATGTTTCGCATTGGCGACACCTTGCATTTCACAAGATCACCAATTTGAAACACAAATTTGCGGCGATGTGTATCCACATAGCTTACCATCACTATGTAGTGAATATCCACTTTGAACGAGTGCAATCTTCCCTAGAATCATGCACCACTTCAAAGTTCGCTGATCGTTTCGCACCAACTTCATGCCAAATGAAATGGCGTTCCATGTTCGCGTCCTTATAAAGTTACGTGCGATACTACATCAGTAGTTGTAAACTACCATAACTAGTAGTCACAACCAATGGTGAGTATCATAACCGACTTTATAAATTACCACACGCACAACTTAGGCATATCCTCAAGTGTCTAAATAGATCTCTCGGATAAGCCATCCGCTTGCAGAGGGTACGCTGAGCTAGCATTCCGAATACACTTTGAGGCAATCTCACCATCACGAGATTTCCCACATAGTGCTTTAGCCGTGACAGTGGCCTAAGTTACACGTCAGGACATCTTGCATCAAGATCTCCAAGCACAACAAGCCATCAACGTTATCTCATGTCTCCGTCTCTCAACACCCATCAAAACTTGGGCGTTAAGCGTGTATTCTACACGCACATCACCATAGAGGCATTGTCCACAAAATGGTAGAGTATAGATAATAGCTACCAACTCCGAACCATGAGGAGAACATCGCTACTCATGATCCACAGTTGACAAGTAGCATAGGCTACATCCTTGCAGTTACACAAGGGTGCATTCCCACCCTATCGCGATGTATTTGTGCAAGCCACATACCCAATAATCTCAATGGGTAGTTTAAGCACAGGTGCAATTGTGTGTTTACGTTCTATTATGTTGACTACGTGTCCATTCTTGTTCATTACATAAACCAAGAATGACACTTCCTCAACCAAAGCTCACCTCTCATGAGCTTGGCGAAGAATTCCTTTTACTAAGCACTTCCAACACTAATACCAAGTGTCTTCCATGCTCGACACCATTAGTCACATAGACTAACCTGTCGACGTCACACTCAACCAATCACCTATCAAGGTATAATGGAACACTTGATCCATTAAGTCCATAAATATCAATGGTGTACACAACAATCCGAATGGTATCACCAAAAACTCATAATGGTCATACCATATATGGATCGCTGACCTTGGGCACATTACCTTACACACCAAAAATCGATGGTATCTCGAGAAAAGCCAATCTCCCAAGAATATCAAAATTCATTGAGTTGACTGAACAAGCCGTCAGTTCTCAATAAGGAATACTTATCCTAGATCATTGCTTGGTTTTGCGCACGGTAACCTATGCATCTTCACATAGACTTGTAACTATAGTGAAACATTTGCACTATCCAGATGTTCCCAACTTGGACTCGACTTGTGCTTGGCTTAGGTAGAAGCCAAACACACAAGTGTACACTCTCGAACATTCATCATTATCGAACGTCAGAGAGATAGCAGAATAACTCGCAAACGAAACCCGCAAAATTCAAACTCTCTATACTTTGGGGTAGGAATACAACTACCCACTCGTGATTATCTATATTCACTTCTACTCTTTGATCATCAATCCATTCCAAGTTAACACCAAAGCCTTAACACGTTAATATCGTAGTTCAACATGGTAAACTTCATTGTTTAGCATGTTGAACACCGAAATCCTATATGCATGGCATTAAAACTCAACATATTACATGTTGAAGCTAAATATGCCAGCATTGGAACTCTACACGCATAACACTGCTAGCTTTGCTGGCTGAGTCTTTTCTCTAATACAGATGGCACATGTCCACATACTTCCTATGAGTGAATGCGTCACAAACGTGAGTGGCCATGCATGAGTTCTATTCTATGGGTTCGATGCTCAATTTGCATAACTTACAAATGCAAATGAGACAAAGGTGGACAACTTAACAATCCAAACTAATGAGTTAAGACACTGTAGCTCATCACATCAAACACTAGAGCTAGCAATGTCACCACCCATATAGTGCTAAGGCAATAACCTCCATGTTTACTGTGGACAAATGCGTCACCAATAGAAATGGTCACACATGTTGATTTTAAAGGTTTGGTGCTCATTATGCATGTAACAGTACATAATGAGACATATGAATGGATAAAACTCCAATAAGTCAAATGCACACAATGCTACAACATAAAGGTATAATACAATACCTATGATAGCATTAACAACATTTGCGGTGGTTGGACGGACTTCAGCATTGCTCGGTGTGAGTGGGCACACCTTACTTAAGCAAACTGTCTTGGCTGGTAGTTGCCCGCTAAAGGTACTTGACTTTGGCGGCAACAAGTTGGTAACTTCTGGCGAAATAGCTTCCTCAACCATAATTACAACATGCCCTAGATCTCCTACGACATATATCCAAACGTAGCTCCCACACTCTACACTGGAGAATTCTATAGCTGCTTTGAGTTAAAGCGGCTAATGAGGGACATAGCTTTATGAGGTAGCCAAGTCTATCACATCAAAAGCATACTTGTGATTCAACACAACACAAACACCAAAGTGTGGCTTCCCATAAATGGTGCACCGCGTGACACCGAAGTGGCTCGCAAAGGCATCCTCTCCTCCAAGGAACTTGGAGCCACAACCAATAAGTTGCCTCTTCGGCGGTGAGGAAGCATGAGCTCCCAATGGCATTGACTATTTTCTACTCAAATGATTCTTGGTCGAAGGTCCATCAATGAGGAATACCTAAAACCACTACTAACGAACAATTTCCTCGACAAAGAGAGGAGGAGGTAGAGATGCCTAAAATCACATCCACCTCAATCACCCATTGAGGAATCCTCTTCCTCATCGTGTATCGACATTGCTTGACTAGGCGGCATGACTTGTCTGTACAATGAAATGCCACATAGACAATACTGCGTAAAGAAAATTACATGTATCACAATACCCATGTAATGCACCTAAGAACCTTATTCTAAACCGTTCCCTGTCTAACTGATATACTCTACACAATCACGTCGAAGTTAACCTACAATGTGAAAGTGAAAGGTAAGCTAACTCTACGTAAATCAAATGATATGCATCACCAAAATCCATGTAATGCATATGGAGTATTACATTTTAATTTCCTATCTTTGTTGAAGCTTTTAAGATTTCCTATGGCTCTTTTGTTACACTTAAACTCTGACAAAACCCTAGGTTTTCGCTTTTCCTAAACAACCCTAGAGCTAACTGCTCTGATACCATTTGCTGAGACGACCCATTTTTTTTTTTTTTGAAATCATACAAACGGATCTTCACAGTGGCACGACTACGTGTCGCTCAGCCAACATAATGTACACATTCCATAACATGTACCTGATATTCAGAGTTACATCTAACACAGCCGAATATAAATATCAATGTGTAGCGAAACACATATCAAAAGCGGAAATACATCTAATACATAACTGTTATCAACAACAAGAGCCATTTACATGTCTAACTGATTAAAGCTTATAAAACATATTACACTAACTACATACTAAAATTAAAGGCTCAACAAATACATATGCCACGTAGGACATGAGCCATAAATAAAATACCCACAATGCGGACTTCCCGTGAGTCCGTGACTTATGACTGTCGCGATGTGCTCCAATCATAGCATCCTATACACTAGGTCACTAGGTGGACAAGTCAATATCTATATCCGCAAAATTGGTAACCAAAGCATCAATGTCTGCACGGTTGCGGGGGTTGCCGCAACCGCACATGTGGAATTATGAGCCCACCTTCTCCATATAAGACATACCGAGACCTCAGTGATATTAAACTAACTGAGTTTTCGCAAAGAACCAACTTTTTCATTTCTAGTCTCGCGTACACTATAACAACTACCAATTTATAAACTTTTGTTTGAAAACTCCCATAGCTGATATAGCGAACACCGACTATCAGAAAGCATTTAAAACATACTATGTAGTTGGACTTATACGTAAAAGTTTCAATGGCTTGGAAGCAACTACGTATACGCCCACCTACAATAATACTTTTATGTTGGTAGCTTAAATGCACAAAGAGCTAACGTTACTAACTATGATATCACTGTGCCTCAGGGCATTACAACTTCATGTCTATGGCACATAGTTGTCCATGCGGGTACTAGAGTAAAACTCTGATATCCAAGCATTTCTTACTGATGTACCACAACAATCCATCTACCTACTCCCAAGCCACACTGTTATCCCAACCAATAGCGTCGAATCCAAGTACACCAAGCTTAAAACACGCCATCTCGCTCTTTAGTACGAGCTTACTATCATTTTCCGAACATGGTTAATACCGAATCCTAGGGCATTACAACTCCATGTCTATGGCACATAGTTGTCCATGCAGTTACTAGAGTAAAACTCTGATATCTAGACACTTCTTACTGATGTACCACGACAATCCATCTACCTACTCCTAGGACACTGTATTACTCATACCGAACAATGACAATACCTTTGTACGTCCAAGCTCAATGTTCTTAAATCATACAACTAGACGATAGCAATATACATAAGCTCTTTGCCAGTAAAACTCTTAGGTATACTAAAACGTCTAGCATAAAAACTACAATATTCTATCATGAAAACATCACACAATTTAAATCATGCTATATATGCTTTTCATGCTGATGTGCTGCTGTTAAACTGCTGAACTGAGCTGTTACTGGGCTGATGCTGTGTTACTGCCGTGTTACTGTATGCTTTATGCTCTATGCTACATACTCTATGCTCTGTGCTTGACCAATAAATATGGACTTACTGTATCATGCTGATAAATCATATTTTTCTAAACATTTTAATATTTCATCTAAAACATGCAACACACTATACTATATTCTGAAACTATTCTTAATATATATGAACATACTTTAAAGTACTCAAATCAAGCAAAATAGATATATTTAACCTACAGTTGGTTTGAATTTACAAAACAATGTATATTTTGCAATTCTATAATACATGAAAATAATAGTTTCTTAGTGAGTAAAATATCACCTGGCTGCGCGGATTTTAAGCACTATGTCTCCTAAACATCACCTTGCAATGTATCGCTGTGGAATAACACATTGCACTATTTAGTACATTAAATAATTAACACCCTTATTAGCACTTGAATCTCTCAAGGCTAAACCATTGGAAAACCCATAATATTTTAAGGGTTCCAAACGTCTACCCATAAATCCTAGACACTAACTAAAACTCAAATAATACTAACCTAAAATATTTATTAAGAGTTAGATATTAAAATCACTATTTAATTAATTACTAACCCACAATTAATTTCACTAACCCATGAATTATTTTTACTAACACTTATAATAATATTAGACCAAAGATTATATTCACTAATCTCTTGATTATTTCTCACTAACATTTTTCCAATATCATTAACTTTAAAATTATGTTCATTAATCTTTATACAACAATTACTAACTTATTAACATAATTTAACGATCTAGATTTTAATCACTTAAAAACCTCCAAATTAATTTAACTAATCAAATTAAGGTTTCTAACTTTAAATCATAATTTATAAAATACTACCCCAAAGACAATATTATTAACCCAATAACTTTTACTAAGGGTTAATCACATAAAAACTCAATTAAAATTAAATACCCAAAAGTTAGGGTTAAAGAAACTCACCAAAAATCCCATCAAATGTAAATCCAACACTTGGAGAGTGTTTAGCAAGCTCCATACAATAAATCCTAAGGGCACATAAAATCAAACTCATATATCTTTAGATTTAATCTAAAATCTTAAAGACTAAGAATTTGCGAAAATACGTCAAGCCAATCGGTAGAAACGCAGATCGGGCTTCGTAGATCACGTTACCGAAATCGGATTTGAGTTAGGACGGTTGGATTTTCATGGATCAAGATTTTTCCATGAAAAATCAAAGAGAAAATAAGAAGAGTTGGTTTTTTTTTTGGAATAAAAAGAGGCCACCTCCTCTCTTTTTTAATTAAAGGGCCGTACGGCCCCTTCTTTGTATTGCGCCTCGTTTTGGGGCGCATGTATGTAAGTTTGTGGGGCGCAGTTCGCCCTACATCTCATATTATCTTTTTTCTTTTTTGCTTTTCTTTTTTCTTCTCTTAAAGGAAAACGTCCACTTTCCTCTTCACTTTTATTTTATTTCACTCATTTTTTGTTTGATTCTCTTCTTCTTCTTTTTTATTACTTTGTCCACGTTTTTGTTTGACTTTTCTACACACAAACTTCTCTTTTTCTTTTAATGGCCATTGGCGCCCCCCCCCCCCCCCCCCCTACCCTCCTTTTTTTCTTTTTCTTTTTTTTTTTTTTTTTTTTTTTATGGCCAACATGCCTTTGTTTTATTTTGATGATTTTTATTTTTATTTACTTTTTCTTTCCTTTTCCTATTTTTTTTTTATTTTCTTCTTTTCTATTTTCTATTTTCTATTTTCTTTTCTACTCTATTATTTTCTATTTTTTTATTGGACCTTAAAATTATTCTCTTGCATTTTTAATGACACTAAATTAACTTCTATTAATTATTTACTCAAATTTATACTTTAATTATTAAATAATTTCTTGGGCATTACAAAGAAAATGAGGATTCTCAATCTTACAACTCCGAGAATAGTGAAGAAGAAGATATGTAGTCAGCCTATCAACTTCAATACGTAGAGTTCTTAAAACTGAGGGAGAAATACAAGCAGCAGGTACTAGAGCTTAACAGCCTCAGTACTGAGAAGACTGCCATGCTCATAAAGATCAATAATTTAGAAGAGAGGCTTCTGGAGACACAGTTACAACTAGAGAGAGTCTCAGACAAGAAGCTAATTCACATGCTCTCCATTCAGAAGTGCCCAACTGACAAGACCAGACTCGGGTATGTTCTTCCTTCTACCTCTGATATTCCTTCTACCTCCCAGACTATTTTTGTGAAACCGGTTATTCCCTAGTCTCCACCCTCACGCGTGGATAAGGGAAAAACTGTTATGGATGGGGAAGTACCAATCATCCCTCAGCCTCTGGCCAAGCTTCCTATAAGAAGAAAGCCTCCTACATGCCATCACTGTGGTGAGCCAGGGCACATCAGACTTAAATGCCCACATCAGCAAGTTCAGAGGAATAAAAAGTGGTAGGCTCTTAAAACTCCCATGTGTCACCAATGTGGAGTTAGCAGTCATATCAGACCTAGGTGTCCTCCACCTAAGCCACCCAGTCATTATAGATTTCCGCCCAGAAATCAGGTTTCAAGGCATCAGTAGCTGCAGAAGCCTACCCAAGCAAGAAAGACTTGGGTCCCTAAGAAGCTGTATATGGAGGAACAGAAGACTGCAGAAAGGGAAATTTCCTATGAAGGAACATCTTCCGTTAGTTCCTTCATGCAAGATCTGGTCAGATATCTGACACTACAGCTAAAGAAGGAAGGACATGACAAGAAAGAGGATATCCAACCCCCAAGGGGGAGCGGACTCACACATGCCTAGGATTTTGGTTCCTAAATCCTAGAGCATGACAGGTACACTTGCATAGCATTTTTATAGCATCATATGAAATCTTTACATGTTGTTATGGAACCATCTTTTCTATCCCTATATTCCCTCTTGTTTGTCTTGAGGAAATTCTGCAGGTATTAAATAGGGATGATAGAAAAAGCATGTCGAGTGGCTGCTCTTCTATCATGGTATTGTCAAACCTCTCTCCCTGAGGTCAAGTTAGCTTTTATCTTACATGCTTGTACTATTCTATTATGAAGCATGCTTTTGTTTTCTTTTTTCTTTTTAGATATATATATAAAAGAATAAAAGAAGGGGGGGGGGGGGGGGCGGGGGGGATAAAGGATGCAGAGTTTTATTGTTCCATTATATAGCTTCCAGATATCTTATGTATGTTTAGTTGATGCCTCAATTTTTAATGCATTTATTCTTTTGCCTTTATATAACTGAGAGTTTTTCTTGATATCTGCAAAGTTTTCCAGTTGCATCCATACTAGATAGTTACTTTTCTCATGCGATGAAAAATGTGCACTTTCCAAGGCTCCCCTAAGGTATTTTTTTTTCTCTCCTCTGACTTTTAGCTTCTGAAAATTCTATATGAGAGAGATTTTTTTTTTTTGTTAAGATGGTCAAATTGACCAACTCGCTAGTTGAACCTAGAACGCATAAATTTTGGCATTATTTCTAAGTTGCAGCACCAAGTGATAAAAAGCATTCAAAATTGTATAAATATGGATAAATAAAAAGATCCATTGCTTATATGCTATAAATCTGTTCTTGAAATTGTCCATATAGAAACAGTCAGTGACCAAATCATTGCGGAAATAGACGGTCACTAAAGGACGATGTAAATGAAAAAGTGCTGCACCTTAGGGGGAGTGTATAAGATGAGGATGGTTAGGCCCTAGTAAAATAAGGTTTGACTTTTGACTGATCTAACATTGATTTTCTCTCTTCTTTAGAAAATATGGGTGATTTAAGTCATATCAGTGAAATTCATACCTTTTTGTGAAAGCCTTCACACACACACGCATGGCTTGAGTTAAGTTTACTATTGAAAAATGTCTTTCTGCAGGGAAATTTTTGTGATCATTGACTCTTAACTCTCAATTATATCTTGGTATATTTTTGAAATGCTAATTGAACTGGGATATCAGCTTTATATACATGCGTGTTCTGGAAATTATTTGGGAAATATTTTTCTGCTATTTTTTCCTCTCTTTTTTAGATTTTTTAGTTAAGCATCCGGATGGTGGTTCTGGATGTTCAGACAATAAGGTTGATTCGTCTGGACGTCCCTTATCCTTGTCCGGACGGAAGTGTTTTTGTAATCTCTTACGTGGCACTCGTTCGGACGTCACTTAAGTTCCGTCCGGACGGTGAGCCCTGTAGGGTTATATCACATTCCCCCTGTGCCGTAGCCGCCTCATATCATTTTTTTTTTGCTTCTTTTGTCGTTTTGTGCGTTTTTTCTGTGCTTTTTATGCATATTTCTCACGTGCACATGTCATCTTCGCAATTTATCTCCACCCCAGGTATGTTTTTATACTCTTTTACTGATTTATTTTTTAAGTTTTTATGCTTAAAATAGTTTGGTTTGGGGTTTCTCTTATTTTGAGTTTAATATGTATTATTACTCAAAATTCTTTATCAATTGGGATGAGATTTTACATATTTGGTATCTTGATATTGTTTAGGTTGGGTTTTATGTAGTTGTAACTTATTGGATAGTCCATTTTACAGCCGTCATAATGCCCAAATTTTTTTTTGGACTAACAGGAATTAATGTTTTCATGGATTTCTCTGTGATTTTATTTTAGCCCAAGAAATATGTCTTCAGATGACTTTCCTCCCCGAGTCAGGCAAAGAACTGAAGAGTCAGTTGCTTACAGGCTGCACTGCATACAATCGTGGCAGGTCCTATCGGAGCAGAATCTTTTCCGCACAGATATGAGGGATCCAGTTCTACTCCCCATTGCTCAGATGCTTTTGGAGAACCAATGGGAGTTCCTGTATAATTGTGCCTGCCCGGCCTTCCCCAGACTGGTGCGAGAATTTTATGGTAACATGATCATCATCCAGGATGATGACAGAGGACTGATTATGCAGACCATGGTAAGAGGACAACCGATTCAGATTGATCCACAGCTTATCAGTGATGTGATTGGAGTACCTGTTTTACCAGTCTCAGGCGTTCCTTTCCCTGCTGGAGATGAGGCACCCAACATTGACCTTTTGCATGATTTCTTTGGGACGAGACCACAGCAAGAGGACAAGTCCCACTCCCAGATCAACATCGGAGCATTTGCTCCTATGCACCAATTTTTAGCAAAGGTTGTTGTGACAAACCTTTGGCCTCAAGCTCGTCGGAGTGAGCTTACTCTCAAGAAGGCCACCCTTCTCTATGCCATTGTGATGTAGACTCCTTTTTGCTTGTGCAAGCATATCTTGCACACTATGCTCGAGGTTCGAGACGAGAAGAACACAAGTCTGTCTTTTGGGTGTTTAATCACTCAAATCTATCTTCAGGTCATGACAGATATTTCAGACTCTGAGCCCAGATCACGGATTCCAGATCCTCTTGGCATTCAGACCCTCATGAAGTCGAATGCGCAGTTGCGGCATGAGGCTCAAGGTATCCTCAGCCTCCACCAGTTCCCCCCTCAGCAGTTGCATCATCATCATCACAGGCTGTGCCCCCTTCATTTGATATAGAAGCTGCATTTACTCAGCTTATGTCATCCACGGGAGCTCTCCAACGTGAAGTTAATCTTATTGGAGAGCGTGTTGAACAGTGTCAGATTGACATCAAGGAGTGCCTGCAGTATCATCACCCTATGCCTGATGATGAGGACTGATTTTTTTTATTATTGTTTTTATTAGAACAATTTTAAATTTGTGATGACATTTTATATTGAACACTTATGTTTTCATTAATACTCTATTTACCCTTTGTCATTGTGTGACAAAAAAGGGGAGTATTTTTTCGTTTATTTTTTTTTTTGGTACTGGGAATGTATTTCCAAACCGGTCAAGTGTTATTGTCCTAGAATGGCCAAAGGGGGAGTTTGTTAGTATTTTATATTAGCTATATTCTGGATAACAAAAAACACATTATGAAATGGTTGTGAATTAATAGGATGGTCAGTTCTCAATTCAGAATCTTCATGTATTCAGACGGTGTTCAAATCAAAGCATGTGACTAATCACAAGCTTTTAGAAGATGTCCATGAAGAGTCCTTGTAAATTCCAAGCCAAATTAACCGGTTCCTGTGCAACCGTTCGGATGAGCCTTTAAAGGCGTTGAAGGCGTCCGGACGCCTCGTAGTGTCCAGTAGTTTGCTTTGCAGACGTCTAGACGACAGAGCAACACCGTCCGGACGGCTAGGTTAATCAGTATTCAACATGGAGTTGGATTTCAGAAAGGGGGAGTATTTTTTCGTTTTTTTTTTTTTGGTACCGGGAATGTATTTCCAAACCTGTCAAGTGTTTTTGTCCTAGAATGGCCAAAGGAAGAGTTTGTTAGTATTTTATATTGGCTACATTTTGGATAACAAAAAACACGTTATGAAATGATTGTGAATTAATAGGATGGTCGTTTCTCAATTCAGAAGCTTCATTTATTCAGACAGTGTTCAAATCAAAGCATGTAACTGATCACAAGCTTCTAGAAGATGTCCATGAAGATTCCTTGCAAATTCCAAGCCAAATCAACCGGTTCTTGTGCAACCGTCTGGACGAGCCTTTGAAGGCGTTGAAGGCGTCCGGACGCCCCGCAGTGTCCAGTAGTTTGCTTTGAAGACGTCTAGACGACAGAGCAACACCGTCCGGACGGCTAGGTTAATCAGTATTCAACACGGAGTTGGATTTCAGAAGTCGACACTGTTTGGGAAGTCTCTACAAGTCGTCCGGATGACGTGGCAACACGTCCGAACGCTATCCAACATTTTAGAATATTCCAGTGTTCCGTTCTAACGCAAAAAGGAGTAATAGCGAACACCGTTCGGACGCTCGGCCAAGCCGTCCGGACGTGGACCTGATAAGTATAGAATTGCACTGTTTCTGAAAGGATATTGCAAAAGACCGTCAGGACGTGGCTAAACTTCTGTCCGGACGCTCGACAGCCAGAGTCCGAATTTCAGTAGTTTTAGGTTTTCTGTAAGCCTATAAATAGAGGGCCCTAGGCTTGTCAATTGTACAGAATTTGGTATTGAATTCTCTTAGCTTTGAGAGGGTGTTTAGGGAGAATCGAAAATCCGCTAGCACTCAAGCTGTTGCCAGTGTGTGCTCAATAGTTCGTGTGAAATCTATTTTAGGGGTCGGCCCTAAGGTTAAGAAATCCATCAAAAACCCTTTCAGGTAAGAGATCTAGTTGTGAAGCGTTCATGATAAGCTTCGTATCAAAGTTAAAGGTATGACTACTGCATAAGGGTATGTGAGTACGAGTGTCTTGTAACTAGCTTTGTTTTCGGATAGTAGAGTTCCTGGGTTTGGCTGCCCCGGAGTGGCTCTTCTCTTTACAGAGTTTCTACTTCGTAACAAATATCTTGTCTTATTTAAATTCCGCATTTAAGATATTTTGTTGCACACAAACACACACACTTGATTAAATTAGAAGTCAATATTTATTTTCACGAACGTTCAAAAAGCCCATTGGAACGTTCGATGTTTACCCTATCCAACCGTTCGAGAATCGCATTGGAGTTCAATGGTTGCTCTAGCCAAAAGTTTGATATCCTATTGGAACGTTCGAAGTATACCCCGAACATTCGACCAAGCTTGAAAAGCACTTTAGTCACCTCAATTAATCTGATCCATTCCTATATATAGTACACTACGACCCTCAGTCATCATCCTTCATTCTTGCACTTCAATAAACTCTAGACCTAGTGAGAGAGAAGTTATAGAAAGAATAAATGTGGCATTTGGTGTAGTTCCATCCCTCATAAGGTAACCCTTGAACCTCAAATCTGTTTTTTACGGTGTTAATATACTGATTTTGTTATTTATCAAGCATTTTGTGAAGCCATAGCATGCCATGTTAGGTTTATGATTTATCACATGGGGTAATTATATTTTCCAAAAAAATCCTAAACTTGTTCATGTTTTTCATGTTGCTATGGTTTAATATGTTTTTATATAGTTATTTTGAGCTTTGGTTAAGTTAGAATTTAAAATGAGTAGAAGTTTTGAGTCATTTATGCATTATGGCCTTCATCGAACATTTCAATGCATTTGATTGAACGTTCAACCCTTGATGATTGAATTCTTGACCTTTGATGGTCGAACGCTGGACCTCGAAGCCAAACGTACGACAGTAACCAGAAATTGATAATTAAGGTTTTAATGATTGATTAGTGTACATATTGTGTTATTAGAGTTTTTACTTAAATGGGTTAGAACTCTCGATGTATTGTGTGTAATATTAGGATATGTTTCGCAGTAATGGGGAGTTCGAGATGTCCAAAATTGTGGATGAGTGATTGAGGTAAGTAAATGCTTACATAACTGATTTTACTCTAACGTGAGATATATCAAAGGATTGAGCATGCTTTACTTTTCAAATAATATGTCTTAAGCCTACCGATTTTATAACATGTTTAGAATGATTCAAATGGATAAATTCTTATATATGATTTTTTTAAAAATGAAAAATATTTGCATCATATGACATGATACACCGGTACGTGTGGTAGAATGGTCACGGGCTTAACCCTATAGTCAAAGAAATTTATTTTTATATTTGGCCTTGGATCGAATGGTTATTTGTAATCGGTGCACCATGCAAAGATGGGGTCACCAGGATGGCTTTGCTAGTAGCGTGGCTATAACGCCCTAGTGAAATCAACTAACTAGTAGTTAACTTCATGGTTCGTCTCCTAACCTTATTATAGGAAGAATAAGACCACATGGATCTCATCCTCTCCGAAGAGAGTATGCAACGGAAGAATTTTATTTATAACATATATAGCAATTAATAATCCACAATCATAATATGGACAACTAGAGCAGTACTAAAGTATCATAACATAGAAACCTCACCATTGTCGTGGTTAAAAGGTCAGTCTCCGAAATTACTGAAATATTATAACCCAAATCTAAAAGTCATCATAAACATCAAAAGAGTCAAGGCCTAATCTTAATAAGATAAAGCAAGTGGATAATCTTAATCATGCTATCAAGGGTATCCCCATCTGCATCCTACATAGAGTTCAGCTACACCGGATTTAACTCCTCAAAAATCAAACGGATCACATCCTCTAAGCGAACCATCCTCCTAGGTAAATAATTGATAGAAGTTAATTTAATGTTATTAAAAATGTAAAGAAAAAAAATAAAAAAATTAAATAATTAGAAAATATATATATATAAGAAGAATGAAGGGTCGTATGACCCCTCATTTGAAATAGGTGGGGCGCAGGTGTGCGCCCCACGTGAAGAAAAGGAGGGCCACTCGGCCCTCCTAATATATATATAATAATAATAATAATAATAATAATAAAGATGGTGAAGCGCACTGGCACCTCACCTTAAGAAAAAAAAAAAAAAAAGATAAGAGAAGGGCGCACGGCCCTTCTCTGTGAAAAGCGGAGAACCAAAAAAAAAAAAGAAGAAGAAAGAAGGAAAGAGAGAAGAGAGGAGGAGAGTTTTAAGGCTTTCTCAAATCTACGAAGATCTAATCTCTCAATCTCAAATCTAACTTCGGAAATGTGATCTACACGTGTGGATCTACGTTTTGACCGATTGTTTTGAGGTAAATTGCTAAATTCATATTTTTGGGTTTTTGGGCAAAATCTCATAAAATGTGAGTTTAATCCTATTGTTCTTTAGGTATTGGGCTACTAGGAAATTGCTTGAGGCAACCTAAACCTTGGATTTTGGTTTGGTGAATTTTGGGTAAGATTTCTCTAACCCTAACTTTTGGGTATAATTATTTAAGTAGTGTTCTATGTGATTAACCCTAAGTGAATACCCAAGGGTTAATATTATTGCGGTTAGATTAGTATTTTTAAATTATGGGTATGTGTTTAGAAACCCTAGAATCTTATGGGTAATTTATGACATAGCCTTTGAGTGATTCAAAGTGCTACTTAGTGCAATTAATAAAAATGAAGCTAAATTAGTGCATTATATTGTGTTTTAGTGGCGCTCTATGAGTCGAACTTAGAGTCGTTGGTGTGCGAACGGTCTAAGGTGAGTATTCTGTTCACTGAGGGACCCTAGGGACGTAGATTTACATTTTTAGTATTTGGTTGTTTATGATTATAGAATTTGTTGATAAAATTGTTTGTGATTGAGTTGTGTTATATTGGATTGTAAATTGTATGAATAAATGGATAATGATGAATCTTGGTTGTATATGATTATGTAATTGTTGATAGAAATTATTTGTGATTGAGTTTTGATATATTGGATTGTAAATTGTATGAATAAATGGATAATGATGAATCTTTGTTTTATATGATTATGTAATTGTTGATAGAAATTATTTGTGATTGAGTTGTGATATATTGGATTGTGAATTGTATGAATAAATGGATAATGACGAATCTTGGTTGTATATGATTATGAGATTGTTGATAGAAATTATTTGTGATCGAGTTGTGTTATATTGAATTGTAAATTATATGGATAAATGGATGTTGATGAATCTTGGTTTTATATGATTATGGAATTGTTGATAAAAATGATTTGTGATTGAGTTGTGTTATATTGGATTGAAATTGATATGTGGGAATTATTAGGGAATGAATAACATGATGTTTGATATATATATATATATGGTGGTATTGTGGTATGGGTTGAAAGGTGGATGAATGAGAATAATATGATTGAGTTGTGATCGTTGGCATTTGAACATGAGTCTTGTGATAATGATTGTTATGAGTATTTGTGTACAAGGTAAGTCTAGGGTATGTGGCTCTAGCACTCATATATTTGTTTGCCCTGCGGGTATGTGGCTTTACAGGAGGTGTTGTAAAAGGTAAGTCTAGGGTATGTGGTTCTAGCACTTGCGTATTTGTTTGCCCTGCGGATATGTGGCTTTACGGGTGGTGTTATGGTAAGCCTAGAATCGTAGCTCTAACACAGGTGAGTTGGTATTTTTGGGTTCTATGCGTAAGCCTAGGGTCGTAGCCCCTAGTTGCGGAGTTAGTAAAAAAATGCAGAGTATTGCTTATGGTATGCGTGGAATATTGTTAATAGAAACTGTGATAATACATAAGTGATTGATGAATAGCGTGACTTGTACTTGATAATGTGTTGTAGTGTGAACTTAATGATTTATGGATAACGCTGTTGAACCCTGTATGCATTTATGTTTGTGTACTGTATACTTAGTGAGTTTCATACTACTGAGGCTTCGGCACTTCTTTTTTAGGCAGTGAACTCACACCTTCACCTATACGGACGTAGCTACCACTACAACCATATAGATGGAGCTTCTTTGGATGCAGGTGTTGATGATGCGGATGATGACTCTGTTGCACACTATGTGGAGTACTACAACTAAGCACGTCGCTTGAGTCGTAGGAGTGTCGGACTCGAATAGTCCCTTTTGTGTATTTTGTATATGGCTAATGTGACTTGTAACACGTAGTTATAGTCATTCTTTTGTATGCATAACTTATACTTAAGTCCCTTTTGTGTATTTTGTATATGACTAGTGTGACTTGTAACATGTAGATGTAACCATTCTTTTATATGCATAACTTATGCTTAGGCCTTAAACAGATAGACATTAATAGCCTCTTTTGTGTAATGGACAGTTTATGATTATGATGTTGAGTTCCGCAGTTAGATTTTGTATTCCGCTGCATATATTATGTAACTCTGATATATCAGGTACATGTTAAGGAATGTGTACTATGAGTTGGCTTAGTGACACGTAGTCATGCCACTGTGATAACTCATTTGTATGTTTTCAAAAAAAAAAAAAAAAGGGTCGTCACAATGTCATAGTTCAAATCCATATGGTCTACCCAGGATATTAACTCCTTCCCAATAGGGTTGACGATATCCCGAATGACCTGTAATATAATACCGATTCCCCAAATAGTGTACGCATACCGTCATTTACTAGTTGCCTAATCGAATCCGATCTCGAGTAGCTCATGCTACTAGCAAAGCCGAAACCGTGACCCTTATTCAAGCATGATGCGTCGGTCACAAAAACAACCATTGGTCCAAGGTCCATTGTAACATAATAATCATAAGGGGTAATTACCTTTTCCCCCAATGAATTACCTTTTCCCCCAATCATAAGGGGAAATTATTTTTTATTATTTTTATTTTATTTTATTTTAAGTTGAGGGCATTTTGGTCATTTTTGAAATTGAGTGAGGGTATTTAAGTATTTTCATGAGTTAGGCTAATAGAAAGGGGCAACACATGTAACTGTGGTAGTTTGATGCTCTTTTTTGGTCAAGTTGGTAGTTCATGAGGGCATCGCGCATTTTTTGGTAGTTTATGGGGGAAAAAAGTAATTACCCCTAATTATAAACTTTTGACCATAGAGATTAACTTGTATAATAGTAAGCCCATGACTATTATCTCACACGTACTGATGTATCATACTGTGGAGAACAAGACCCAGAGGCCGATGAAGCGGAAGGTGAAGCTGAAACTAAGGAGAATGGAGTGTGGATCAAGATAATGGAGAAAGGAGAAAGGAGAAGAAAAAAGAAAAAGAAAATAAAAAGGAGACAATGTCTAAAACAGGAGACAACATCAAGTAGAAAATGACATGCGTTGGAAAAGCAAAAGTATGCGTTGGGATTCAAAAATTAAGCTTGAAATTTGAAACGAATTTGGGTTAGTTTCGAGTAGTATACGGGTTAAATGTGGGTTGTATTATATATCCGGATTTCAAAAAAAACCCTAACACTGTAGCAAGTAGAATTTGTTTTCTTTTTGCATCCAAACATGCTATTAGGGATTACTTTCTATTTGGACATGAAATCATGGGATAGTCCTAAGGGAAAGAGCTCAACCAATGATTGTAAGACGTTACCTTTACCCTTACTACCAGAAAACAGAGAAAAAAAGAATAGTGAAGGACTTGTTGGAGTCTTGCGTAGTTAGACACAGTTAGAGCCCATTTTCCTCACCAATTTTGTTGGTAAGGACGGCAAACAGGTCTTAAAGGATGTGTATAGATTACAGAGCTCTAAATAAGGAAAATGTGAAGGGTAACTTTCCTATCATTGTAGTCAATGAGCTTCTAGATGAATTATGTGGGTCTAGGGTCTTTTCCAAGTTAGATTTAAGATTTGGATACCATCTGATTTAGGTAATACCATCTAATTCAGGTAAAGGAACATGATGTACCTAAGACGACCTTTAGAACTCATGAGGGGCATTATGAGTTCTTGGTAATGCCCTTTGGGTTTACCAAGGCTCCCTCTGCGTTCCAAGGCCTTATGAATTAAGTTTTTAGGCCTTTCTTGAAGAGATTTGTATTGCTGTTTTTGATGACATATTGGTCTATAGTAAGACCAAGGAAGAGTTCTTGGGCCATTTGAGGCAAATGCTGAAGGTACTAAAATAGCAGCAATTATTTGCTAAGAGATCTAAGTGCAAGTTTGTTGTTAAAGAGGTGGAGTATTTGGGTCATGTAGTTTTAGGGTTAAGGCGGACCCTAAAAAGATTGAGGCCATAGTGAAATGGCCAAGGTCCATAACACTTAAGTCGTTAAAAGGATTTTTGGGTTTGAGAGAGTATTATAGGAAGTTTATAAAAGACTATGTAGCCATTGCAACCCCTTTAACAACTCTCTTGAAGAAATATGTGTTTGGTTGGAATGAGAAGGTTAAGGAAACCTTTGAAAGATTTAAAGGTGTTTGTGACACATCCTACGGTGTTGAGCTTACCAGACTTTTCAAAAACCTTCACAATTGAATGTGATGCCTCAAGAGTCGGAATTGGGGCAATATTGATGCACGAAGGGAAGCCAATTGCTTTTCCTCAAAAAGTATTGAAGGGCAAGGATCTACACTTATCAACTTAAGAGAAGTAGTTGGCCACTATGATGGCTGTGCAAACGTGGAGGTTTTAGAATTAAGACTAATCAACAAAGTCTGAAGTATCTTTTCGAGTAGAAAATTAGAACTCCATCTCAACATAAATGGATTTACAAACTACTTGGTATGATTTCATTGTGGATTACAAAGCTAAAAAGGAAAATAAGGTGGTTGATGCCTTATCTAGGAAGGAGGAATTGAATGGAGCTTATCAGGAAGAAGCTAAAGTGTTTGCTGTCACTTCTCCAGTAGTTCAGTGGACAGAGGAACTTGAGGCCAATTATGCAGATGATGAAGAAATTCATAAAATCCTTCTCAAAATAAAAATAAACCTTGGATTCCTTAAAATACAGCTTAAGGTTGAGGTTCTACTTTACAAAGGGAAGAGTTTACATGAGCAATATATATCCCCTCAAGGACTCTATCATGCAATATGTGCATGACAGTCCAGTAGCTAGGAATTTTGGGTATGAGAAAACTCTCATGAGAGCCAAGATGGATTTCTTTTTGGTGGGGTCCAAGGCCAACTTGATACATTTGAGGTTTAAGGCGACAAGTTTATGTGAGACATTTAAAAATAAAAAATAAAAAAAATATTAAATAGTATTTATTTTAATATTAATATTATAATTTTATTTAAAAAATATTTTTTTTTTCGCTTATTGAGATGCAAAATTGTTGTCCATTGAAATTCTGATTGGAATTTTGGTTGCTCAATGCTCATCACAAGGCCTAAAAAAATCTCTACCCACAGTTTAATTTAATACTATTATTATTTTCATTATCTCTATTATTGTCAAGACTGTTACGTTTAAAGTTAGAAAATGAATTTTATTTAAAAATGTCTTTTAATATTATTTGATTATCTTATATAATACTATCAATTTTTTTAAGACTTATTTCAAGAATGGAATGTTGGAGAATTAAATGATATTAATGCTTTTTAATTGATTATTACTATAACGGAATATGGGCTTTAATTAAAGAATATTGACTATAATTAAGCCTTCAAATATTTTTTATAATTATTATTTTTTTATTAATATTCATTAATTGGGAGGCCTTAAGTGACCACCTAAAATTTTATATGGTAAAGCCAGCACTGAGTGGGGATGAAGGCTGACATAAAGTTTTATGTCAGATAATGTGATACGTATCAAAGGGCAAAATTGGAAAACACCAATTCCCAGTACAATGTGTTGTGTATTAGAGCATTCCTAATAGCCTCATCAAATTTTACTCACCAAAGTAGTTAAAAATCACTTTTCTCTATTATGGTGAGCCACTTTTTTAAAATTCTCCCAACAGCCTCACCATTTTAACTATTCACTATCATTATTCCATTTAAACAATTTTTTTCAAATTTTTTTATTCTTTCTCTATTTAATCTTTTTATATAACAAGCTGCTATACACCATCATCTTGAAATTAGATCATTGCTTAGAAATTCACAGAAATTTTCATTTGCTTCTCAACCAAATTCAAGAAAGAAAGAAAAGATAAATGAAAAAACTACAAAGTTTATGTCAGATACAAAGAAACATTCATGTCTATAAAATAAGAACATCATCGTGTGTGAGAGATAGGGGATGGGAGAAGAAAATGGGAGAAAAAAGGAAAAAAGGAAAAAAGTATGCTGATCATGTGAGAGAGAAATGAAAAACAAAATTTGTGAGAGAGTTGGTGAGTGGATATTTACTCATCAAAATTAGTGAGTATTTTCACTCACCAAAACTTTTTGGTTATAGTGGTGAGGCTGCTGGGAATGGTTTTTTAGTGTTTTCATCAAATTGGCTCACCAAAATAACTAAAAATTTATTTTGATGAGGCTAATAGGAATGCTCTTATACCATTATCATGACTTCCTTTTTGAATTTAAAAAAAGAAAAAGAAAAAGGAAAAAAGAAAAAAAGAACTTCATATTGATTAAAAACAGCTTATAAGAAGAAGAAAAAAGAAAAAAAAAAAAAAAAAGAATTATACTTCTCTAACAAAAAGGATAAATCGTTTCCTGTGTATTCTCTAACTTATTTGATTACTAGATGGAGCCAAATTTAGTTCCATCTAGAGGCCTACTACATGCAAGCAGGGAGAACAAGATTTGGGATGTGAGCAAATACAATAGAGAAAGGATCTACCTTTATTAGGTTTGATGAATTTGCATATAAAGGTTCCAAAGAAGGTATGTCCCCAGATGAATTTACAGTTAAAGTTTTTCCATTTAGCAGCACAGTTTGGCTGTGTAAATTCCCATCTTTTGCTGTTAGATGGTATTCCTCTCTTGTGCTTTCGCTTTCATAATCTCCAAGCAGCTGATAAATACTTTTTTTATGAGCCCTGGCCTTGTGTGGCAAACTCCAACTACTATTGAAGGCTACTTTGGCCTGGATAGTGGTGCTGTTGTCTAGGTTGATTAATAATATTGTGATTCCTTTCTGCATCATGTAGAACCTAATCAGATCATAAATAGAGTAAATGTAGCTGTTTTCATGATTGAGTATGGATGAAACTTACAGAATGTTTTGCACAGTGAGCATAAGCACGTATTTTCGGTGTCCCAGAAAAGCTAGTTGACAGAACTTTTCTTCCCATTAGTCGATGCCAAAGAAGAGCACTGTATCAAGCACAAATTCTCATCAGTTATGATCAAGGTGATTTACTATGCTCTAGTACCAAATCATTCCAAGAATCTAGTGCATATATTGATGAACTTCAAAGCAGTAATTTAGTAATTAATTTTAAAACAATTACTGTGGACTTGGATTCTGTCATGTTATAAGTTAAAAAGCTCAATAACCTGTAGTAATCTGGATTTGGTTCGAAGGTAGTGGTGTTAAGTAAGCCGTAATTTCCACCGATAAACGATTGTCTGCAGTATGTCTTTGTGTCATAAGCCGATGCCATTCCGAGCTGATCTAAGTACCTGATTATCGCGTCCAAAATAACATTATTTAAGCAGATCTAGAGTCGATTAGCGAAACCTAAAATTTTAGTTTTGGATTATAGCAAAGTTACCAAAAACTAAACACAAATGCATTGGTGACAAGGTTGTGGCCACTGTTGTAAGCCCCTCCTGCCTCACCAACCCATGCAGTTGCTGAAGTTGCAGAAGTCCTGAGGATGTTATGGAGTCCCCTAAATGTATTAGCCTCACCATCAAGATAGGATGGGTCAAGGATCCTTTCAACAAGGTGCTTATCAACTCCTGCAATTTATGTTAATAATTCTATCCAATTAAATCTATTTTGTGGGACTAGAAACTGAAACAGGTGTCAAAAAATCAGTCTGCTCTACCTGCCCCAAGATTATATATGTGGTGGGTGACGACATCCACAGATGTGGTTGCCTTGTCTAAGAATTCTTTGAACCAGTTTGCATCAAAGAATCCTCCTGGTGCTATGATCAGGGGCTTCGGCTCTATCCCGTTGTAAATATTTTGGACTATCCTTTGCAAAGAGATGGTGTCCAAGGCATACTGATCTGCTGCAACTCTTGTTCCCACTCCACTCCCACTCAATTCATTTCCTGATCGACCAACAAAGACATGCATTAGATCCCGCTATATCATCAAGTACAGTCGTATACAGTAAATATAGTTCTTACCCAGTTCCCAACCATGAATGGTGTAGTTGTTTTTGACAGTATAACGTATTAGAGATTCAGCATTAGTGTAGTCCCAAGCTCCAATGGCAGACCCATCAGACTGAATAGATTTGCCATAGAGAGCATTTAAGCCGAAAATAATCTTAGCCCTGAAATAAACCATGGAATCATAGGAGTGCGGTAATTAAGTGGGTAGAGATTAAAATTTTAAGGTAAAGAAAGAAGGAAGAATGAATTGTTGTGAATTACCCAGATTTGTTGAAGAAGTTGTTTAATTCATCCCATCTATGCATGGGTAAGCAGCCCTGAGTGAAACCAAACATCTCTGAGGTTTTGTTGGCAAAAGGAATACAAGGTTGCTGCTTTTCTTCACTTCCATATATCACCTTATCTTGCAAACTCCCACCCAGTCGAAGTTTCAACGGAGAAAAAGCTGCACCGGATTGGATGGTAATAATCTTTAGACTCCAAAAAAAAAGAGAGGGCAAATAAGAAGATAATTAAGAGAAAATCCTGTACGTGACTAAGAAAAACCATTAAATATTAAGCTATTCTCACCTTTTATGGCATTTAATAGAATATTGTTGCCAAGATCCTGCACATGAACAATATAATACGAATTCAATAGAAACAAATTTACAAAAATAGGACTCTGCATTAAAACAGATGCAGGAAATAAAAATAAAAATATAATTAAAAAAATGAAAAATGAATCAATCCCATCAATGAAATATAGTTATAATCACGGTTTCCTCATATCAAGCAGAGAAAGAAATAACAACCCAGCAGCAGCAACAAAAGCAACATGAACAGCAACAAAAGAAGATGTAAAAGAAACAGAATATAGAAAACGAGAAACCATTAAAGTTTAATGCTTTGATCAACTCTTTGCAACTATCAAACTTCATAATTATCAACATAAATATTCGTTATTTGATTCAAAAACAAAAGAAGCAAAGAGAAACAAACCAGATTGAGCAGAGAAGCACGACTCCAGCTGCATGTTCCATAGTCACATTTCTCAGGAGGCCACCAATCCAACGTTGCACAAACAAAATCATCATCAATCCTCCCAATGGCTGCTTTCCCTTCAATGAAAACAGTCCCATCTCCTACAGTCCTTGAGCTCACAGAAATGAAGCCACAGCTGAACACACACATCCAAACGCAGATGCCCATAACCCAAATCTGAGAACCCATTTTTCAGATTAAATCAAATACCCAAGATCCGAGTCCTTATATATATATAAAGTATAAACGGGTGAGGGGGCGACATGAATATATAGGAAACTGAGGTTTACTTGGAGTCTGCCATTAATGGAGGTCACGAGTGTCAGAGTGTGTAACAAAAGGAGAAACATAATTGAGATCTTTTTTATATGAATGCCCATTGAAATGATACTGACATCCGCGTGACATGTGATTCGTGGAGATGAGAAATTAATAAGTAAAGATATTACCCTTTGGACTTTAGTTATTGCTTTGGAACTTTTTGCAGATCAGAATAACTTGATCTTTGTAGCAACTTGCAAGTGGGCCATGTTTTGCTTTCTTTTGAGGAAAATAGGATTGCCGATTGACAAAGCTAATCTTGTGTTTGGTCGCGAAAGGGCGCCTTGCCGCCATTATTAATGGACTCATAACACCTATGGGTAGGAATGTAAATAAATCAGTCCGTTCGACAACTCGTTCGATACCCGCTCGATTTAGCTCCATTCGAACTCAAGCTCGATACTGTAGAAACTCGATCGTTACTGTAGAAACACGCTCGATTAGTAAGTGATACATATCCGACTCCCTTGACAAAACTCGATAGGGGCTCGTGAGCTCAACTCGTTTAAAACTCGACCGCATCACTTGCCCGGCTCGTTAGTCCGATAACGTCGGAACAGAATAGTGATTATTCTGTAGGCTAACCAACAAGTAGATTGCAAGGAAGAAAATAGGAAATTCACCCAAAAAACAGAGAGAAAACTCTGAATTCGATAAATTATCAATAATAACAAAACTGTCGGAAAAACGCCCACAAGCCGGGCTAATATAGCTGAAAATTCGACTTTTAGGATTTTACCAAAAATAGCAAAACCCTAATAAAATCTCCTAAGACTTAAAATAAATACAAATAAGCATATTATGAAAATACTTGGTGCCAAAGAATATCTCCAAATTAATGGAAAATATTTGGTGCCAAAGAATTACCATATTAGGGAAAATATAATAACTATAATATTACTTAACGACTACGTAAATATAATTATGGGAATTCTTTAAAAGATGAATCAAGATATTTGTGATAGTCTCTTCTTTCCTTCTTGGTCTTTCCCTTGATGGATGTTGACAATTGGTAGAGAATATCTTCTAAATCACAACTTGCTAAAGGTCTCTTCTTTCCTTGTTGAGTAGTTGACCCTTTCCTTTCTTGCTTAAATCAAGCCAATCACATCGCCACATCATAGACCAATTAATTCTATAGTTGCGTCTGATTTCCTCCTGCATCAGTCTCACCGGGTTGGAAAGAATTCGTCCTCGAATTCGAACCTTCTTTACCTCGATCTTTTGGATGGCCGATCAATTCATTCCATTCTGTATTTCTCAATATCAAACTAACTTGAAACCAGAAGATAAATAAATTGCAACCCATCACAACGACTAGCCTCACACTAAATTGAAATAATTCAATCTTCTCACGTCTTTTATTTATTTTCTCCAATTCACGCTCCATAAAAGTCTTCAAAGAATTATCAATTCTTTCTTGACCGCAAAAATTAAAATTGTCATCCATCTCGCCAAAACTAACATTCAAATTATTACTAGAAAAACTTGATAGAAAATTTTCGATCCCAAGAAAATCAACATAACTAATTTCCTCATTACTCAACTGAAATCACTCATTATGTGGACTTTCATCAAACACATGGTAGTCATTATTTTCTTCAATAAATTTTATTGCATCACCCACAAAACTCACCTCTTTCAATAAATCTTCTTCTTCATGATAGACATCATAAATTGGGGGAGAATTCCAATCCACAAATCCTTGTGAAGGATTTTCAACATCTTCATGTTCAACATCATCATGAACATCTCCATGTATGAACTCCTCATCAACGAACTCGTCTTCTTGGAACTCTTCATCAACAATTTCTTCATCCCGACCACGTTGTTCCCGGTATGGAGCAGGATTGTGATACGGGTTGTCGAAGGTGGAATTAGAATCGGAGTTCATCTCACGATTGTCGAATTCCTGCGCCGCTAGGCGCTGGGCTAACTCTGCAACTTGCCTTTGCAAATCCTCAATCATCATATCCTGAACGTTACGATCATGGTGCGGAGCTTCCTCATTCGGAACCTGCTCACGACGAGCACCAGCCATCGAAACTGATGAATAACTCATCTCAGGAAAATGCTGAAGCTCTGTTACCAATTGACGCAGGAACAGAATAGCGATTATTCTGCAGGCTAATCAACAAGTAGTTTGCAAGGAAGAAAACAGGAAATTCACCCTAAAAACAGAGAGAAAACTCTGAATTCCATAAATTATCAATAATAACAAAACTATCGGAAAAACGCCCACAAGCCAGGCTAATATAGCTGAAAATTCGACCTTTAGGATTTTACCAAAAATAGCAAAACCCTAATAAAATCTCCTAAGACTTGAAATAAATACAAATAAGCATATTATGAAAATACTTGGTGCCAAAGAATATCTCCAAATTAATGGCAAATATTTGGTGCCAAAGAATTACCATATTAGGAAAAATATAATAACTATAATATTACTTAACGACTACGTAAATATAATTATGGGAATTCTTTAAAAGATGAATCAAGAGATTTGTGATAGTCTCTTCTTTCCTTCTTGATCTTTCCCTTGATGGATGTTGACAATTAGTAGAGAATATTTTTTAAATCACAACTTGCTAAAGGTCTCTTTTTTCCTTCTTGAGTAGTTGACCCTTTCCTTTCTTGCTTAAATCAAGCCAATCACATCGCCACATCATAGGCCAATTAATTCTATAGTTGCGTCTGATTTCCTCCTGCATCATCCGACTCATGAGCTCGTTCATATCTTACATATATATTAGTGAAAATAGTAAATATAGTATAATATATATAGTATTACATATTAATTATAATACTTTGATAACAATATTTAGTATATTAAATTAACATATTAAGTTATTAATAGTTAGTATATAACAATATTAAATAGTTAGCATATAAGTATATATATATATATATAAACACATATATCACATCACACATGGTTAACAATAGTTATATATTATACTTATATTATAGTTACTTAGTTATATAGAATATATTAGACTTACTATTTGTTCACATTATACATATATCATAGTTAAAAATGACAATACGTGTTACTATTAATAAAAAAAAATATAAATATATAAAACCAAAAAGTTAAAGAAATGAAAAAATGCATCATCATGTAGTTGGTGTAATTTACAAATAGTTCCATTTGGTATCAAAGTGAATTCAGAGATTTTGTAGTTGGTTTAATTTATAAATTGCTCTTTGTAGTCAAATTTTGTTAATACATATATTAAAAAAATGAAAAAGTTAATATTTTTAGTTTTATATATTTATATTTTTTTTATTAAGAGTGACACGTGTCGTCCAACTATTGGTGCTGATGCAACAACTAATGGAATGAATCTGTCAAATATTTTAATGGAATTTGACTGCAGTGACTAAATTGTTTTTTTGGTATATCATGACAACCTTTGAATTCACTTTGATACCACACGGAACAATTTGACCATTTGTAAATTAAGTTAACCAACAATGATTGATTATACATTTTTCTCCAAAAATAAATAAATAAATAAATAAATACAATTTTACTTTTATGTTTCATCCTATCACTTTTTTAATCAAAAAAAAAAAGAAAAAAAAAAAAAAAAAAAAAAAAAAAAACACCTTTCAAAACGTATTAACAAATCAAACTTCGTCATCGGTTACTATGAATGGGAATTTTTCCGGTGAATGTTTTTTTTTTTTTGAAAGTGGTCACTGGTCATTGGTCAATGTCTTTGAGTATATAACAAGAGGGACAGATGTCACAGATTGAGATCAATAGTCCCTTATGAGAAGACCGGTCAAAGATATCATGCTATTACTACTAGACCATCAAAATCCATGTGTCACTGCCTGCCCAATTAGAATTTGGCATGAGTCCAAAATAATTAATTAGGTACTACTCTGGTCCACCGCATGCATCTACTCCGTTCGTTATTACGAGATTTTAAGCATCAATAATTATCTCTACGATTTTCAAAGAAGGGATAATAAGATGACTTCCACCCAACGACTACGTACCCACCAGAACGACATCCCATTCAATGTTGGTTGAGAATATCTTTTATTTGGTAATATTTAGTTGTTCCAACCTATCTCTACTTTCCAAATGATTCCTTTGCCTCTCACCCACTACACCTCCACCAAACGATAGACCTTTTTTCACGCAAAATAACAATATGCTAGAATACGCAGCTAAAAAAATATTTAGAATTTTATCCGTTTATATTTGCTCAAACAAGTCAAAGAATCTCAGCAACAAAAAGTCTAAAGAAATATTTTGTAGAAATGTATCTATCTTCTAATTTATGCCCACTAATAAAGGTGTACAACCAGTTGCGGTTGTAATTATTTTTTCATAATCGCGACCGCAATTGGGATATCCGATTATTCAATTTTAACTAATTGCAACTTTTCGGTTGCGGTTATTAGCAATCGGTAGTTATCCGGATATTAACTGGTAACCGATTTTCATAAATTGTTGATATTTTTTTTTTCTTCTAATGAAATCCGACCATTCAATATTCACATCCAAGCACCATGTCCAAAGCTTTTGGAATAATGTGTACAAACGATGCTGTCTTGTTTTCCAGATTGTAGATTGTGGGCTTGTACATGCTTGAAAAGAAGGTTATAAATTATCTAGGGACTCCAGTTAGGGAAAAGCCATATGACCGCTTGAACATGTATTGTATATCTTTTGTGCTAAAGATATCTAAATGTTGGATGGCTTCCGGATTAAATATAGTACATAACACCTATGTCCCAAATTTACACGGCATTAGAATCAAGGCTACTTGAGCTTGTGCATACTAGTATCAAGGACTCTTGTGACTTGGACCAACTTCAATCAGTAGTGTCTTTATTGTGAGATGAGAGTTCTGACCCACACTATAAAAAATTGAAGACTTCTGGAGGGTTTCAAACCGTCTAGAAATGACAAAAAACCGTCTGAAACAAAGTCTAGACGATTTATTCTGGACGGTTTAAAACCGTCCAGAAATATAGGTCGTGAATTCGGGTTATGGGTTCCAGACGATTTGGGCAAAACCGTCAAGAATAATTTTTTTTTCTTTTTTTTAATATTAATCTCATTGCCACAAGAAAATCCTTAATACAAAATTTTTTATATTAACGTACACAAATCCAAATCCAAATCCAAGGTCCAAAATGCACTTCTTTACAACAACAGTCTACTAGCTTACATATTACAAAATTCAAATGTATACCTATTACAGAATTCAAATCCAAATACATAATTAAAACCCAAATATTAAACCTATAATCCATGCCCCATAATCATCAATGCAAGCCCAAAGAGAATTTGATTTACGTCCTTGTGTGCATTGCTTTTGTTAGTTTGTGATTGGCTGCATTCTGTTGGACAAAATCACTTCTATGTAATGTTGTTTTTAATCAGAGATACCGTTTAATTTAGAGTCTTCTATTCAGAGATGTGCTTCAAGTAGATTTTGCACAGATTCCAAGTCAGAGAAGTCGGATCCCAAGATTCCGTCCAGATGTCCCTGTCAACCGTCTGGACGCTCTTCAGTCAAGTAACATCCGTCCGAACGACGTGGTTATTCCGTCCGAACTCCCATCAGTATCTAGAAGCTTCAAACTGTTCAAGTTTGCATCTGTTCGGACGTCTCAGCAACACGTCCGAACGTTATTCAGTGTTCGACAAATAAAATGATTTCCTTCGTAGACAGATATGGGAAGACAGCTGCAATCGTCCGGGCGACAAGTCTACACCGTCCAGACGCTTTCCTTGATAAGGTAAGATGTAGAGAAGATTTGCATTAGTATCTAGAAGCTTCAAACTGTTCAAGTTTGCATCTGTTCGGACGTCTCAGCAACACGTCTCCTTCGCAGACACAGATATGGGAAGACAGCTGCAACCGTCCGGGCGACAAGTCTACACCGTCCGAACGCTTTCCTTGATAAGGCAAGATGTAGAGAAGATTTGCAACCGTTCGGACGATAGGTCTGCACCGTCCGGACGCCAGTCCTTATTATGAAAATTACGTACAGCTGAAGTGCAACCATCCGCACGATAGGGCAACACCGTCTAGACGCAGCTCTATTCAGAAAAGAATATCAGCGCTTTTGGAAAGCCGGTTGCACAGTTGTCTGTCCGGACGTTCTCAGCTACCGTCTAGACACCGCCAAGAGAAAATTGTTTCAGACTTAATTTTGGTCTTCCGTAGTCTATAAATAAAGGCCTCTAGGCATTTAATTTGTAAGAATTTGGTATTGAATTCCTTAGAACTTAGAGAGTATAATTTAGGAGTTATTGTGTTGATTAGTTTGCTCTCAAACCGTGGCCATAGTGCTGTTGCTGTGCTCATGTTGAAGTCAATCTTAGGGAGAAGCCCTAAGGTAAAGGAATCCATTGAAGACCCCTTCAAGTAGGTGACTTGGTTGGGAGGCGTTCACGTTGGGTTACGTGTCAGAGTGCAAGCTACGATTGCTACAAAAGGGTATGTGAGTGTTATTGTCTTATTACTAGCTTTGTCTTCTGAATAATGGATTTCCTGGGTTTGGCTGCCCCGGAGTGGTTTTTCTCTTAATTGAGTTTCAACTTCGTTAACAAAATATATGTCTCATTTAAATTTTGCATTTTGATATTTTGTTACACATTGCACACACACATAGTTAAATTAGAAGTCTTTTTATTTTTCAATTGGTATCTGAGCTTGGTACACTCTGTTTAGATTTATTTCTTGAGTGTTATCCTTTTGACTTCTATTTTCTTTTACTAGGTCTCAAAATTCTATGACTGTTCCTGCCTTTGATGGCACGAATTATGGCTATTGGAAAGCCCGTATATGTTTCTTTTTAAAATCCATTGATTGTTGAAAAACTATTGAAACTGGTTGGACTAAGCCAGGGGATACAAATGTTGAGGTTGTAACTAAAAAGAATGCACGACTTACCAATAACAAAGCCCTCTATGCTCTATGTCAAGATCTTTCACCGTCTGAATTTACAAAAATTTCAAACTGTGGAATTGCTCAAGAAGCATGACAAATCTTAGAAACAACATATGAAGGTACAAAACTTATTAAATTTGCCAAACTTCAAATGTTGATTTCTAGATTTGAAGAGATTAAGATATTTGAAGATGAGATATTCAAAGAGTTTTACTTTAAGATGAGCGACCTAAGAAACTCAATGGTGAGCCTTGGGAAGTCCGTCTCGAATGTATAGCTCATCTGAAAAATTCTAAGATCTTTGTCTGAGCGTTTCAGAATTAAGGTAACTACCATTGAAGAAAGCAAAGATTTAGAAGAGATGAAGATTGAAGAGTTGGTGGGATCTCTTCAAACCTATGAGCTTTCCTTGCCTCCAGTCAAGAAGGTGAAGCTATTGCCCTCAAGGCATCTAAGAAGAAAACCAAAGTCTCATCTGAAGATGACTCTAAGAAAGAAGAAGATGCAGTGGCAATGCTGGCCAATAATTTCGGAAGATTGATGAAGAATGATAAATTGAAGAAGAAATTCTCCAAAAGACTGAAGAATGCCCCGAAAGAGTCTGAACCTGAAGAAGTTGAGAAGAAAGACCCAAGAGGCCCTAGATGTTTTGAATGCTTAATCTTTGGGCATATAAGGTCTGACTGTGGGAACCTTAAGTAGGGAAAAGGGAAGGCCTACAATGCGACTCTCAGTGATGAGTCAGAAGAAGAAGAATCTACTGCTCAAGATCAGTTTATAGCCTTTGTGGCTCCACATGAATAAGATGAGGATTCTTACTACTCTGAGCATAGTGATGAAGACGGGGAAGGACTCAAAGAGGCTTATAAAATCCTCTATGTAGAGTTCGAGAAATTGAGGGAAACTCGTAAGCAGCACTTTCATGAGCTAAACAGTTTACAGACTGAGAAGAGTTCGCTGCTACTCAAGATACAAGATCTAGAGGAGAAGCTGCTGGAGACACAACTACAGTTGGAGGGGGTTACTGATGAGAAACTAACCTATATGCTATCAATCCAAAAGAGCCCAACAGACAAGACCGGACTCGGGTATGTAGCTCCTCCCTCTGACATTCCCTCTATTCCTAGGACTGTGTTTGTCAAGCCCATAGTTCCCAAGCCTCCACTCATAATCATGGACAAAGGAAATGAAGTAATTGGTGGAGATATCCAGTCACTCAGAAGCCCCCCACCATTAGACGACCTCCTATATGCCACCACTATGGCTTAAGCGTGCACATCCTACCCCAGTGTTCTCTTCTTAAAGCTCAGAGGTCAAAGGTCAAGAAAGAGGTGTCAAGACAAGTTAATTTCGGCACTAGACCTCTGGCCCAGCATCAGGCTCCCCAGTATTAGGCTCCAAGCCCCACGACGTCAAGCTGCTCAGCATCAACAGCATCAACAGAGATTTGTTCTTGCCAATCAGAATGGCAAACCCAAGTCTAACAAATCAAGGCACTTCATGAAGAAGCCGCAAAAGATTAAGGATGATCAATTCTATAAGGAGCTGCCTATGGATGCAGAGTATGATACAGTTGATAGATCATTACATGAAGTCCTGTCAACAACCACCACAAGGAAGGCATGCATGGGTCAGAATGGAGGCTGACATTCACCCCTTGAGGGGGAATGGACTCACCTAGTTGGTGAGAGTACACATGCCTAAGATTTGGTTCTTAATCCTAGAGCATCAGGTTTGATTGCATTGCATTATTCTCTACATGTCATATCTTTGTTTGCCTTGCAATTTAGGAATCATTGTTATTTGCCCACTATTTCCTAGTTGGTCTTGAGAAAATTTTGCAGGTATTGTTTGGGGATGACAAAAAAAGCATGTCAGACGACTGTTTTTTTGTATTGGTAATTTTGATCACTTCTCTTTCAAGACAGGTTTGATCTTACAACATGTTAGGTTTATGATTGTCTATTTACCTTTGTAGCATGTTTTTATTAGTTTTTTTTTTTAAAAAAAAAAAAATAAATAAAATTGGGGGAGAAGCAGAAATTTTATTTTTTCTTTTCTTGACGTTTCAGATATTGCATGTGTTTTTACCAGATATCTCAATTCATTGTGCATTAATTGACTATGCTTATATATAATTGATAGTTTATGCCTAATATCTGTCAAGTTTTCCTGTGCATCTTAATGCTAGATAATTACTTTTTTCATGCGATTATTTTGTGCACTATCCAAGGCTCCCCTAAGGTATATTTTTTTCTCTCTCTGAATTTTTGCTTCTGTAAATTCTGATGAGAGAGAATTTTTTTGTAAGATAGTCAAATTGACAAACTCGCTAGTTGAACCTAGAACTTCAAAATTCTAGCATTATCTCTAAGTTGCAGCACCAAGTGATAAAAAAATTCAAAAATCAGTAAATATGGATAAATAAAAAGATCCACTGCTTATTGTGCTATAAATTTGTTATTGAACTTGCTCCTAAAGAAATAGTCAGTTACTAAATCATTGCGAAAATAGACGGTCAGTAAAAGACTAAGGAAAAGAAAAAGTGATGCATCTTAGGGGGAGTGTATCAGATGAGGGTTGCTAGGCCTTAGTAAAATAAAGTTTGACTTTTGACTGATTTATCATTAATATCTCTCTTGTTTAGAAAATCCAGTTGCTTTAAGTCATATCAATGAACTTCATACCTTATTGAGAAAGTCTTCACACACACACGCATTGCATGAGTTGAGTAATTTATTTAAAATTTTATCTACAGGAAATTTTGTGCTAATTGAACTCTTAACTCTCAATTATATCTCTGCATATTTTTGAAATGCTATCTGACTGCTATGTTAGTTGATTTTATATGCGTGTTCTGAAGCTGACTTTAGGGAAAAAAAATTATGCAAATTTTCCTTCAGTTTCTATTTTTTAGCGTGAAATGTCTGGACGGTCTCCTCTTGATTCTAGATGGGTGCAGCTCAGACGGCCGGACGGACAAGTAACACGTTTGGATGCGCGCGGCTTTACCGTATGCTTATATCGCAGCCCGCGTACGGACGGGTTAGTGATGCGTTTGGATGATTACTCTACAGGTTTAAGAATCACTTTCTTCCCTAGCCGTCACATCTCCCTTTTCTTTCTCTCAATTTTTCTTGAAATTTTGGTCCGTTTTACTTGCTTTTTCTCGTGTTTTCTCACAAGTTCTCGGCTTATTTTGTCCTCTTGTGCATTTTATCTCCTCTCCAGGTATTTTGCTTCATCTTTTACATTATTTTTAGTTTTATTTAACTGTTGATCTTTTTAATATTTTGGAAAATATTTTGAGATAAATGTTGGATATTCTTGAGATTTTCTCTGCTGTTGTGATTGAAATATTTGTTATATCATTTATTTGGACCATGTCAAGATATTATTGCATATCTGTTTATTTTGAGAAGTCCATTTTACTGCCATTATAATGCCAAAAATTTTGGGACTAACAGAAACTAATTTCATTGGTGTTATTTTTTTTTTTGGCAAAATGGTTGAATTATTTTATTTATTTATTTATTTATTTTTGCATAATCATGTCAGTCGACAGTTCACAACGCAAAGTTCGCCAGAAGACAGAGGAAGGCATTATTGCTTCCAAAGCCAGAATAGAAAACAGGCCAGTTATTCTAGAGAGGAATGTTGCTAGGGTTGATGTCTTAGTAGCATCCCTTGATGTTATCGATGACATCATTCAGACATAATACTGGGGCTACCTCTACAATTGTGCCTGTATTGTGCTCACCAGACTGGTAAGAGAATTCTATACGCATCTGGAGCTTGTGCAGGATGAGGATAGTGGCATTGTCCTTCAGTCTACTATAGAGAGGCATGTGCTTCAGATTGATCCACAGGTCATCAGCAGGATTATTGGTGTACCAGTGCTTCATATTTCTACTAGCCCATTTAATGAAGTTGTGGAAGCTCCCACTTTGGAGGATCTTAGGGAGTTCTTTAATGCTGTTCCACAGGGCGAGGAGCGAGCTACAAATATCAGAATCGGTGCCTTTTCTCCCCCGCACCGCCTACTCGCAAAGATTGTCCAGCACAATCTCTGGCCCACTGTTCATAAGAGTGATCTGATTCAAAAGAGGGCTCAATTTTTATATGCCATTATCATGAGATTGCCTTTTTGCCTGTGCAAGCATATCCTCAATATTATGCTGGAGGCTCGAGATGAGAATACTACAGGACTTCCATTCGCATGCTTGATCACGCAGTTATCATTCAGTCTAGTATAGACATCTCTGGAGAGCCCAAGATGAAGATACAGGACCCCTTCGACAATTAAACCCTGATGAAGTCAAATGCCCAGTTGAGCCATGAAGGTCAAAAAGAAGCTCCTCAGCCTCCTCCTATTCATGTTGAGATGCCTACTATAGCATCATCTTCACAAACTGCTCCTCAGCCTCTATAGTTTGGTGCAGTTTTGGCTTAGATTCTAGCTTCTCTAGAGTCACTTCAGAGAGGTAGAGTTCGATGCAGTGGGTGGTTCACTCTATTAACCTCCGTGTGGAGCTGTGCCAACTGGATATCCAGAAGTGTCTCCAGCACCATCATCTGACTCGTGATGACGAGGATCATCCAACCCTTGCTGAGGAGGATTGATTATTTTGTTTGGTGTTTTGTTTGGCTTATTTTGAGCCCTTTTTTTTTTTTTTTTTTTTTTTTTTTTTTTTTATTCTGTTTAGGATTATTGTAGTATTTTTATAATTCTGGATTAATTTACTCTGTTTACCCTTGTCTTGCTAAAAAATTAAGGAGGAGTAATTTTATTGCTGGTTTTTCCTATGCTCTATTTTACCCTTTGTCATTTTGAGACAAAAATGGAGAGTATTTTTTTGATTTGGACCGATATTGTATTTTTAAACCGGTCAAGTGATTTTTATCCCAAAATGACCAAAGGGAGAGTTTGTTAGTTTGTGATTGGCTGCATTCTGTTGGACAAAATCACTTCTATGTAATGTTGCGTTTTAATCCTGGATACCGTTTAATTCAGAGTCTTCTATTCCAAGATGTGCTTCAAGTAGATTCTACACAGATTCCAAGTTAGAGAAGTTGAATCCCGAGATTCCGTCTGGACGTCCCTTTCAATCGTCTAGACGTCCCTTTCAATCGTCTAGACGCTCTTCATTCTAGCAACATCCGTTCAGACAACATGGTTATTCCGTCTAGACTCCCATTAGTGTCCAGAAGCTTCGAACTGTTCAAGGTTGCATCCGTTCAGACGTCTCAGCAACATGTCCAGACGCAATTCAGTGTTCGACAAGTAAAAGGATTTCCTTCACAGACACAGATATGGGAAGATAGCTGCAACCCTTTGGACGACAGGCCTACACCGTCCAGACCCTATCCTTGATAAGGCAGGACGTGAGAAGATTTGCAACTGTTCGGATGATAGGTCTACACCGTTCGGACGCCAATCCTTTTATGGAAATTGCGTGCAGCTGAAGTGCAACCGTCCGATGCTAGGGCAACACCTTCTAGACGCAGCCCTATTCAGGAAAGAATATTAGCGCTTTTGGAAAGCTGATTGCACAATTGTCCGTCGGGACACTCTCAGCTACCGTCCGGACGCGTCCTAGAGAAAATCGTTCTAGACTCGATTTAGGTCTTCTGTAGCCTATTAATAGAAGCCTCTAGGCATGTAATTTGTAAGAATTCGGCAATGAATTTCTTAGAGCATATAGAGTATAATTTAGGAGTTATTGTGCTGATTAGTTTGCTCTCAAGCCGTTGTTGTGGTCGTGTTGAAATCTATCTTAGGAAGGAGCCCTAAGGTAAATGAATCCATTGAAGGCCCCTTCAAGTTAGTGACTTGATTGGGAGGCATTCATGTTGGGTTACGTGTCAGAGTGCAAGATACAATTGCTGCATAAGGGTATGTGAGTGTTACTGTCTTGTTACTAGCTTTGTCTTCTGAATAGTGGATTTCTTAGGTTTGGCTGCCTCAGTGTGATTTTTTTTTTAATTGAGTTCCTACTTCTTTAACAAAATATTTGTCTCATTTAAATTCCGCATTTTGATATTTTGTTACACATTGCACACACACACGGTTAAATTAGAAATCTCTCTATTTTTTAGCTGCTTCAGCTTTAATGTGCTCAGCTACATCAAAAATGCAATCCCTAATTACCAAAAACAAATGCAATCCCCGATTACCAAAATTATTTTTATATTTGTATAAATACAAAATAAATAGAGGAAACTGGTGGAAACATAACAAATATGGACATCTACATTCAATTTGAGGAAGTAAGCATTTAGTAGATATTTGTCATTACCTCTAACAATTTCTTGTTTATTAGAGGACACTTTGTTGGGAAATATTCTGAAATAGTTAGTAAATTGGCTTATTTAATTCCTATAAGCCCATTAACATATATTTAAAGGTACTAGAGGAATTTTGTTATGTATTTTGAACCTGTGTTAGTTACTGCAACAAAGAAAATTTTATAAAAAACAAAAAAACAAAAAACAAAACAAAAACAAAAACAAAAAAAAAAAAACAAAAACAAAAACAAAAACAAAAAAAACAAACCAAAAGAAAATCAAATCCTAACGATGAGTTACACAGACCTAAAGCAAGTAATCACTACAAAAAAAAAATTGTTTTTCGCCACTTGAAGGTTGCCACGTGTATTGGGCCAATACACGTGGCAAACTGTCAGCCACGTGTAAATGGCCATGTGTACGTGGCGCGGTAGATTCGAGTGTAGCGAATTGCACATTCTGCCACGTGTACAGTAAATACACGTGGCCACTGTGCCATGTGTCAAATTATACACGCGGCACATTGGCCACATATATTAAATACACATGGCTCCGACAGTGGCCACGTGGATGGTAATCCACGCAACCAGCAGTCTGCCATGTGGACATTGATCCACGTGGCCACTGTCACGTGGCCTTTTTTTTTTTTTTTGGTCAACTTTTTTGGTCAATATATTTTTTTTTTGGCCAAATACACCACAAAAATTTTAAAACAACATTTAAAATATACCATAAACACAAAATCAAAATGCATAAATCAATAATTTGAAAATTATGTACTAATAAACATGTTTGTACTAAAGGATTATGTACACAAATCTACATAATCTAACAACAATAGATTATGTACTAATAATCTAGTCATTTACTAACGAAACAAAATTACACAAAATATCTACAAATTGGTGGACCATCTATGCTGATCACGTGGTCTCGTAGCAGGCGTGTGCTTGCCAACAGGCGATTGCTGGGCGAGGGATGGTGTAACGGGCGATCGAGTGCCGACGGGGGAGTGCTGACTCAACTGTCATCCAATAGGTGACAACGGACCAAGCGTTGTCGAATTACCTGCAAGTTATAAAAACAATTAAAAAATATAACAATTATAGGCAAATTTAAACAAGTAATCAAAACAATTAAAAGTAGGCAGTTTACACAATATTAATCATACCTGCAGAAGTACTACTAACAGATGACGTACTACCCCCGTTTGCAGGTGGAGACTGATGAGCAACTGGAGGCACATGTGATGCTCCCATGGAACTGTAGAAAGCCTCGAGTTGCCGAATACGCTACTCCAAGAAATCATTCCTTTGGTTCTGAGCCAGCAGCAACGTCTCCATTGTCGCCATCCTCCTATCATGTTCAGCCCAATCCCGGGATGTTCCCAGAGATGATCCCTCTTGTGAGCGAGCCCGATATGAGAAACACATCCCACGTACAGGAGTGATGTTCGGCCCAACCTGCCGAACCCTACCTGCGTACTCAAGCCTCCCCAACGCCTGTTCGTAAATGTCGTTCGGTGCCCAACGCACCGCGTCTTCTGACACGCTCTGGGTAGCGGCAGGATCACTGGATAAATTCTGTGTCATCCTCTCCTATACGTCGTCAACATAAAATTCAAAAAAAAATCAATGTATATACTTTATTACAGGGTTTTGGTTAGAAATATTAGTAAAATAGTCAGTAGCATACACATAGGACTCGTGTACGTTTGTTGAGGTAAGTGCCGTCTTTCCTTGTTTACGTCTTCACAAACGACTCCACTTGAGTAGGGGGCGTGCCAGATGAAGATGTCTGTCGCCATCCAATTGAAATAAATAAAAAATGCTGATATTATTTTACTGTAAAAAAAAAAAAAAAAAAAAAAAAAAAAAAAAAAAAAACAATTACACACAAATATTATAACATCTACATATATTTGTTCATACCTCATCGTGATTAAATCTGGCATAACTTTTGGCTCCCAAACAATGGGAGAGGTCGTTCTGCTCCTGCATCCGCTTCATCCGTTCACAGGTCGCCTACGCATTGAACATTTCATAAAAATTATTTAAATTAACACACTTTAAAAGTATTAATAAAATTATGCATGAACAGTTATTAAAAATACACAACATTATATTAATACATTGAAAGACCTACATACCTTTTTTAGCTCAGTACACCAATCCCTGAGCAGGTCCTCCACATCTGTTCTGTCGTACTTATCAAAAACTTTCTCCGGCACTCTTGCATGTATACTCTTGGGCGTGTCACCGTCTTGAATAGCTAGCGATGTTTTAAATTTAGACTTCCACGAACGGTGCTTGCGTCCAATATCAGCCCAAGCTTCGTGTTGTGCCTTGCGCTCATCTACAGATATAGGGAGATAAAACTCTTCCTACACGTGCAATTTAAACATTAATTTTATTAGTTCAACAAAAACATAACCCTAAGTTTTAATTTAAATAAATAAATAAATTAGTATCATAAACATACCATCAGAGCGTCCCACATATCCTTCTTAATCCGTTTATCTACCTTTGCCCATTTGTCCCGCATACGTATATGGGACCCGCTCCTCACAATCATGCCTGTAGCACGCCTAAAACGATTGCAGGCTCATCCTACGGGTTGTGCTGTAGCATTGTACTGCAACACAATCTTCTTCCCTCTCGGGAGCACCCAGTTCCTCTCCGGGTCCCTAATCACCTCATAATAGATGCTCCCGTCTGGATTGTACCCTAATCAAAAAATATAAAATATTTAATTAAATATACGAAAAAAAACTAAATTATATTAATAAATAATAAAATTTAATTTATGTTATTTGCAAACTTAATATTAAACTTAATTTTAATATTATGGGTTTCAATGATATATAAATATGTACTTACCCATCAACCGAATCTGGTCAGTCTGTATGTGCTGGGTAGCTGGGTCGCTTGCATGCTCCTCACCAACCCCTTCCCCCAGGGGAGGCTGCTGATCATCATCTGAAAGCATATCCTGGGGGCTATCGAGGGCCAACTGATCGGGACTCAATATCGCAGAATCCCCCTCATGGGGCATCTGGCTCTCCCCCAGATCCGACACTTGACTGTCCTCTAAAAGTGGCACCTGTCTCCCCCGAAATCGGAGCCTGGCTCCCCCCAGGCGCCAGGCCCTGGCTCTCTCTCTGTGCCGGAATCTGTGTGACTCTCGTAGTCGGCATCTGCCTCTCCCCCGGTTGTGGCAGCGGAAACTTATCATCCTGTGTCTCGCTATTAGATCCACACAGCATAGGTCCACTATAGGGGTATGGAAAGTACGACATATTAGCCCAATGTGGGCGCATCCCATCATGACCCTCTCGCACCCACCATCGAGTCACATGTCCTGGTGAGGTGATCTCCATCTGGGAGAACTTCGGCGGCTCCGAATATGGAGAATAAGAATATCCAGCTGGGCTGGTCTGCCAGTGATCTGTTGTGGTCATCCTCGCCGTACCTGGCAGCAATGGTCTATAAACAGCATCTTACTGGTATGGCCACGGCCCAGTGTACAGTGACGCCTGAGCTGTGGACGTGGTCGCGGGGGGCACGGGTGGTCATGGTGCCTGATGTGCACAAGGAGGGGTCTCTGGTCCATCGATACCTGCAAACAAATGTAGACAAATTGTTAGACGTTAAAATTTATTATTAGTATGGAACATGCAAATTATTCAATGAGATTTATATGATTGCATTTACTAATTACAAATGTTAGAAATTAGGGTTAGGAATATATTTAGTTTAAGCGAATTGTACCAGTAACGAATATATCACTCATCCAGCGGTAGCTTCAATCGGATCAATGTTGGGCTTGTTGTGCTCGAATTCATCGTTCATATCATGTAGGTTAGCAGTGGCTAATACGAGCGGAACGCATTCGTGATAGGTTGCACCTACATCATTACTCCATTCCCCCTGACCAACGCCGTACATGCTTCGTGGTTTAGTCCGCACAGCACAAACCCAATTTGGGTTCCTTCCATCTTCGACGTAAAATACTTGGTCTACCTGAGATGTTAGCACGTATGGCTCATCAGTAATCAGTTCTCTCCTGTGGACGAGGTGATTGAAGTTGACAAACACTAGGCCATAATCGTCTATTCTGAATCCCTGGTCTATAATGGGGTCAGCCCAATTGCACTTGAAAAGGACGTACGTAGTCTTGTCATAGTACTCGACCTCAACTATAACGGTTAATTGCCCATAGTACGTTTCGCCTTCAACGGTTGGCACACATACGCCGCTGTTTTGTGAGTCCTCCTTCCCACATCATGGGCAAGCATGCGGAACAATTTGCCATTTACCATGTACCTGTTATACTTGACTGCTGTCTCCTTCAGCCCTCTACTCCCTACGTTGATCGTCCATGCCATCGACCTATGTTATAATTTCAAGTATTAATGCCCACATTGGTTAATTACGACATGTAATTCCTATCTTAAACTACACTGAACACGCAGAAATACTATATATGAAAATACCACTATTTCCTTACATATGCACGGTACCATTCGCAGAACTGCTCATGGTGTTGGGCTTCAATAAGAGCGTCCATGATGCGACCCCTAGTGCATGATCGCTTAAGTCCGTCTTTGTGCATCCTACATTCAGCGGATATAATTACGTACACCAAATATTAATAATTTTATTTGAATCCTGTTAAATATGTAAACACTACTTACATCCGCAAATGGAGGAACTCTTCAGAGTTGAACACAATATAACGGTGAATCTGGTGCATTGTCAACCGGTTCAGGCTAACTCCCGTTCCCGCCCCCTTGGAACTATCAAGATTTCTCTGAGGTTTGTTGTGGAAAGTTGGTGCGTTATCCAGATACCTCAAACAGAACGTTACCAGTTCTGTCGCTATGTAACCCTCCGCAATGCACCCCTTAGGGGCCGCTTTATTGCGTACATTAGACTTAAAACCCCCAAGGCTCCTGGTGTACACACATGCACATCAAGACATTTTCAGTTTGTGCAACCAAATACATCAATATTATATATATATATATATACACTTTAATTTTACCTCTCCACTGGGTACATCCACCTATACTGCACAGGTCCGCCGAGTCTACACTCTCGCACAAGATGCACGACCAAATGGACCATGCTGGTAAAAAACCCAGAAGGAAATACCTATTCCAGCTTGCACAAAGTGATACAGACGTCACTCTGCAGCCGGTCCATCTCATCTTGTGTTAGCTTGGTTGAGCATATGCCTCTAAAAAATGCAGACATCTCCACAAGAGGTCTAACCATTTTATCTAGCAGTGACAGTCGCACTGCAATTGGGAGAAGCTACTGCATCAGTACGTGGCTGTCATGGCTCTTCAACCCCGAAATTGTACGTTCCTTAAGCCGAACACACTGTGATATACTCGAGGCGTATCCGTCCGGGACTCTGACATTTCGAAGAACCTTCAGAAAGTTTTCTTTGTCCTCCCTAGACATCGTGTGATAAGCTGTGGGCATATATGTCTTACCATTTGCGGCTGTGAATGGGTGCAATTTAGGTCTCAACCCCATTTCCTACAAGTCCAGCCGAGCTGCCAGGTTGTCCTTCATTTTCCCTTTGATGTCCAAAATAGTGCCAAGTATATTGTCCATGACATTTTTTCTATGTGCATGACATCAAGATTGTGCCGAAGCAAATTATCTTTCCAGTACGGCAATCTGAAGAAAATACTTTTCTTCTTCCACACAACATCATTAAGACTTGCTGCACCCGTCTTTCGCTTCTTCTGTTTCTTCGTACCAGCATTCTCATCTCCAAATGTAATTTCGTCCAACTGTTGAAGGATCTCGTCCCCACATGGAACATTTGGAGCTCACTTTAATTCTTCAGTACCGTCAAATGTTCTTCTGTTCAGCTGCCACAGATGTTTAGCTGGAAAGTATCTCTTGTGCCCTATATAGCCAAATTTCTTTCCGTTTTTCAAATATTTAGAACGTGTTGAATGCATACAACAAGGACATGCCTTCACACCCCTTTTAGGCCAACCGGATAAATCTGCATACGCCGGCAAGTCGTTTATTGTCCACATCAACTGAGCTCGCATATTAAAATTTTTCATCTTCGAAGCATCAAATGTCCGTACACATTCCACAATTCCAGCAACTCATCAATCAATGGTTGAAGGTAGACATCGATATCCATACCAGGTGAGGTCGGTCCAGGGATAACCAGTGACAGGATGAACGACGTATGTTTCATGCACATCCAATGAGGTAAATTGTATGGTACGAGCATTACGGGCCATGTACTGTGGGATGTGCTCATGTTCCCAAAAGGATTAAACCCATCTGCTGTCAAACCAAGGCGCACGTTCCTATTTTCTGCCATAAAATCCGGATGTAGAATGTCGAATGATCTCCATGCCTTACCGTCGGCCGGGTGTCTCAATATGCCATCCCTGGTGCGGCCTTTTGCATGCCATCTTATATAGGGCGTAGTATGCTTCGACATGAATAGCCTCTGTAGCCGTGGGATGATTGGAAACCACCTCAACACCTTCACTGAACATTTTTTCCTTAATGATATGACCTCACCATCCTCATCTAAATGTGTATCAGCACTCCACTTAGATTCTCCACATACGGTACATGAATTTAAGTCCTTGTTCTCTTTCTAGAATAACATACAGTCATTACGGCATGCCGGAATTTTCTCATACCCGAGACCCATGGAATTGAGGAACTTCTTCGTCTTGTACGTATTAACTGGCAAGGTCTCATCACAAGGAGGCAACAACTGATGGATAAGCTCGAGAATATCTGAAAAAATTTTGTTACTAATACCTCCAACGCACTTCAAGTTGTACATGTGTACAGTAGCACTCAATTTACTATGCTTGGTACCAGGGTGAAGTGGCTTCTCGGCAGTCTTTAACAACTCGTGGTATTTCAATGCATCCCCTCCAAAGGTTCCTTCATTAATTGCTTGCGGCTGGCTACTGATGGCTTCACCAACATCGTGCACATCAAAGGCGTCACGCAACATGGCCTGCATGTCACCACCCTGTTCTAGGCCCTCGCCTTGTTCTGTGCATTCACCCAGTTCAGTGCTACTGGCTGCCGGATCTGTGACACTAGGATGACTCGAACACCGGCCAGGAACAGCAGACCCTCTTACAGTCTTACCGTGCATATATCAAAAACTGTATCCCGAAGTCATTCCCCTACCCCTTGTCAAGTGGGCAAGAACGTAATCTGGGGCGTGGCGCTGGTTATTTCAACAATACTTACTTGAGCAGTAAATTTTTCCATCGGCAGCCGTACAATTACTAATGGTAAATTCTACAAACGCTCTACACCCGTTATACTGTGTCGTACCCCTACGTGCTGACATCCAAGACTTGTCCATATTTCTCTGTATAATTTTTAAGAGATCGAAACAAATTAAGATATTTGATCTCAGCAATTAAATTGCTTAAATTTCTTACAGTATAAACTTATTAAAAAAACAACATGCTCGTTGCTCTTGTTTTAGTATTTTTAGAACCTTCCGACATTAACCTACGTCCTATTTTCACATTTTTTTTTTCCGAATATAGTCAAATTCATCTATATTCATAGGAAGGTTGTAATTTTTATAACGCTCTCGCATGTACAGTTAAACTTAAATCAAATAAAAAAAATATTTGTAACATGGCCAATTAAATTGTTTAATAAATAGGGATTAGGGTTTAGTGTTTAGGGTTTAGGGTTTAGCGTTTAGGTTTTGGGGTTTAGGGTTTAGGGTTGTTTAGGGTTTAGGGTTATTGCATTTGTTTAGGATTTAGGGTTTACGGTTAGAGTTTTTGTTTTTTTTTGTTTTGGTTTAGGGTTTAGGGTTAGGGTTTTTGATTTTTTTTTTAGGGTTTGGGGTTTAGGGTTAGGGTTTTTGAGTTTTTTTAGGGTTTAGGATTAGGGTTTTTGTTTTTTTTAGGGTTTAGGGTTAGGGTTTTTTTTTTTTTTTTTTTTTTTTTTTGGTTTAGGGTTTAGGGTTAGGGTTTTTGCTTTTTGTTTTTGGGTTTAGGGTTTAGGGTTAGGGTTTTTTTTTTTTTTTTTTTTTAGGGTTTAGGGTTTAGGGTTAGGGTTTTCTTTTCTTTTTTGGGTTTAGGGTTTATGGTTAGGTTTTTTTTTTTTTTTAGGGTTAGGGTTTTTGTTTTGTTTTAGAGTTTAGGGTTAGGGTTTTTGTTTTTTTTTTTTTTTGGGTTTAGGGTTTAGGGTTAGGGTTTAGAGTTTAAGGTTTAAGGTTTAGGGTTTTGTGATAAGTGCTGAATGTTACACATTCAAGCCCCTTAATTTACATATGTTAAGCTCTTAGTTTTGTTATAATTTGATGTTTTGTGTTGTTTTTGTGTTTTCTTGTATTTTTCAGGTTTTAGAAGAAAAACCGATCAAATTCCAAGATTATAGTGAAGTCAGCAAACTCACTTTTGGATAGATTCAAACTCAAAATCAATTTTGAATTTAAGAAAAGAGAAGTTGGCAAAAATTCGTTATCTTTGGAAAGAATCCAGAATGAGCATGTCTCAGTAATTTAATCATAAATTTTGTCTCAAGTATTAGATTGCAACAAAATTGGTAGCGTTGGAAAGCTAATAAGAAAGGAAACAAATATGTCAGAAATAGGTTTTTCCTAATTCGGATGTTTTCCATGCCAAAATCGCCCCGCAATAAAAGACCACAAATCTGTACGAATTTTGGAATCCTTTTCCTACTTGGATAGAAATTTCAGAAAAGGAGAAGACTTGTAATTATTCTATTTGGACTAGAAAACCTACTTAGAATTGTAATAGGAATTCTAGAGCTTCTAAAGCTCCTCTAATCCCTATAAATAGGCATCTAGCTTTTGAAGAAAGACACACAAACTTGGAGGAAGAATCAAAGACTACATCAAGGAGGTTCTTTCTAGTTTTTATTTTCTTCCTTTATTTATTTTCTGTATGTATATAATTTTAGTTTATATTAGTTGTAACTAATACTTTAGTTAGGGCTCGATTGAAGCCCTAATCATGTCTCTTTAAGTTTTTTAATTTGCTTTGCTACAATTTATATATTGATGCTTAACTTAATTCATTCTTGTTTCTTGAATTCCTTGCATGTTTATGTTTGGCCATCATATGCATGTGGTATGGATTTGTTATTTATGTCAATTTGGATGACCGAGTCCTGGGCATAATAGAGTAACGAAAGAACCCTGACACAGGTTCTTGGATTAATCAACATAAAGACAACTGGAATAGATATCATATTCCAATCTGAGTGTGTTTACCGATTTCCATAGATTTATGCTTCCTTGAAGAACAACTTAGTAGATACCATGCTAAATCCTTCAAGGAAGAAAAGAGTTAGAGTAGATACCATGCCTAACTCGTTGTTTAGGGAAATTAATAGCTTTAGCAGAAGATACCATTCCTTTGTGGCTGGTAAGCATTAAGCATCATGTTATGATTGTAGTATTGTGCATATTGTGAATCTTATTTGAGTATGATTAGCGGTGGATATCGAAGCCCTACCTTTTCTTCATAGTATTTTATATTCAATCTTTTATCCCGTTTTATTCAACATATCGCTTTTAGGAATTTCTCTTTAAATACAATTTATACCAATTCTCGTGGGAATGATCTCGTATTTGCCTGCTATACTATTGTTTTGATCTTGTGCACTTGCGAGTAAAACGTACAAGTATTTGCCTATTTATTTAGGTAAATATTTGCACAAGATTTTGACATTTGTTATAAATTGGTTAATAAATTATATTATTGTTTAGGGTTTAGGGTTAGGGTTTAGGGTTAGGGTTTTAGGGTTTAGGGTTAGGGTTTTTGTTTTGTTTTAGGGTTTAGGGTTTAGAGTTTAAGGTTTAGGGTTTTGACATTTGTTATAAATTGGTTAATAAATTATATTATTGTTTAGGGTTTAGGGTTTAGACCTTTGCTATAAATTGTTCAATAAAATATATTATTGTAAATGGTAGACGGTGGCAAATTTGTTTAAAATTTGTTTCCAAATTATTGATTATAATTATTGAGATTAATTTTGGTTGAAATTGTTGGGTACGATTATTTATTATAAAATGATGGCGAGTTTCTTTTAAAACAATTTTTGTAAAAATTTATCAAAAAGGATAATAGCAACACAAATGAACAATTAAACTTTTTTTTTTTTTTAAAAAAAAAAAAAAATGCTGAAATTGTACAGCATACTTGTTTAAATTTTATTTTAAACAATTCCACAATTTTATTTAAAAATGTGATTTTGTATATGTGCACCATTTTTAGAATTCATTTTTTCATATTTTGGTTTTTTACGAATTTGTATATGTCGACCATTTATAAAATGCATATTTTGATTTTGTGTTGCTTTTTTAAATTTTGTTGTTAAGGCGAATTGTACCGAATGCTTTTCATAAATGTCTTATCCTCACACCAACGTTTAAAGTGAAAAATGATATTGTAAATTTTGTAATACGAATAATGAGGTAAAAAGTGGAAGGTAAATTTTTTATTTTTTATTTTTTTATTCTGTTTAAATTTTTTATTATTTTTTTTTTTTTTTTCCATTTATCCTTTTCAAAATTGTCATCGTTGGTTTATAACACTAAAGTAATAGCGGATATTGTTTGATTTTTTCCACGTTCAAAAAAACTCCTAAATTCATAATAACGTATTAAAATATATATAAAAACCTCTCACATCAACAATTAGAACTAAAAAAATTAAAAATAATAAAAACACTACATCATAGTGAAAAAAGTACGTGGCTTCCAAAAAAAAAAAGCAAACCCTAAATGAGACAAAAAATTTGAATGATTGTACACAAAAATTCCATCATCCATGTAATAACCAAATACAGCAAAACCAAAATAGTCCATAAAAATATATATATATATATATATATATATATATATATATATATATATATATATATATATATATATATATATATATATAAATAATGAAAAAAATAAAAAAATAAAAAAGAAAAGAAAAAAAAAATTATTAGGAAAAACTCTGCTACACGTGCTGTTTGCCCAGTCCAAACAAATTTAAATCACACAATATCACAAAGAAATGAACAAAATGTACAGAGATATATAGAAGAAAAAATTCAATACAAAAAATGAGAGAGAAAATACTCACAATAGATTTCAAGGTTTATGGATTTAGGGTTGCTTATATATATACCTGCATATTTGGAGGAACAAAGAAGAAAAAAAGTAAGGAAAATATCTAAATATATATATATATGTAGAAACCGATAGAGACAGAGAGAGAGTAAACTGAGCTCGACCAAGTTAGCCATTACCGGAGCAAATCCACGCACGGCAGAAGTAGGCTGCCAGAGAGTAGTCCCAGTAGAGAGAGAGAGAGAGATAGGCTGTGAGAGAGAGAAAGATGACCGGTGGTGGACGGTGACCACGTCGGAGAGAAGGCCAGGCGGTGGTGGAACGGGCTGTCGCCGGCTGTGCTTGATGGAGAGAGAGAGAGAGAGAGAGAGAGAGTGAGAAATGGGTAGCTTCCAGAGGAAGCTACCCATTTATAAAAAAAAAAAATATATATATATATATATATATATATATATATATATATATATATATATATATATATATATATATATATATATATATATATATATATTATAATTTAATAATTTATGTTAATTTAAATTATTTAAATTATAAAGTTTGGTTTTTTTTAAAAAAATATCTGGCTAGGTGGCGCGCAGGAATTGTCCCGCGCAGTGTACCTGGCCAAACTATTGGACACGTGTTAAAAGTACACGTGTACAATCAGGGACGTGGCATTATGCCACGTCTCAAATGGGCGACGTGTATTTAAAAGACACATTGCCCATTGTAGCATTTTTATTAAATAAAAAAATTATATTATAATTATATATATATATATATATATAATTTAGCCACGTAAACACAAATACAAACCCTAACCTAGCCCTAAGTGTATGCATTGCACATATTGCTAAACCCTAAGCCCTAAAACTAAACCGTTAACTATAAATTAAAACTAAATCCTAACCCTAAAACTAAACCCTAACACTAAGTATATATACTATATATAGCACTACCCTAGGGTACCTTAGAGTTCAATATATATTTATATATATACCTATAAAAAGTATATACGTTGAAATATATAAAGTAATATTAATTTCTTAACGTCAATAATTTTAAAATGTACTATATATATGTACGCATACTATATATAGCATAAATATAAGATTAAGGTGGTATATAAATATTAAATGTACAATATAAGAGACTAAACTCTAAGTATACTATTTATATATAGCACGAATCCCTAACACCCAACAATAAGTGCATTTACTATATATAGCCATAAACCCTAAGGTTATGGTATATACAAGTCATTATGAATGTATATAGTTTCTAAACCGCTTACATGCATGCATACATTATGCATATATGTCTATAGTATTAATTATAGGTTTTTTTTTTTAACTTTTTTTATGTATATTTTATTTTTAAAAAAAACTTAGAAATTTTTAAGGCGATGGTGTACCAAACCAATTTGTAATTTGGTGTTATATATATAGGGTTTATTACTATAGTAATATATAGTATATATATAGCACCAAATTAGGGTTTAGTTTTGTACAATATGCATACAGCACTAAACTAGGGTTAGGGTTAATTAGTGTAAAATATATCATTACCACTTGTATATACGTAAGCATTATGTATATACGTACGAATATATGTATAATATACAATGATTTATACGAGATTTGACTAAATGAGAAAATAAGTTGAATAAATTAATACTAAATTGTTAAAGTATAAAATAAATAATAATTTATTTGTATTGCGTCCACAAATGTAAACGCTAACCCTAATTAGGGTTAGGTTTTACTTATAAGGAACTCAACCCGTAAACCCTAATTAGTATACTATTTACATATAACACATAGCCCTAAACCCTAACCTTAAGTGTGTATACTATATATAGCCATAAACCCTAACTATATATAACACAAATCTAATGTTAGAGTATATACGAGTCATTATGCATATATATAGTTTTTAAACCGTTTATGTGAATTATGCATGTATACAGTATTAATTATTGGTTTTGTATTTTTTTATATATTTTTCCTATGTACCAGGATTGTTAAGGCGACAGTGTACAAAACTAAAACTAATTGGGTGCTATATGTATATATATATAGTTAGGGCATATATATACATATATACATATAGTTAGGGTATATATATATATAGCCATAAACCCTAACCCTAAGAGTATATACTATATATAGCCATAAACCCTAACTCTAAGTGTATATACTTTATATAGCTATAAACCCTAATCCTAAGTGTATGTACTATATATAGCCATAAACCCTAGCCCTAAGTGTATATACTATATATAGCCATAAACCCTGTATAAAGCATAAATTTAAGGTTAGGATATATATAGTAATAATATTAAGATTTTAGTTTTTTTTTAAAAAAAAATAAAAATAAAAATAAAATACAAGAATTTATATGCATAGTGTACATTTCGAGTCATTATGCACTAATATAGTAATATTAGTATGCATAATGTACAAAACCCTAACTATATTTGGTTTTTTTTTTTTTTTTTTTTCGGAAAAAAAAAAAACAATTTGCCACGTGTCATGGTGACATGTGACTCACATATGGCCATGTGCCTATATTACATGTGGCCATTCGGCCACGCACATTGGAACACGTGGCCACATGGCCGCGTGTAAATACACGTGTCCGAACAGCCACATGTATAAATACACGTGGCCACACGGATACGTTTATAAATCCACGTGGCCACACGGACATGTGTAATAAATACACGTGGCCATACAAACACATTTATAAATCCACGTGGCCACACGGACACGTTTAAAAATCCACGTGGCCATTCGGACACGTGTATTTATTACACGTGTCCGTATGGCCTCGTAAATTATTTGCACGCGGCCATGTGGCCACGTGTAATAAATACACGTGGCCGAATGTCTCCCAGCTCCATGTTGCCACGTTGTCAGTATGACACGTGGCTATCTGGACACGTGGCTACAGTAACCGCTATTGTAGCCACGTGGCGAATGACAACTTTTTTTTGTAGTGAATTGGCCTAAAATAGTTAGGAACCAAATACATGTTTTCATCCTAATATCGGCCTCCTTGATTTAAATATATCTACGATATCTATAAAACAAACGATGTAGAAAACAAATGTTTTAGTCACTACCTTAACCTAAAAATGTATTTATATATGGGTTTTTTATATTATTCATGGGTCGTAAAACAATGGAACATAATGAGCATGGATGGGATTGTGAGAAAACATAATCATAGCCAACAAGTACTATCCCTTTTATGCGCCACCTTGTCCTGTCTCATCATCATCATCGGCTTCCCCAGCATTCGTACATACACACAGTCTTAGGTTTCTCTTCAAATCTTTTCAAAGATTACATCAATGAAATTTTTATGCTTCTTTGTCACTTAATGACTAATTAATGAAAAACTAAGACTAAACCAAAACATCACCGTCTTAGTTGTTTCCCACTGATAGTTGTTTCCCCGCCATAATCATGGATACCATACATTTGACGGTTGCCAGCTCTTCCTGTTGTGCTGCATACTTGATGTTTTGCTCTTGAAGTTGGAGTTTTACGCTTCATACAAAATCCTCAAACGTTCCATCTCAGTAGCCATTGCTTGTTCACTGGGAGTAGGCGCACTAGAGATCGATCCCTATTTGGAGGTATAAGAGGTGGATTTACCGGGAGTCGTCCCTAGCCCCACCCCGCGTACACGACCGAAATGTTCATGTCATAGTACTTGTGCGCACGCATCGTTATGCGACCAATAAATCGACCCCTGTAAATACACACGTTCTGCATGCGACTGATTATTGATAATTTCTCTCATCTTCGCCTACACAAAACATACAAATTAAGACTTGAACATACAAATAATATTACGTATTTAGCACTTACCATAGCTTCTCCAGCCATTGCATTCACAGGGTTCCCATATTTCTTTGTATGCGAGACAATGAACATATTGTCTCGGTTCGAGGTTTCTCTTGTGTCTTCCTCCTGCAATATTATTAACATTATCATACAAGTTTATTATCTAACTACAGTACGTATGAGCCGTGAACATTTTTCTATTAGTTGCCAGAGTTATACGTACCATTTCCCGTGCAACCTGTGAGATGCTCTTCGATCCCAAAGGGTGAAGAAATGTGTTGAAGCCACGGCTTGTCTTGGCCTTCTCTGCTATCTCCTATAAACTTCGTAATGTTAATATGAAGATTTCTTAAACAAAATAAATAAATAAAAAATTATAAGAGAACGACATCACTCCATAAATTTAGCATTTGGCATTAGTGAGAAAATACATTATCAGCCTAAGACAACCACTTATCAACTTGTAATTCGAAGTCTTCTGCATCAAAAAGTCTCCCTTGCTCCGCCCTGCTGACCATAGATTCTACGATATCATCTTCCGTCAAATTCAGACCTTTCTTGACCTCATACCTTAACTGCCTTCTTTTCTTTGCGAGATACATCAACGTTACCCTTTTTATGTTCTCGACGTCATGAACAGGCTCCACATGGAATTTTTTCTAAGCCCAAAATGAAATCTCATAGCTTAATTGAAAATATAAGACTACAAAACTATATATAAGAAGTAATTGACATGTCAAGAAAAAGTTTCATACCTATTGTGTAAACTTTCCCATTTCGTAACATACTCGGCTCCCGAGTAGTACCGCTATGATGTGAAGTCTCAAGTCCTGACTATGCTGATGATCGAACCTTCATATCAGGGCCTACTTCTCCCTTGGGATCCCCTCTACTACATGAGAGTCTTGCACATTGGTCATTAGGACTAATGTCATGGAGCGAATCAAGTAGTACATATTGAGAATCTACGCCCCCTTGTGTCTCGTTAGGGTCCTGTGTCGTTTTGTCTGACCCTATAACCGATCGCTCAACCGGTGTGTGGTCTATAGGTGTCCAAAAATCCTTACTCAGTTGCAGCATCCTTCGTTTGGGGGCCATGTCTACCTTTAAACACATTAAAATGGGTTAGATCCAATCATAGATAAAATATACAATATGCAGCAACATAAAGGATATGCTTAAAAATAAAATAAAATTGATGACTATAAGTAAATCATTCTAAACACCATATATTTGGACACAGTTTAATAGTTTAACCATATTTCTACATACAATTATTATGTTGCTTCGGTGGCCGATACATTAGTACATGCACAATCAATGTCATCAAAATCAACGTCTCCCATAACGTTAACGTTGAAAGGCTCGTGCTCATGATAATTGTTAGCCTCAACATAGTAATCACTTTCACCATTGCCAACATCATACACGTTTCTTGGTTTTGTCCTTACAACAACATCCCAATTTGGATGTTTGGGATCGTGGACATAATACACCTACGATCCTTGATTTGGTAGAACGAATGGATCATCGGTAATTCGCGCACCCGTGTGTACTAGGTTCTTGAAATTTAGAAGATCGAATCTATATTCATCCTTTTTGTATCCCTTATTCGGTTGAATGTCGACCCAATCGCACTTGAAGAGCACATACTGCGTCAAGTCGTAGTATGTAACCTCGATTATTCGAATTAGCTTATCATAGTAGGTAGGACCATCTTTAACGGTGACACACACCCCACTGTTTTGACTTTTTTTTCTTCATCAACATCCAGGGTGCGATACAACACGCCATTAACCACATACCACTTGTATTCTACAGCATCGAGCATTGGGCCTTTGGCATGACTTACAAGTTTCTCTCTCAATTCCATTATACTCTCTTCGTCCAACTTATCAACTTGTGATTAGGACAATTTATTAAAAAAATGATTTCATGATACTTTTTTAGGCACTTAATTATTCAAACGAACATTATTCTTACGTGTGACTTGTACCAACTACAGAATTGGTCCTTGTGTTGCTTCATCAACTTTTGATGCGATGTATGTTCCCTATTGTTTGTTTCCATTAGCGACTCCATGTGCATCCTATACGTCAACATAAGATGTATTGGGTTACTTTCCATTGCATTTATAGCTATATAATACGTATTTAGTAATGCAACTCACTGCGAAATAGGAGGTAATCGTCGAAATTGAATAAAATATATCGGTGTGCTTGCTCAAACGTGAGCACATCAAGTTTTAACCGCTTGCTCGCCCCTCTCGACTCATCTTGGTGTCTTGGGGCCTTGTTGTGGACCGTAGGCGCGTTGACTAAAAAGTGCGAGCAAAACATCAACAATTCGTCCATAAATGTAACCCTGTGCAATAGACCCTTCTGGTGCAACCTTATTACGAATGGTACGTTTATATCGACCGAGGCACCTGCATTAAAGTTAGACCATGAGACCGTAACAGAAGAAAGATATATAGTAATAGGCCATTCGCTTGAATAATAAGTGAACATAATTTTAATATTACCTCTCAACAGGATACATCCACCTGCAGTGTATCGGTCAGCCTAGTTTACATTCACGGACTAAATGTATACTACGTGCACCATAACTGTAAAAAAACCCAGAGGGAATATTAATTCCAATTTGCACAAGATTATGAGTATTTGATTCTCTAGACGATCCAGATCTTCCACCCGTAGTGTTTTAGAACAAATGTCCCTAAAAAACCCACATAGCTCGATTAAAGGCTTCACAACATCATCTGATAAGGTTTTTCAAAGTGCAATTGGCAGGAGTTGTTGCATGATTATGTGATTCTCATGACTTTTCAAACCCCTAACAGTACGCTCCTTGAGCTTGACACAACGTGACACATTTGAAGAATATCCATCTAGCACTCTAACATCATGTAACACTTGCAAGAAGTCAGTTTTCTCTTTTTTCGTCATTGTGAAACTAGTTTCGGGCAAATATGTTTTGCCGTTTTCCACGGTAAATGGATGAAGTTCTAGTCTCAAATTCATCTCACGCAAGTCTTAACGTGCTTCGAGTTTGTCTTTGGTTTTCCCCTTCATGTTCTATAGTGTCCCAAGTATGTTATCAACAACATTTTTTTTTTGTGCATCACATCAATGTTATGGTGTAGTAACTGATCTTTCTAGTAAGACAAATCGTATAATACACTTCACCTCTTCCAATCAACTTCCATGCTGGACAGCTTCTGTCTAGTACTTGCCTGTTTCACAACACATTCAAATTGTCTCATGATCTCATCGCCATCCGGCACTTTGGGAAGACTATCCATTTCTTGCACACCGTTGAATCGTCTCTTGTTTCTTCTCCATGGATGATCTAGAGGCAACCATCGCCTATGCCCAATAAAGCACCATTTTGTACCATAAGTTAGCCACGTTGATTGCGTTGAATGCCTATAACATGGACATGCTTTCCGCCCATGTGTACTCCAGCCTGAAAAATCACTGTATGCCGGGAAGTCATTTATCGTCCACACTAAGGCCGAAGGCCGAACGCATTGTGAAATATTTTTTTGAGGTTACATCAAAAGTGTGTACCCCTACTTTCCATAGTTCCTTCAACTCACTTACAAGGGGCGCTAGGTACACATCTATATTCTGTCCTAGTACACTCGAACTAGGGATAATCAAGCTTAACATAAAATACTGTTGTTTCATGCACATCCAGGGTGGCAAGTTGTAAGGTACTAACATTACCGGCCAAGTATTGTGACTAGATGACATGTTCCCAAAAGGATTAAAGCCATCTAACGCTAAACCTAGCCTCACATTTCACTGGTCTGATGCGAAGTCTGGATAACGTGAATCGAATGCCTTCCATGCTTCTCCATCGGCCAGATGCCTCAAAACACCGTCATTTGTACGGCCTTGAGTGTCCCACTTCATATGTGGCTATGTATGATATGACATAAACAACCTTTGCAGCCTTGGTATCAGAGGAAACCAATGCAACACTTTGACCGGGGTTTTTTTCAAACTTTTTGTTGACCCGTCCTCATTAGTTACATCATCCTTCCACCTAAACTCATTGCACGATATACATTTGTCCAACTTTTCATTTTCCCTCCAAAACAGCATACAACCTTTGCGACAAGCTGATATCTTCTCGTACCCAAGGCCCAAATCCCTTATGTACTTTTTCACCTCATATGTGTCTTTAGGCAAACTTGCATTCGAAGGCATCAACTCATTGATGAATTCAAGCATCATGGAGAATGATGTATTGCTCCAACCGCTCATACACTTCATATTATATAGACGTACAATAGCTCCCAATTTGTTATGTTTTGTATTTTCATGGAGTAGCGTATCAGTATCCTTTAGTAAATCATCTAATTTATTCGCCCCCTTGTTAGAGTCTTCAATTTCAGTCTCCACAGATTCGGATTCGGCTTCAACTCCCACTTAAGACCCACCCGTTTCTACACAAATATCGTGCATCACAAAAACGTCATTAAGCAGCATGTCTTGCATACCATTGGACCTGCCATGTAGTGGAATGCTATCCATGCACATTGTACTAGGAGCTTCAGATATTGCAACTTTATCAGCGGGAGGGACAAGTGGTTCCCCATGAATTATCCACTTGATGTAACCCTCAATAATCTTGGCAACTGACGTTAAATTGGCAAACACAACTTCATTGGACCATGTTTTGCCCAACAAACACTTCTTACAGGGGCACACAATGAACCCTTTTTTCTTCGAATGTTCACTTGTAAATTTCACAAATGCCATAACCTCATGAATATACTCTCGCGAACTTTTCGACTTTCTCATCTATTAGTATTTTATATTGGCTACATTCTGAATAACCAAAAACACTTTATGTAATGGTTGCGTTTTAACAAGATGGTCGGTTTTCAATTCAGAATCTTCATGTATTCAGACAATGTATCTAATCACAAGCTTCTAGAAAGATGTCTATGAAGAGTCCTTGCAAAATCCAAGACAAAACAGCCGGTTCCTGTGTAACCGTCCGGACGGGCCTTTGAAGGCGTCCGGACGCCCGTCAGTGTCCAGTAGATAACAATGAAGATGTCCGGACGTCAGAGCAACACCGTCCGGACGCTAGGTCAATCAGTATTCAACAAGGAGTTTGATTTCAGAAGTCGACACTATTTGGGAAGTCTCTGCAAGCCGTCCGAACGACGTGGCAACACGTCCAGACGATGTTCAGTAGTTTAGAATATTCCAGAGTTCCGTTCGAACGCGGAAAGGATTTTAGCGAAGACCGTTTGGACACTTGGTCAAGCCGTCCGGACGTGAACCTGATAAAGATAGAATTGCGCTGTTTCTGAAAGGATATCGTAGAAAACCGTCTTGACGAGGCTAATTTCTATCCGGACGCTCGCTAGCCAAAGCCCAAATCTTAGAGTTTTAGGTTTCTTGTAAGCCTATAAATAGAGGGCCCTAGGCTTGTGTTTTGTACAGAATTCAACAATGAATTCCATAGTGCTTAGAGAGGATGTTTAGGGAGAATCAAAGATCCACTAGCTCTCAAGCCATTGCTAGTGTGTGCTCAACTGTTCGTGTAAAGTCTGTCTTAGGGGTCAGCCTTAAGGTAAAGGAATCCATCAAAAACCCCTTCACATGGAAGATATGGTTGGGAAGTGTTCATGATGTGCTTCGTGTCAAAGTTAAAGGTATGACTACTGCATAAGGTTATGTGAGTACGAGTGTCTTGTAACTAGCTTTGTTTTTGGATAGTGGATTTCCTGGGTTTGGCTTCCTCGAAGTGGTTTTTTCTCTTCACAGAGTTTCCACTTCGTAACAAATATCTTGTCTTATTTAAATTTCGCATTTAAGATATTTGTTTACACACAAACACACACATTTGGTTTAAATTAGAAGTTAATATTTATTCTCAATTGGTATCAGAGCTTGGTACACTCTGGTTATGATTTATTTCTCGAGTGTGATCTTTTATTGACTTCTTTATTTCTAATGGAAAAATCTTGTGATATGAGTAATAATAATACTACATCTTCTTCACATACTATGCCTACTCATAGAACTATGTTTGTTAAGCCTGGCATGTCTACTCATTATTCATCTAGTAGGAATAGAAATAAAAGGTACAAATCTATCCCTACTGATAAGTCTTGAATTATTCGATTCAAGACCCTTTAATTTGCATTTGTTATGCCTAGTTCTTGTTGTATATATAATGTGTTGTTGTATTTTTTGTGTTTTGTCTTATTTTCAGGTCTTAATTGAAATCTAATTCAAAATACTTGAAATAGACTTGAAAATACATCAAGGGTATTTTAGTCATTTCCAGAGTTCGAGATTGTTCCTGCGAGTTGAAGAATTGGCTTAGGCAATTAGATCGATCGACTTTAAATGAGATCGATCGAAATAAAATTAGATCGATCGAAAGTTAGATCGATCGAAATAAAATTCAATCGATCGAAGTTCATCAGTCGAAGAAAAATCGATCCTGCGAAATGCGATCGATCGAACTAGGACAAGCTCGATTGCGATCAAACGAAATGCGATCGATCGACTTTATAATCGATCGATCGAATCTTCCGTCTTCCAGAAGATCAGATATTTCAAGATCTTTTGAATTCTTGATGCAATTGTTGGATTTTGTGGACAGAAATGGACGCTGACCAACTCTGAATACTTGGCTAGTATTAATTCTTGATGGTCTTTTGTAAATCCAATTCTCTATATATATGAGATGAAGGATTTAGGTTTAGACATGCATCTTTTGGGGATTTCGGATTTGCTCAGGTGTATCACTTAAATTCTAGTATTTTTCATTTCCTTTAATGCACGTTTTCTGGGCTTAGTTCCAGAGAGCTTGTCTCCTTTCTTTTTCTTCCTTGTTCTTCATGTTCTAGCTTAGGTTTTATTTTCTTTTGTAATCCAAATTTTATGATTTTAATCTAGTTATTTTTAGTTCATTTTCTTCTTGTTCCTTTACTGTTTTCCTTAGATTTCATGCATAGATTATATTCAATTATGCATAGCTAATTTAGTTCTTAGGGTTTGATCAAAATCCTATCCAAAAACCATGAAGTGTTCTTGATGTTCTTGAGAATTTCTTAATATGTTTGATGATTGTGTAAGGCTAGAGGATTGCAAAACCCATGCTAAAAGGTTTTGCCTTCAATATTTCAATCTAATTATTCATGAAAAAGAGTTATGCTTGTCTATGAGTTTGCTTAGATTCATGATTAAAACCAACATTTTTGAAAGAGAATGATGTCTTGTGCAATGATGCTTGATGAGTGCCAAATATTGTCTATTTGGACCCCTTGATTTACATAAGTTAGACCTTTAGCCTTGTTTTTTTCTGATGCTTTGGTTAGTTTTTGTGTTTTTATGTTTTGTAGGTTAATGAGTGAGGAATGGCAAAATTCGGAAGTTCTGAAGAATTCGATCGATCAAACTTAAAAGTCGATCGATCGAATTTTTCCCGAAGTCGATCGATCGAAATTTCCTAGAACTTACTTTTGCAGAAGCGCGCCAGAACACCTAATCAGGAGCTTCTCCATGACAAAAAGCAGTTCTCCCTCTGATTTTCGCAGCAGAACACGCTGGTTGCATGACCTTGGTTGTCTCTAGCAAGAGAAGAACCCTAGAGGGGGTTAGAGGAGTCATTTTACATGGGTTTCTAACCCTAATTTCCCTCTATTCAAGCCATAGCCATACCTCCTTGTTGAGAGAGTTCAGAGAACAGTAGCTAGGTTTAATTTTGTGCATTTTGTAGTGTATTCCAGTAGCTTTTGTTCTTAGACACTTTCTTTTTGTAAAGCTTTCCTTTTATTTCTATGGTTGTTCTTCATTTTCTTGTGGTGTTCTTAGTCATGGAAGGCTAGTCACCTCAACTAAGGTTGAGGATGAAACCTTTCCATTGATGACACTCACACTCTTGTTATAATACTTGCACATTTGATGATATATCATATTTGTTATTCAAGTTCTATTCATTTAAATGCTTAATCTTTTGCAATGAATGTGGTTGTTGGTAGATATAGGACATTTAATGTGTTTCAACCGATGGATACATTGTTTTATCGGTTTGAATGATGATATCCATTGTGATTTATTCATTGAATGGATACATTGGATGATTTGATTTCAAATGGGTACTCTTTGTGATTTATCTTTGAGTTGGATTCATTTAATGGTTCTAGAGTATGTGGTTGAGAAACTTGAATGACACCCTAAGCTTAATGTTCTTTGGGTGTTCAAGTGGAAACCAAGAGTGTGAGTTATTGGATTTGGTTTGATAGATTCCTTAGCCTTAGTTCCTTTTAATTTGCATATTTCATTCCATCTCTTTTATTTAGTCTTTTGCTCTTGAATCAATCCTCAAACCTTTGGAACTAGGTTAAAATGAAGTTGATTAAACAAGACACCAACATTTGACCATTTCCCTGTGGATTCGACTTCGCACTTGCATAACGCTATATTGCAAACGATTCGTGCACTTGCGAGTACTCATTAAAACACACATCAAGTTTTTTGACATGATGTGTGTTTTCTCATTAGAGTCACCTTATAGGGTATGCTAGGGAGCACCAGTCATTTCATACCTTTGGTAGTGTAAAATGTCTTTCCATTGTAGTTTAATCTTTACATGGAATAGACCGGTGCAAAACTAGATACCTTATCATTATGGCCTAGTTAGGGTTTGCATGTATTGTGTATGCTTATTAGGAGGTGTTGTAGAGTAGTAAGCTAGGGAGCATTAATCACTCCACACCTTTCATAGTGTAAACGTTTTTCAATTATAGACTAATCTTTACGTGGAGTTAATTAATGTAAAACTAAGTGCTTTATAACTACGTCTTAACGAAAGTGTTTTCATGTCAAGGTCATCGTAATGGTTGACACCCATTACGTGCTCATATCATGCATATTAGGAAGATCCATATAGACTTTAAGCATCTCATTGGTTGAGGATTGGACAAGATCAATACCCTAAGTTTTCTTTAAGTTGTTTTCAATTTCCACTTTCATTTCTTCACTTTATTGTTGTAGCTTCAATTCTACAACCTTTTCTCTTATTTTTACTCTTAAGTTAAGTTAGATACGTTCCTTTAGATATCCTATTACGCAAAACAACCAATAATCTCTGTGGTTCGATCACCCTTACTATAGTACAATTGATTCGTACTATTGCAAGTGGTAAACTTATAAATGTAAAATCCACATAGTTGATTAGCGCACTACCAATTTTCGGCAACAAGAACTAGGTCTAACAAATGCAAATTAAGGGGTCTTAAATCGAATAATTCAAGACTTATCACCTACTTGTCATTATTGTGGTATTATTGGTCATACTCATCCTAACTGCTTTAAAATACACTCTCAGAAGCCATAAGTTAAAAAGCATGTTCTTAGGGATAATGAGCCTAGTATTAGAAATCAGATCAATAATCTATGTGATCAAGTAAAACTCATCAGTGAAAAATTAGAGAATCCTATCCTTTCTAAGAAAAATTATGTTATGTCTAAAAAGGAAAAAGATGTCTCGAATAAACATGTTTGGGTTAAGAAAAGTGACAATCTATGTTTAGTTGCTCATACCGCTTTAAAAGTCCTAGATACTTGCTTGTGGTATTTGGATAGTGCTTGCTCCAAACATATGACAGGTGACAGGGCACTCCTCAAAGATATTCAAATGGCCAGAGGAGGAAGAATTACTTTTCGAGATGGAAGCTAGGCCAAAGTGATTGGAAATGGGCAGATTAACATTCCAAGGATAGAAGTATCTCAAAAAGCCCTATATGTGGAGGGTCTCAAGGCAAATCTTCTCAGTATCAGCCAATTGTATGATGATGACCTAGTTGTCCAATTCTCTTAAAAGGAATGCAACATCTTTGACAGCAATGGAAAGTGGCTAATGGGAGGAGAGAGGACTAGTGACAACTATTATGGCATTCCAAATCTCTCTTCAGATTCTCAAATCATCTGTAATAAAGCTACCATTGATGAAAATGAGCTATGGCATCAGGTATCATTTAAACTTCACCAACATGTTCAAAATTGCAAGCAAGGAAGTTGTCAAAGATCTTCCTAAAATGAAAGATACTGGGAAAGGAGTTTGTGGTCCATGCAAGCTGGGAAAACAGACTCGTACTGCTCATAAGAAGACATTAGGTATCCTTATTTCCCGTAATTTAGAATTGTTACATATGGATCCCATGGGTCCCACCCAAACCTCTAGTCTCGGTGGAAAGAAATATATTCTGGTTATTGTAGATGACTATTCCCGGTACATTTGGGTTCTTCTTCTTCGGGAAAAATATGATGCCTTTGAAGCCGCTCAGTTGTTGTTAAAAAAAAAATCAGATAGAGCAAAATTATCCTATAATGAGGATTCGCAGTGATCATGGCAAAGAATTTAAGAATGCTTGGTTTGAAGAATACTGTCACTCATATGGCATTTAGTAGGAGTTTTCTTCTCCTATTACTCCTCAACAAAATGGGGTTGTGGAGCGAAAAAATAGAGTTTTCTAGGAAATGGCTCGAGTAATGATTCACTCTCAAAATCTTGCTCAACATTTTTGGGGAGAAGCTATAAATACTGCATGTCATATCATCAATAGAGTCTACTTGAGGCCAAAAACTAACAAGAATCCATACGAGATTTGGCAAGGTAAGAAACCCACTATTAAATATTTCTGGACTTTTGGTAGTAAATGCTATATTCTACGAGACAGGGAAAATCTGGGAAAGTTTGATCCCAAAAGTGATGAAGGCATATTCTTGGGATACTCCACCAACAGTCGTGCCTACAGAGCCTATAACACCAGAACAGAAACAGTGATGGAGTCCATAAATGTGGTCATTGATGATGAGATTAGGACACATAGCAAGGGGGAGATTTCTCAGTCCACCCTAGAGACATTACCTTCTCCCACAGATAATGTAAGCGAGACTTCCTCTATAGCTGTGAAGCCTGTATCTATTCCTCATGTCTCTCCTACAGCAGCAGATGTTCTTCATGACTCAACTGATGTTGTACCTACTGAGGAAACTGATCCTACATCAAATCAAGATTCAGAGCCGATAAATCCTTCGATTGAACCCGCCTCTTGGGTCAAGCTCAATCATCCTTCCAGGCAGCTTCTTGGGAATCTCAATGAAGGTAGATGGTTGAGAAGCAAAATAATCAACCACTCTAATGAGGTTGCTAATCAAGTTACTTACAATTGCTATCTAGCTCAGTTTGAACCAAAGAAAGTGGAAGAAGCCTTACAAGATGACAGCTGGGTTACTGTTATGCATGATGAATTGCATCAGTTCTCTCGTAATGATGTCTGGACTCTAGTTTCCAGACCATTTGATCAAAATATCATCGGCACAAAGTGGATTTTCAAGAACAAATCAAACGAACATGGGACGGTGATGCAAAACAAAGCACGGCTTATTGCTCAAGGGTTCACTCATATTGAAGGGGCAGATTTTGACAAAACCTTTGCTCTAGTTGCCCGCCTTGAATCTATCAGAATTCTGCTCTCTATATCTTTCCATCTAGGCTTCAAGTTTTAACAGATGGATGTCAAGAGTGCCTTTTCTGAATGGCATTCTTTAGGAAGAAGTTTATGTAGAGCAACCAAAAGGATTTCTGGATCCTCACTATCCTCAACATGTCTACAAACTGAAGAAATCCTTGTATGGTCTCAAACAAGCTCTACGAGCATGGTATAAGAGATTAGCCACTTATCTTCTGGAAAAAGGTTTCACAAGAGGATAGGCAGATCAGACTCTCTTCATCAAAAATCAAGCAAATCACAAACTCATTGAACAAATCTATATAAATGATATCATCTTCGGAGCAACCCTAGATTCTCAAGCTCATGAGTTTGCTGAAAAAATGAAGCAAGAATTTGAGATGAGTATGATAGGTGAGTTGACCTATTTTCTTGGGATGCAAGTCAAACAAACTTCTGAAGGGATATTTATTTCTCAAGCTAAATATGCAAAAGATCTGGTGAAACGTTTCGGTCTGGATGGGAAAAGCCATGCTCGTACTCCCATGAGCACAAATGTCAAGATTAGTGTTGATCTAACAAGCAAGCAAGTAGATCCTACTCTTTACAAAAGTATGATTGGGAGTCTTTTCTATCTTACGGCAAGCCGACCAGAAGGAATCTCATCTTACTGCCGCATCATCAGGTACATAAATGCCACTGTTAATTACGGTATCTATTTTTCTAGAGAAACAAATCTTGTGCTTGCAGGATACTTTGATGCAGATTGGGCTGGCAATGCTAATGATAGGAAAAGCACCTCTGGTGGTTGTTTTTATGTTGGTACAAATCTGGTAGCTTGGATGAGTCAGAAACAAGCCTCAATTTCTCTTTCCACTACAGAAGTTGAGTATATTGCTGCTGGAAGTTGTTGTACCCAATTATTGTGGATGAAAAAATTACTCTATGATTATGGCTTCACTCAAGACACTATGGTCATTCACTGTGACAATACTAGTGCCATAAATATTTCAAAGAATCCAGTTCAGCATTCTCGGACCAAGCACATCGACATCAGGCATCATTTCATTCGTGATCTTGTCGAGTCCAGGGAAGTAGCTCTAATGTTTATTCCCACAGAAAATCAATTGGCTGATATCCTCACCAAACCTCTTGATGGAAGCAGGTTTGAATCTCTTAGAAAAGCCATTGGCATTTGTGACATGTCCTAGACATGTCTTTGCTTCATGCTCGGATAAGACTCTTCTATTTCTCTTAAGTCTCTTCCGTGGGGTGCATGATTTTGTAAAAAATAAAAATAAAAATAAAAAAAATTTGGGGGAATTCGATGCAAGGGTTTTGCTAAAACATTCTTTTCCACTATCTCATGAATATTTATCTATGTTGGCAGTTCACTGTGCTTTGATAAATTATACATTCATATGGTTAAGTTTCTAAATCTGATATGTGCTAATTTTTCCTGTTGCATCTTTATTAGATAATTGATTTTCTCATGCGATGAAAACTGTGCACTATCCAAAGGTTCCCTAAGGTTTTCTTTTCTCTCTTCTGACTTTTAGCTTCTGGATTTTTTTAATGAGAGATTTTTTTTGCTAAGATGGTCAAAATGACCAAACTAGTTGAACCTAGAACCCATAAATTATGGCATTCTTTCTAGGTTGCATCACCAAGTGATACAAAGCATTCAACCGAATAAATATAGATAAATAAAAAGATCCACTACTTTTATGCTATAAATCTGTTCTTGAACTTGTCCCTATAGAAATAATTAGTGACCAAATCATTGTAGAAATAGACGGTCACTAAAGGACAAAGTAAAAAAAGAGTACTGCAGCTTAGGGGGAGTGTATCAGATGAAGGTGGCTAGGCCCTAGTAAAATAAGGTTTGACTTTTAACTGATCTAACATAGATTTTCACTTTCTTTTGAAAATCCGGTTGCTTTAAGTCATATCAGTGAACTTCATACCTTATTGAGAAAGCTTTCACACACACACGCATTGCATGAGTTAAGTTTACTGTTGAAAAAGTTCTATCTGCAGAAAATTTTTGGTCATTGATTACTTAACTCTTTTCTATATGCTTGCATATTTTTTACCAGCTATCTGACTTTTTTCACAGATTTAGATCCATGTGTGTACTGTTTTCTCGTTGACGGCCTAACCTTGTTCGGTTCTTCTATTTTTGTTTTTGGTTATGGTATTAATTAATACTCTGTTTACCCTTTGTCATTGTGTGACAAAAAAGAGGGAGTATTTTTTGTTTATTTTGGTATTTAGACCGGGAATGTATTTCCAAACCGGTCAAGTGTTTTTGTCCCAGAATGGCCAAAGGGAGAGTTTGTTAGTATTTTAATTGGCTACATTCTGGATAACAAAAAAGACTTTATGTAATGGTTGCAATTCAACAAGATGGTCGGTTTTCAATTCAAAATCTTCATGTATTCAAATAATGATCAAATCAAAGAAAGTAACTAATCACAAGCTTCTAGAAGATGTTCATGAAGAGTCCTTGCAAAATTCAAGACAAAATAGCCGGTTCCTGTGCAACCGTCTAGACGAGCATTTGAAGGTGTCCGGACACCCCGCAATGTCTTACAGATAACGATGAAGACGTCCGGACGTCAGAGCAACACTGTCCGGACGCTAGGTCAATCATGGTTCAACACGGAGTTGGATTTCAAAAGTAGACACTGTTTGGGAAGTCTCTGCAAGCCGTCCAGACGACATGGCAGCACGTCCGGACGATGTCTAGTTTTTCAAAATATTCCAGAGTTCCGTTCAAACGCGAAAAGGATTTTAGCGAAGACCGTCCGGACGCTCGGTCAATCCGTCTGGACGTGAACCTGATAAAGATAGAATTACATTGTTTCTGAAAGGATATCGCAGAAAATTGTCTGGATGTGGCTAACTTCCGTCCGGATGCTCGACAGCAAGAGTCCGAATCTCAGCAGTTTTAGGTTTCATCTAAGCCTATAAATAGAGGGCCCTAGGCTTGTATTTTGTACAAAATTCGATAGTGAATTCCATAGTGCTTTGAGAGGGTGTTTAGGGAGAATCGAAGATCTGCTAGCTCTCAATCCGTTGCCGGTGTGTGCTCAACTATTCGTGTGAAGTCTATCTTAGGGGTCAGCCCTAAGGTAAAGGAATCCATCAAAAACCCCTTCAGATGGAAGATCTGGTTGGGAAGCGTTCACGATGGGCTTCTTGTCAGAGTTAAAGGTATGACTACTGCATAAGGGTATGTGAGTATGAGTGTCTTGTAACTAGCTTTGTTTTTGGATAGTGGATTTCCTGAGTTTGGCTGCCCCGGAGTGGTTTTTCTCTTCACAGAGTTTTCACTTCGTAACAAATATCTTGTCTTATTTAAATTCTGCATTTAATATATTTGTTTGCACACAAACACACACACTTGGTTAAATTAGAAGTCAATATTTATTTTCAGTTTCATTGATTTAGTTGTTTCCTAATTGGTTAGCCATAATGACTTACATTTTGTCATTGCTTTTTGCCTAAGAAAACAATTAATAATGACACAAAGGACTCTCTATGAGGCGAAGTCAAATCTAGGCAAAAGAAATATAAGTATTACATTTTGTGATTAACACATAATGTTAGTTTTTGTGTTGGCTGCATTTTGTTGGACAAAATCACTTCTATGTAATGTTGCTGCTTTCACAGGGATGCTGCTTTATCCAGAGTCTATTCTTCAGCTATGTTCTTCGAGAAGATTCTGTGAAGTTTTCAAGGATTTATTTCGGTTCCCTGTCAGCCGTCCGGACGACGTGGTATTTCGTCCGGATGCTCATCAGTCAGCAACATCCGTCCGGACGACGAGATCTTTCCGTTCGGACGCCCATTAGTGTCTAGAAGCTTCGAACAGTTCAAGATTGCATCCGTCCGAACGTAATGGCAAATCGTCCGGACGCTCTTAAGAGTTCGAGAAAATCCCAGTGTTCCAGCGCATCCGTCCGAACGACGTGGTTATACCGTCCGGACGCCATTCAGTGTTTGACAGGAAATAGGGTTTCTGCCTCAAGACACAGTTATGGGAAGACGGCTGCTACCGTCCGGACGATGTGTGATCCCTTCCGGACGATGTCCTCTATAAGGCAAGAACGTGCATACCAAGTTCAACCGTCCGAACGTCATCCTTCATGGTCTAGAAGATCAAGTTTCATATATGGAAATTGCGTGCACCAGTTCAACCGTCCGGACGTTAGCCTTCAAGGTCCAGACACTCCAAGCCTTATTATGATAATTTCGTGCAGCCGAAGTGCAACCGTCTGGACGCTAGGGTAACACCGTCCGGACGCGGCCTTATTATGGAAGCTTTCAATGCTATCTTGGACAGGCGGTTGCAATTGACCATCCGGACGCTCGGTCAAGTCGTCCGGACACCCTCGGGTATTTTGTTCATAACGTTTTACACAAATATCGAATTGGGACGAAATTGGCTTCATTGGAAAGCTTAGAAAAAAATGCTCTAATTTGAGCGTCCAGATGGACCCTAGAAGCGTCTAGACGGCATCCGTCCAGACGGAAAGATTTGCCCGTCCGGACGGCCCTACAGAAAATTCCAGAATACTTTTCGGACAAGTAAAACTTGGCCCGTCCGGACGGCCCAAGGCTCTCGTCTGGACGCGCGTGCCTCAAAATCCGTTTTTGACTCAAAATAGGGTTTCCTAAGCCTATAAATAAGAGGCTCTAAGCTACTTTTAAGACAGAATTCGGTGGTGAATTCTCTATAGCTTAGAGATGTGATATTTCCTCTAAAGCCTTGCCAAGTGTGTGATTTGATCAGCTGTGAAGTCTATCTTAGGGGTTGGCCCTAAGGTAAAGGATTCCATTGAAGACCCTTCAGGTAGGTGAACCTGGTTGGAAAGCGTTCGTGTTGGGTTATACGTTAGAGAGAAAGGTACGACCACTGCATCAGGGGTATGTGAGTGTTACTGCTTTGTATCTAGCTTTGTCTTCTGAATAGTGGATATCCTGGGTTTGGCTGCCCCGGAGTGGTTTTTCTCTTAATTGAGTTTCCACTTCGTCAACAAAATATTTGTCTCCTTTAAATTCCGCATTTAATATTTTGTTGCACACTGTTCACACACACTGTTAAATTTAGAAGTCCATATTATTTTTCACATAACATCAAAGTCAATGCTTTCATAAAACTCATTTAACACAACCACCTCTACATGTAGCATGAATTCGGTTTCTACATGCTTTGATGATTTTATGAAATCCAAATGATGCATTCAGTCATAATCAAATCATAAAAATCATATTGAATGAGTTGATGATAATCATGCTACTTGTGCTATATGATTCAGTCATATCAAAGAAAAATGCTTGCAATTGAAAAATTCTACTTTAGACCCCAAGTTGTTTAAACACAATATTCTCAATTCAATTATCATTTCAGCCACCACATATCAAAACCAAAATCTAAGAAATCAATAAATTAATCAACACAGATTTTAGTAACGAAGTGGAAACTTATTTGAAGAACTCTTCAAATATTAAAACCATGTGATCAAAAAGAGAAAACATGATTTGTATGCATTCGGCCACCCTATAAAATATCATGTTTGTTGTTCAGATCTCATTTTCATATTCTAATTAAGATGTTTAAAAATTGGTTAAGCCATAAGAACATCATGTGATCATATATATGAACATGTCAAGAAAAATACTACTTCATCAAATGGGCCAACCAAGAAAAACATCATGTTATATATTTTTTAATCAGATTTTCTGTGACTTTAAAACATTAGTATTACAACTAAAAACACTTTTTTTTTTTCTACAATAACCATAATTAAGCAGTTTAATTAAACCCTAATTAAGCAGTCAAAGAAATATAAGTATTTCAGCAATTAAACAACTCATACTCAATTACTGCAATATACTAACATCTATATATAACAAGCAAAACAAAAAAAAAAAAAAAAAAAATATCCAAAAAAAAAAAAATTACCTTTAATGGGCGTCGGCCGACGTCGAGGGTGGGGCTCCCGAGCTGAGAGGACTAGGGGTGGCGCTGACACAGAGAGAGAGAGAGAGAGAGAGAGAGAGAGAGAGAGCCGGATGTCCTTACTCGGTGGCCGAAGAAGGTGAGGTAGGGGATTTGAGAGAGAGAGAGCGTCGGAAAAGGTGACCTGATCTACAGCTTGCCGGAGAAGTTGACCTAAGAGCTCGCCGGAGAAGGTGAGGAAGGGGGCCGGCTGGGTCAGAGAGAGAGAGAGAGAAAGAGAGAAGTGAGGAAGCTAGATTGATATCGAGCAATCTGAAATTATTTTTAGAAATAAATTTCTGAAAACCGTCCAGAAATATACAGTCGGTTTGAAGAAAACCGTCTGGAAATAGAAATTTCCAGATGATTTGTTTCAAACCGTCTATATATTTATAGACGGTTGGATGGTTTGCTTCAAACCGTCTGAAAATTTCTACTTTCGGATGGTTTGCTTCAAACCGTCTACATATTTATGGACGATTTACTAAAATGTCCATATTTATTTCTTTGTAGACAGTTTTTTAAAAACCGTCTGTAACAGTTTAATTCTAGATAGTTTTAGAAACCGTCTAGAAAAAACCGTAGTATTACAACTAAAAACACATTTTTTTCTACAATAACCCTAATTAAGCAGTCAAAGAAATATAAGTATTTCAGCAATTAAACAACTCATACTCAATTACAGCAATATACTAACATCTATATATAACAAGCAAAACAAAAATAAAAAAGGAAAAAAAAATATGCAAAAAAAAAAATACCTTTAATGGGCGTCAGCCGATGTCGGGGGTGGGGCTCCCGAGCTGAGAGGAGTCGGGGGAGGCGCTGACACAGAGAGAGAGAGAGAGAGAGAGAGAGAGAGAGAAGTGAGGAAGCTAGATTGATATCGAGCGATCTGAAATTACTTTTTGAAATAAATTTCTTGACGATTTTAGTAAACCGTCCATAAATATACAGTCGATTTGAAGAAAACCGTCCGAAAATAGAAATTTCCAGACGGTTTGTTTCAAACCGTCTATATATTTATAGACGGTTGGATGGTTTGCTTCAAACCGTCTGAAAATTTCTATTTCCGGACGATTTGCTTCAAACCGTCTGTATATTTATGGACGATTTACTAAAACATCTATATTTATTTCTTTGTAGACGATTTTTTAAAAACCGTCTGTAACAGTTTAATTCTAGACAGTTTTAGAAACTTTCTAGAAAAAACCGTCCATAATTAGTAATTTCTTTTTTGTAATGCCAATGCAAAATAGCATTTTGGAAAAAACTTTACTTAACACCTCTGATCTTTCATCACTTTTGTAAAAAAGTATCAAAACTTTAAAAAGTATCAATTTAGTGTATCTATCTTTCAATTTTTTTTTCAATTTCAACACTCCATTAGAATTTTCCGTTAAATCCTATCAAAATTCTCAAAGTGTACCCCTGTGTTTATTTTTTAATAAAAAATTATAAAAAATTTCAAACATTCAAACATAGGTATTTTTGTAAATTCCATTAGATTCTGACCAACACCTAAATCCGAGCAATTTTTTTCTTTTTTATTTTTCCTAAAAAAAATGGGTATTTTGGAAATTTAGAGGCTAGAATTAGGTTTTAATTATTTATATTTTTAATTTATTTTTATTATATATATTGATAATTGGTTACCTGATTATTAACTGGATTTCTAAATCCCTATAACAGGTAACAGCAACCGGCCTAGGCAGTTATCCGATTGCGGTTATTACCAGTTATGCGGTTATCCAGTTAGTAGTTGTTAACGGTTATTAGCGATTAACGGTTATTAGCAGTTAATAACCACCACGCTTGTACACCCCTACTCACTATGGCCTTATAGAAGAACAAAAATCAATTTCAATTATGATTCTACAAATAATTCATTATTTGGAAGAAATTTTTTTTAAAAAAAACCTTTAATTTGTGTTTAATTAAACCATGTATTCCATGTGAGCCACACTTTAATAATTAAGATATTTTTAACATTCTCCCACTTGGCCCTAGCCTCATGACACATGAATTTATTTATGGTGTTGGTGATAATTCAATATTTGTCATAACTTTATTTATTCCAATTTATTCATGGAATACTCCAACTCACTTAAAAAATACTACATATGAATCATGATGGTAATTAAAACTATTATATTATAATTCATCCTTTCTATATTACAATGTACAATACTTCCTAATTGAGTACTTTATGATCAGTCTACACTTTAGGAATGAACTTCCAATAAGTCATTTGGATCTAACTATATTTATATCCCAATGGATAAAATTAATAAATATGCACAAAACTTGATGTTATCCTTTATTTTATAAAGTTATGTTATGATGCTTTGGTATTTTGCTCTGGCTTTTATGTTATGTAGCTTATGTTAGTTTTTGGCAGCATTCTGTTGACAAAATCACTATTATATAACGTTGCTGCTTTCACAGGGATGCCATATATTTCAGAGTCTTCAGATATTCAGAGTTTATTTTTTTGATGTGGAAAAAGCCGTATTATGACAAGTTGCAAGTGTCACAAGCTTAATGAAGGCTATTTCAATGTTCAAAGAAGATTATGTGCAGATTCCAACTCAGAGAAGACCGATCCCAAGCAACCATCCGGACGATGTGGTGTTCCCGTCCAAACACTCTTCAGTTAGCAACATCCGTCCAGACGAAGAGAACTTTCAGTCCGGACGCCCATCAGTGTCTAGAAACTTCGAACTGTTCAAGATTGCATCCATCCAGACATAATGGCAAATTGTCCGGACGCTATTAAATGTTCGAGAAGAATCCTATGTTCAAGTGCATCCATCCGAACGAAGTGGCAATACCGTCTGAACGCCATTCAGTGTTCAACAAGTAGTTGGATTTCATGTTAGACACGGATCGGGAAACAACAACCGTCCGGACAGAAGGGCAACACCATCCGGAAGCATTTCAGGCTTACAAGAAGATTTCTGCGCATGTCTCAGTGTTTTTATCATAACTCTCTGCTCAAGTATCAGGTTGAGACGAAATTGGTGTTGTTAGAAAGCTAAGAAAAAATCCTACAACTTGAATGTCCGGACGGCCTCCTAACAGCCCACCGTCCGGACGGAAAGAGAGTAGCGTCCGGACGGCCTCCAGGATTGCGCTGTTCCTGAAAAGATATTGCAGAAATCTGTCCGGACGGGGCTAAATGTCGTCCGGATGGTCCGCAGTCATAGTCCAATTTTGAGCAGATTTAGGGCTCTGTTTCTGAAGTATATCACAGAAATCCATCCGGATGTGGCAAATTTTCGTCAGGACGCTCGACAGACAGAGTCTAAATCTCAGCAGTTTTTTAGGTCTCTTGAAGCCTATAAATAGAGGGCTCTAGGTCTGTGTTTTGTACAGAATTCGGTGGTGAATTCCATAGTGCTTTGAGAGGGTGTTTAGGGAGAATCGAAGATCCGCTAGCTCTCAAGCCGTTGCTAGTGTGTGCTCAAGTGTTCGTGTGAAGTCTATCTTAGGGGTCTGCCCTAAGGTAAAGAAATCCATCAAAAACCCCTTTCAGGTGGAAGATCTGGTTGGGAAGCGTTTGTGTTGGGCTACACGTCAGAATTAAAGGTATGACTACTACATAGGGTTATGTGAGTACGAGTGTCTTGTAACTAGCTTTGTTTTTGGATAGTGGATTTCCTGGGTTTGGCTGCCCCGGAGTGTTTTTTTTTTCTCTTCATAGAGTTTCCACTTCGTAACAAATATCTTGTCTCATTTAAATTCCGAATTTAAGATATTTGTTTGCACACAACACACTTGGTTTAAATTAGAAATCAATAAATATTTTCAGCTTAGACATGTGGCTATCTTGCTTATGAGTAGAAGAGATGTACCTTCCGCAACAATGTTCTCTGACCAGGGGGTCCATGTAACTCTCTGAGTTATTTGCTTGATAAATAAGCTCGAGAATGTTATGGTGACACTCTGAGTTAATTATTAGTTAATTAATTTCAGGGGCATTATAATATAACCCTTACATCATGGAGAAAAATATATATCTTGAAGTAGATTTTATACTTTCTACACATCTAACAAAATCTGAATCCGAATCCCAACCATTTGCAAATGGTTAATGTGTATGTAGGTCAAGCTATAGTAATTGGTTTTTTGCAAATACCGTATAAGTTTCTTCATAAGTCTCTAGTGTTCTAAATTAACCTAGGTTGCTTTGGTATTGACCCAATATTCCCAATGCCAAGCCAATGTTAGTTCTAGTGCAGGCTTGTGCATACATTAGGCTGCCTACTACAAATGTATATAGAATACTTTTTATCTGCTCTTATTCCAAATTCATTTTAGAGACATCAATCTTTACTGAATTTATCGCCTTTAATAATAGGTGCTACAGAAGATGTATAGTCCTCCATTTTGAATCTCTCTAAAACCTTTTAAATGTAAGACCTCTGAGACAGTTGTAATACTCTTTGTTTTATGTCTCTACGAATCTTTATGCCAATAAAATAAGAAGCACCTTTAGCCAAATTCTTCATTTCAAAGTTTTGAGAGATGAAATATTTAGATTCATATAGCTAACCTAAATCATTGCTTGCAAGCAAAATATTATATACGTATAAGACCAAAAGGATAACTTTATTCACACTGACCTTAAGGTACATATATACACTGATCGACAAGGTTCTCAATAAAGCCGTCTGAAGTAATAAACTTGTAATATTTTATATACTATTGACGTGAGGCCTGTTTTAGCCCATAAATAGATTTCCTTAATTTGCAAGCCTTTTTACTATTATCATCAAAACATTTATATTGTGTCATGTAAACCTCTTCTTCAAGATCCTCATTCAGAAAAGTCATTTTCACATTCATTTAATGTAGCTCAAGATTAAAATGAGCTACTAATATCATGATTATCCTAAATGAATCATTTTTAGACACTGAAGAGAATGTTTCATGAAAATCAATGTTTTTCTTTTAAGTAAAACCATTGGTTACAAATCCAACTTTATATAGTTCAACATTACCAGAAACATCCCTTTTTATTTTGTAAACTCATTTGCGCATGCTTATGGTTACAACTCCTTTTGATAAGTCAATAAAATCTTAAACTTTATTTTTAGCTATTTATTCCATCTCTTCCTTTGTGACATTGAACGAGAACATGAAATTTCTCAGCATGAACAAGACTTGATTTTTAATTTTGAGCCTTTATAAAATGGGGGCCTTAGTTGCCTACCCAAAACCCAAGTAATCTCGTTATATAGAAGCCTCATTTTGTTGTACCTAATTGTCCTACGTGGCTTTCCAAAATTAAAAATCAAGTCTTGTTCATTAGCCTTTTGAAGTGGACGCCCATGATAGAGATCGTTCATGAATCAGACATTTAATGTTACAATGTACTCGTTTATATTAAACGACGAGTTATTTATTTATTTATTTATTCATCGGACTGCATTTTGCCGTCCTCTCCTCATTATATATATGATGCATTTTATTACTTAGTTTTCCCTTTTGGTATTTGGAAAAAAGTAAATTAAAAATCAAAAAAAAAAAAAAAAAAAGGAGACGGGGGAGGGAAATGCTTAGGGAATTATATGCTTACAACTACTGAAAGCATAATGCGTGTTAGATATTATATTTTTATGAGAAAAGTAGACATATCTCTCTCAAATTATAATTTTATTGTCAATGTCTCTCTCAAACTACCAATTGTATCAATATTCTTTCACAAACTACAAAAAAAATGTTAATGTCCCCCTAAAACAAACAAAAAGAAAAAAAAAATACCATATTTTTTTTTCAATAAGAAAAAAATGTCCTTATAAATTTGAAAAAAAAAAAAAAAAAAAAAAAAAAAACTAAAAAATAAATAAATAAAAAACGAAAAATTTTAAAAAAAGAAAAATATATATAACTGAAAATTATAAAAACATTTTTTTTATAAAAAAAAAAATGAAGAAATGCCGGTTTTCATTTTTTATTTTTGATCTTTTTTTTTTAATAACTTTTTGTTATTTTAGATTTTTTTAATAATTTTTTTAAAAAAATTAATAATTTTATGAATGATATTTTTGTCATTATGGTGGACATTTACATGTTTTGGTAGTTCAGAGGGGACATTGACACAATTGGTATTTGGTAATAGTTATGTGTATTTTTTCCTATTTTTATCTTACAATTATTAAACAATATATATATATATATATATATATATATATATATATATATATATATATATATATATATATATATATATATATATTTTATAACAAGGATTAATCCAATGATTAGTTGATAGTGTCACGTATCTCAATATTATTGAACAATTATAGGATAAAAAGTAGCCTCTAGCATTATTCATGGTGAAATAATTAAAAGTATAGGTTTGACTAGTTACGCATCATAATTATTTAACCAATTATATATTGTCACGACATTTTATAAATGACTTTGTGGTAAATACTGTAACAGCCCTAAGAGTAATATTTGAAACTACATTTTTATTCCATAAATATTGTAGTCATAGTCCCAACTAAAGAATAGATTTTTTTTTTTTTTAAGAAAAAAAAAAGAGGGATATAAGAGTTGGTTGAGATTGCCACATGAACATCGTAGAATAATTATAAGATAAAATGTAGTTTCTAGCATGAGAAATGCTACACACTCCCAAGTGCACACTCTCTAATATGGTAGTTAAAATCATCATTAGATCTAAATTCAATAATAATACATTCAAATTTTAGGAATGCTAGAACTCCTTCTAGTGTTCTTCTAATGTCCATTTGGAATGAGATAAAGGTAATTAAAAAATTAAAAAATTGCATCCATGTCATCTAGAAAGACATGGATGTAATTTTTTTTTTATTACATTTATGTCAATTCAGATAGATACCAGAATAACACTAGAAGAAACTCTAATATTCATCTTCAAATTTAATGATAATTTTTATTACCTCATTTGAGAGTCTTTCTAATACTGTTGGGTCAATTATATTCAGGCATTTTGCTTTGTTACATTTAGCGCTAGCGTATGCAAAGGTGAAAGTTTAGGTTGGACAAGTAAATTTTACCAAATAAATGATATTCTTCTTAACTAACATTGAATGGACGAGGTTCTGGATTCTGGTGGTTGTCTTTGGGTGAAAGACAAAGTCATCTTATCCATTCCAAAATCATAGAGATAATTATGCTCAATATCTCAAAATTATAACGTAATACAATGGCAACTTCTAATTGGGCTGCAGTGCCACATGTATTTTGATGGTGCACTAACTCAAACTCTAGGAATGAGAATCTTTAATCTTATTAATATTAATTTTTTGAGTTTTACTGGTGTCTTGATAGATTTGAATCAAGCTATAATTCAATCAGACTAAAGGGAGTGCTTGCGATTTCTGTTGTCTAAACTTGTCCTATGCAACTCATAGAAAAACAGATACTACTGCGTCCTATGGCAGGCCACTTCCATTTTGTCCAAAGGTGTGGGTCAGGCCACCCCTCTTTTTTTAAAATTTTTTTTTTCTTATTTATAGTTTTTAATTTTTATTTTTATTTTTAATTATGCATAAAGATACATGTCAATTTTTTAAGGCATGTAACGTGAATTTTCTTAAATTTTTGGATAAAAGTTTGACTAAAGTTGGACAGAGATGGTACCTCCATCCATTTCCATCTTTAGTCATAAATGAGATACCTTCTATAAAAGAAATACTTGGTTATACACTCTCATCTCACTCCTATCCCACTATTGCCTATATGAACCAATAAATGTGAGAGATAGTAGAAAGAGTGTAGTGGGACCCTGATTTTTTAACATGGTCCACGTAAACAAGAGTGAGATAGTAGTGTGATTGAAGTGTACAACCAAGTATTTCTCCTTTTATAATATGAATTGTACTCCAAAAAGCAAAAAAATAAAGTCATTAAACAAAAAATGGTAAGAGTTATTTAACCCTTAAAATAAATAAAAAAAAAAATGGAGTGATGGGAGTAGTGATGGGTCCATTTTGTTTAAATACTGAAAGAAATTGACGTGAGCCATTCCCATGTCGTTTCTGCTATCACAAGAGAAGAAGTGCATTCACCAATCCATCAATTGCAACAACGTCCGTCTTTCCCCAATCTTTTTCATGGACAATGCTTCAAGTTTCCTTCTCCACACCAACAAACCCTTTTTTGTTAAGAAAAAAGATGACTACATTTTGATGTACTAGTTTTAGAAGATTCTTAGCTCTCCAATCAAGCTCTGCTCAACCCACTTTTTAATGGTCTCACATATTTTAACTAAGTGGTTTATCCAGTAACGCTTTTAAAATTAAAATAAAAATTAATTTTTGCTATCATCTTATCTTAATTGTATAATAATTTTATGACAATTTAATAAAAAAACGATATTTTTAAAATAAAGTTCAAAATAATATATATATATATATATATATATCGCCGTTTAGCAAGAAAAGATTACGTAGGCAGCTAGGCAAATCCCATTTTCCTCAAAGCCAGCAACACATGGCCCACTTTCAAGTTGCAGCCAAATCACGTTATTCTAATCTGCAAAGTACCAAAGCAAAAAGTTTATCCGGAAGAGAGAGAGAGAGAGAGAGAGAGTAACATCTTTATATATATATATATAAGTATATTTTCAGGTATGTTTTTATAAATAAATAAATACATATGAATATCATTTGAATGTGTGTGCAAGAAAATAAAAAATATATAAAGCAGTTGTGTCCTCCACTAACCTCAGTTCCCCACATATTGATGGCGTCCATTGGCAGACTCCTAGTAAACCTCTGTTTCCTACGGATATATGGTCTCCAATGGCAGACTCCTACTAAACATCAGTTTCTTACATATTCATGGCCTCCGTTGCCAGACTCCTACTAAACCTCTGTTTTCCACACCACATTTTTTATATATATAAAGACTCGGATCTTGGTTATTTGATTTAATCTGAAAAATGGCTTCTCAGATTTGGGTGATGGGCATCTGCGTTTGGATGTGTGTGTTCAGCTGTGGCTTCATTTCTGTGAGCTCAAGGACTGTTGGATATGGGGCTGTTTTCATTGATTGGAAAGCAGCCATTGGGAGGATTGATGATGATTTTGTTTGTGCAACGTTGGATTGGTGGCCGCCTGAGAAATGTGACTATGGAACATGCAGCTGGGGTCGTGCTTCTCTGCTCAATCTGGTTTGTTAATTTCTCTTTGGTTCTTTTGTTTTTGAATATTTATGTTGATAATTGCTGCTGCTGCTGCTGCTGCTGCTGGGTTGTTATGTCTTTCTCTGGTTGATATGAGGAAACCGTGATTGTAATTATATTTCATTGATGGGATTGATTCATTTTTCATTTTTTTTTCAATTATATTTATATACACACATTATGTTTCTGTTTTTTCCCTGCATCTGTTCTAATTTCAGTAATGTGGAGTCCTATTTTTGTAAATTGGGTTCTGATTGGATTCTATTGAATTTGTATTATACAGTTTATACTATTCAGTCTTTTTTTATTATTATTATTATTATTATTTTGATCTATTTATTTAGTGTCAATATAATTTGGAAAACTTTTAATTCAGACGCTCATTTCTTCTACTGGACGGATATATATTTCCACATTTTAAAAAAAATTATATTTGCATCTTCAGTCTAAGGATATGGGGTCAGAAGACTATTAATTTCTAATATTCTTTATGTTTCGAGAGTTATTTATTTATTTGTTGACAAATTGATGATATAATGCTTCAATTTTATTTCATCATTCTCATGTGCAGGATCTTGGCAACAATATTCTATTAAATGCCATAAAAGGTGAGAATAGCTTAATATTTAATTGTTTTTCTTTGTCACGTACAGGATTTTCTCTTAATTATCTACTTATTTGCTTTCTCCATTTTTTTTTTTTAAAAAAAAATAAATAAATAAATTTGGAGTCTAAAGATTATTACCATCGAATCCGGTGCAGCTTTTTCTCCGTTGAAACTTCGACTGGGTGGGAGTTTGCAAGATAAGGTGATATATGGTAGTGAAGAAAAGCAGCAACCTTGTATTCCTTTTGCCAACAAAACCTCAGAGATGTTTGGTTTCACCAAGGGTTGCTTACCCATGCATAGATGGGATGAATTAAACAACTTCTTCAACAAATCTGGGTAATTCACAACAATTCATTCTTCCTTCTTTCTTTACCTTCAAATTTTAATCTCTACCCACTTAATTACCGCACTCCTAAGATTCCATGGTTTATTTCAGGGCTAAGATTATTTTCGGCTTAAATGCTCTCTATGGCAAATCTATTCAGTCTGATGGGTCTGCCATTGGAGCTTGGAACTACACTAATGCTGAATCTCTAATACGTTATACTGTCAAAAACAACTACACCATTCATGGTTGGGAACTGGGTAAGAACTATATTTAGTGTATACGACTGTACGTCGTACAACTTGATGATATAACGGGATCTAATGCATGTCTTTGTTGGTCAGGAAATGAATTGAGTGGGGATGGAGTGGAAACAAGAGTTGCAGCAGATCAGTATGCCTTAGACACTATCTCTTTGCAAAGGATAGTCCAAAATATTTACAGTGGGATAGAGCCGAAGCCCCTGATCATAGCACCAGGAGGATTCTTTGATGCAAACTGGTTCAAAGAATTCTTAGACAAGGCAACCACATCTTTGGATGTCGTCACCCACCACATATATAATCTAGGAGCAGGTACAGCAGACTGATTTTTTGACACTTATTTTTCAGTTTCTAGTCCCACAAAATAGATTTAATTGGATAGAATTATTGACCAAAATTACAGGAGTTGATGAGCACCTCGTTGACAAGATCCTTGACCCATCCTATCTTGATGGTGAGGCTAATACGTTTAGGGAACTCCATGACATCCTCAAGACTTCTGCAACTTCAGCAACCGCCTGGGTTGGTGAGGCAGGAGGGGCTTACAACAGTGGCCACAACCTTGTCACCAATGCATTTGTGTTTAGTTTCTGGTACTTGGATCAGCTTGGAATGGCATCCGCCTACAACACAAAGACATACTGCAGACAGTCTTTTATTGGCGGAAACTACGGTTTACTTAACACCACTACCTTTGAACCAAATCCAGACTACTACAGGTTATTGAGAAATTAGTTTGATTTTTCTTAAGCACTATAAGGACATTGTGCTTGATACTCTGCTTTCTTCACTGTACAGTGCTCTTCTTTGGCACCGACTAATGGGAAGGAAAGTTCTGTCGACTAGCTTTTCTGGGACAAAGAAAATACGTGCTTATGCGCACTGCGCAAAACATTCTGTAAGTTTCATCCATATTCAATTATGAAAACAGCTACATTTACTCTATTTATGATCTGATTAGGTTCTACATCATGCAGAAAGGAATCACAATATTGTTAATCAACCTAGACAACAGCACCACTTTCCAGGCCAAAGTAGCCTTCAATAGTAGTTGGAGTTTGCGACACCAGCGCAGGGCTCATAGAAGCCGATACAAGCACAAGACTTGGGGTTTAAGACATAAGCACAGGTTTCATAAAATTCGACCAGCTCATAGAAAAATTGAAAGTGGAAGAGAAGAATACCATCTAACAGCAAAAGATGGGAATTTACACAGCCAAACGATGCTGCTAAATGGAAATGTTTTAACTGTAAATTCATCTGGGGAAATACCTCCTTTGGAGCCTTTGTATGCAAAATCCTCGAACCCAATAAAGGTAGCTCCCTTCTCTATTGTATTTGCTCACATCCCAAATCTAGTTCTCCCTGCTTGCATGTAGGAGGGCACTAGATGGAACTAAATTTGGTGCCATCTAGTAATCATATAAGTTAGAGAATTCAAGGGAAACAATTTTATCCTTTTTTGTTAGTGAAGTATAATTCTTTTTTTTCCTTGTAAACTGCTTTTAATCAATATGAAGTTCTTTCTTTCTATCTCAAATATATCACTTTGGTGGCCTACCAAAGAAAGTCAAATATACAAGACTGTTACATGAGATTCAACAAAGGACACTGCGAATACACGTATGCTATCTTTCCTATGTAGTTATACAACTAAATGGGGGCAATCAGTGATGAGCCAATATCCACTCAATGCCATTTAACAAATCAACTTAGTATTGCATTGTGTCGAGATGGCTTCGATTTGGTTGATTCATTAAGAATATTAAAACGAAAGAATGGAAACAAGGTCAATCTCTCTTGGAAAATGTTTGAGGCTTACTGCTGGCGAACAACAACCATACGAGCGAACCAGTCAAGTAGAAGAAGATTGACGGTGCAAATAATGACATCTACATAATACAGAAAAAAAAAATTATAAACTGAATAATGTAGGGTGAAATGTGAAAGATACGAGTCAAAATAGAGAAAATAAAGCTAGAAAGACAGTACGTTGAACTTACACTCCATGAATGAGTTAAATCAAGAAGATATCCTGTGAGGGCCACACCTACGATGCCAGGTACTGCCCCAACTGTGTTGGTAATACCCTGAATGGAGAAATTTCAAGGAATAACTAACCATTTATATCATCCACAATTGAATTTGTGAAGGTTTAATTGTTTAGAGTTCAGGGAAATTCCTTAGTTGGCTGCACAATTTAGTAAAGTAGGGATATGCTTCAACATGAAGCGCATGCATAGGCATTGTAGAGGAAACAGTGCTATGCATGTGTTGAAACTATTCAAGGAGTTAGTTACGAGTCTACCCAGGATTCCAGAAAATGACAATGATTTTAACAAAGAGCTTAAGCCAGGATGCTAAAACAGGGATGAAAATATGCCGGGAATATTCAACAAACTACAAAGAAAAATTATTGACTTGACTTATCATGATTTTATTTTGATCAATAGTTTGTCATGGTTGTTGTAACATTATTTAAAGATAGCAATATCTTCTTCAATTACTACTTGATGATTAGAGCCAACTCCTTGCACAAGATGGTTAAATACTTGTAATATAAGCAGTGCTTCACTAAGACTGACTGGCTGAAAGAATGAGATTGATAAATTAGAACACTAGATGCAGCGAATTAATTCAGGAACAAAGCTCATGTCCTCTTCTGCACCCAAAAAAAGGCTGAAAAGAAACCTATTACCATTGAAAGAGGTATAAAATTGATTAAACAAATTGTAATGGTAACATGTCATGGATAAACCAACAGATTATTTATACAAGAACCATATATTGAGTTGAATGGAGATTGAGCTGGCAGAGGAGTATGAGATTAATCAAACCAGAATCATACATCTGGAAACTCATGAAGGGATACTTAATAAGAAGTACTAAAAGAGAGAAATTTGGAATTTAGGATGTGTAGTATTACATACCAAAAGTACACTTGCATATTCAGGTGACATATCTTGGTGGGTACAGTAAAGTCCTGTGCCAATCATTGAATTAATAGTCTGCAGGAGGACATTTATCTCCAATATCTTTTGGCTCATACAATCAGTTGGATTGCTAAATACCTGACAGGGCAAAGCTTGAGAGGGCTAAGCCACCAGTGAGAATCCCCACCATTTCCCAATGTGGTAATCCTAGATCCAGAGATGATAGAGTCATGCAAATTGCAGGCGACAAAAAGGCAATTGATTGACAAATCTTTCGTACCTGCATGAATGGAAATAAGTGAATCAGAAATGTTAGGAATCATTTTTTTTTTTCTTTTGAAACAAGCAAATAAAATTCAATGTTAAGAATGAAAGTCATATTAAGGGAAGTTCTAAGGCCACAGCCAAAATTGGCTTGGAGATGCTGTTTGTTCTTATATATCACATGATGCTCCATCCCCCGCCATTTTGGATGCGGATTTAGCATTTTCCTAATATTACAAGCAATAAAAAGTAATCATGGAAATATATCAACTACAAAATTCACATCTATGGCAATTACATTAGCAATTCATAGAAAAAGAATACATATCAGTGTAAGAGATTGTCTTTTTGATTACTGAGGAAACGTAAACTAATCAAATAGATTGGACTTCTTCCAATAACATCATGATTAATATAGGGAGAAAGAAGCAATGGTTCAGTCTCTGCTTACTGTAGTGACTTCCACCCCATTAGCAATCAAGTAGTCAGCAAATTGCGCTGCAACACCAGTAACAAAGATCGAAGCCAGTGGAGGAAGAATAGAAACCTGAAATGCAGTAAATCAGATTCATAAGGACAAGAATTTTAATATAAGCCTTATGTTAAGGAAACCCCACATCAATTGTGCGTGTGCTTTGTTTTCAGTATTTGTATTTGTTAGACTCTCCATCTATTAGCTTAAGCTTTTAGGTTAGATGCTCTAACATAGTATCATAGTCCAGTTGATTGTTCTTGAATTCCATATGCTAAGCCCGTTTGCTCTGTTTCAGTTGGGTCATCAGGATTGTACATCTTGGTCTCAGTTTCTATTGGGTCTGGATGTAGGCGTGTTTTAGAAATCCCACATCAGTTGAGTGCGTACTTTGTTATGGGTATAGATATTGGGTCAATCCACCTGATAGCTTATCCTTTTGAGTTATGCTCTAACAATTTATGCTTGCAATCAAACAGTTAAAATGATGATATCCATGCAACTTTCATACATATAATGGGGAAAGGCTACTCAAATTAGGAGCATTTCAAGCAAACAAAAGATGCTTACATCACATTGTAAAAATAACTTGACATTCCGAAATGTTGCTCCAATGACCATAACTACGAATATAGTTCCAAATTTATCAATCAACTGTTTAAGCCATCAAGCAAATTATTTGTGATCATCTCATGAGCACATTATCTCATTCTATGCAATGCTTACAGTTAATGTCTATTTATCATCTCCAACTTGCTATTACTTCAGGCAGACATTTATGATTCCATGGGAGGCATACTCTTAAGAAATTAACATCTTAAAATGTGGTATTTTGGAAAATGTGTTGAAACAAATTTCTTGTTTTTCTGGGGGCACAATTGTGTACAACTCCTTTTAGCTGGGTGACAACAGTTTTCTCCCAACACTTATCCAATTTGATCATATATAATGACTCGTAAAGCATGATTAAATTTAAAATATGTGACAGCCTGGTGTTTTGAACTGAGTTTAGAGATTGAGTGATTCCACTAACCTAATCTTTTAAGAGAGAAAATTGACCTCTCCAAGGATGAATACAAATTTCCAAACAACGTAAATCCTTATCCATCTTGTTTTATTGCTTTTTTCCTCTTGCCCCTGTGCTCACCCCCTCTCCATATTGCTTGTTCTTTTCTCAATATGGTGCTCTATGTGCAACAATACGTGGCATCATCGGTTCAAAAAAATAGATGCTCAAACATTTCAGAAATTAGATCACCAATCCATCACATTTTGTTAGTTTTATTGGCTTCATTCTGTTGACAAAATCACTATCATGTAATGTTGCTGTCTTAACAGGGATACCGTTTATTTCAAAGTCTTTAAATATTCAGAGTTTATTTCTCTAATATGGAAATAGCCTTATTATGATGAGTTTCAGTGTTACAGGCTTCAAGAAGGCAATTTCAGAGTTCCAAGAAGATTCTGTGAAGTTTTCAACTCAGCAAAAGTCGGATCCCTTGTTTCTGTCTGGACGGTCCAGTGAAGCGTACGGGCGCCCTCCTGTGTCGAGAAGATTCTTTCAGTTCAACGTTGCATGCGTTCAGACGTCAGGGCAACACGTCCGAACGCTCTTCAGTTTTCAAGAAGAATCCAGATTCCAGTTTCAGACACGGATTGGGAAGACAGCTTGCAACCGTCCAGACGCCAGGACAACATCGTCCGGACACAGCCTTAATATGAAAACGCGTGAAGCACGTTATGGAAAGGCGGTTGCACAATTCACCGTCCAGACGCTCTATGATTCCGTCTGGATGTCGCCAAGAGAAATCCGAATCAGACTTGTATCAAGTCTTCTAAGCCTATAAATAGATGCCTCTATGCATGTATTATTCACAGACTTCGGTATTAAATTCTCTAGAGCTTAAAGAGGGTGTTTAGGTAGAAATTATGAAGATTTGCTAGCTTTCAAAGTGCTGCCCAGTGTGTGGTTCTTGTTCGTGCGAAGTTTAGCTTAGGAAAGAGCCATAAACTAAAGGAATCCATTGAAGATCCCTTCAGGTATGAGACCTGGTTAGGAAGTGTTCACATTGGGTTATGTGTCAGAGTGCAAGGTACGATCACTGCATCGGGGTATGTGAGTGTTACTAGCTTTGTCTTCTGAATAGTGAAATTCTTGAGTTTGGCTGCCCCAGAGTAGTTTTTCTTTTAATTGAGTTTTTACTTCGTTAACAAAATATCTATCTCATTTAAATTCCACACTTTGATATTTTGTTACATATTATTCACACACACACACCGTAAATTAGAAATCTTTATTATTTTTCAATTGGTATCAGAACTTGATACACTCTATTTAGATTAAATTCTTGAGTGTGATCTTTTAGACTTTTATATATTTTTACCATGTCTCAAACTCTTAATTTTGTTCATGCCTTTGATGGCACGAATTTTGACTATTGGAAAGCTCGTATACGCTTCTTTTTAAAATCTATTGATGTTTGGAAGATTGTTGAATCTAGTTGGATTAAGCCTGAGGAAACAACTAGCGAACGCACAGTTGCTCAACCAGCGCGCGATTTTCCAATGATAAAGCCCTCCATGCTCTATGTCAAGCGCTTTCACCGTCTGAATTCGCAACAATTTCAAACAGTAAATCTACTCAAGAAGCGTGACAAATCTTAGAAAAATATGAGGGCACCAAACTTGTTAATCTGCCAAGCTCCAGCTATTGATTTCTAGATTTGAAGAAATTAATATGCTAGAGGATGAGACATTCAGTGAGTTTTACACCAGGATCAACGACCTGAGGAACTCGATGGTGAGTCTCGGGAAGACAGTCTCGGATGAAAAACTCATCCAAAAGATTCTAAGGTCTTTGCCATAACGTTTCAGGATCAAAGTTACAACTATTGAAGAAAGCAAAGACTTGGAGTCAATGAAGATTGAAGAGTTGGGAGGATTTCTTCAAACTTATGAGTATTCCCTGCCTCCAGTCAAGAAGACAAAGGCAATTGCCTTCAAGGCCTCTAAGAAGAAGGCCAGAGTCTCATCTGAGGAAGACTCTGATAATGAAGACGATGCAGTGGCAATGCTAGCCAAGAACTTCGGGAGACTGATGAAGAATGATAAATTCAAGAAGTTCACTGAAAGACTGAAGAAGGCCCCTAGAGAATCTAAGCCAGAAGAAGCTGAGAAGAAGGATCTAAGAGGTCCCAGATGTTTTGAGTGCTCAAGCTTTGGGCATATTTGAGCTGACTGTGGGAATCTCAAGCAGGCTAAAAGGAAGGCCTGCAACGCTACTCTCAGTGATGAGTCAGAAGAAGAAGAAGAAGAAACTCCTGATAACCTTTGTGGCTCCACATGAAGATCAGGAGGATTCCCAATCCTACTACTCAGAGCGCAGCGATGAAGACGGGGAAGAACTCAAAGATGCCTATAAAGTCCTCTATATAAAGTTCTTGAAGCTAATGAAGATTTGCAAACAACATGTGCATGAGCTAACAGTCCGCAAACTGAGAAGAGTTTCTTAGTGCTCAAGATTCAAGATCTAGAGGAGAAGTTGTTGGAAGCACAACTACAGTTGGAGAGGGTCACTGATGAGAAACTCACTCATATGCTATTAATTCAGAAGAGTCCAACTAACAAGACCGGACTCGGGTATGTAGCTTCTACCTCTGATATCCCCTTTACTTCAAAGACTGTGTTTGTCAAGCCCACAGTCCCCGAGCCTTCACCTGTCTGCGTGGATAAAGGAAAGGCTGTCATTGGAGGAGAAGGTCCAACTGATACTGAAATCATTAAGAAGCCTCCTACCAAAAGAGGCCCTCATATATGCTATCACTGTGGTGTAAGTGGTCACATTCGACCTAGGTGTCCTCAGCGTCAAGGTCAAAAGAAGCTATCAAGACATGCTCCATTAGGAACTAGACCTCCCATATGCTATCACTGTGGTGTAAGCGGTCACATCTGACCCAAGTGTCCTTAGCATCAAGGCCAGAAGAAGCTATCAAGACATGCTCCATCAGGAACTAGACCTCCAGCAAGATATCAAGCTCCGCAGCATAAACGTCAACAACAGCGATTTGTTCCTGTTAATCAAAAATGGATCCTAAAGAAGAACACATCAAGACACTATAAGGAGACTCTGCAGACGCCCAAAAGAGACCCATCTTATGAAGGGCCGCCCTTTTTTAGTAGTTTTATAAATAGCTTGGTAAGATGGATGGAAAACCAGTTGAAAGACAATCAACCATCACCACAGCAAAGGCAGGATTGGGACAGAAAGGATAAAGACACTCACCCCTCGAGGGGGAATGGACCCACCTAATTAGTGAGGTCACACATGCCTAAGATTTTGGTTCCTAATCCTAGAGCATGTCAGGTTTGCTTGCATTGCATTAGATTTTTCCTATCATATATTTGTTCACATGCTTTGCATTCTTAGGAACCATATTTGTTTTATCCCCATATTTTCTTTTACTATCTTGAGGAAAATTTCTTTAGGCATTTGAAGGGGATGACAGAAAAAGCACGTCGGGAGGCTGCTTTTTTGTCTTGGTATTTCTAAACCTCTCTCCCTGCGAACAAAGTTTATTTTACCATGCATGCTAAGACTAGATATTATATCCTTTTTTCCATAAACATGTTTTTGTTGTTTTTCTGCCTTATTTTTTTTTTAAAAAAAAAAAAAAAAAAAAAAAAAAAAAGAGAGAGAGAGAAGATGCAAAATTTTATTTTTTTCTTGTGATAACTTTTTATATATCGTATGTATTTTTGCCTGATATCTCAGTTCATTGTGCATTGATTGAGTATGCTTATATATGATTGAGAGTTTATGCCTGATATCTGCTAAATTCTCCTGTTGCATCTTGATGCTAGATAGTTGCTTTTCTCATACAATGAAAAATTGTGCTCTATCCAAAGCTCCCCTAAGGTACATTTTTTTTTTAACTCTAATTTTTAGCTTCTGAAAATTCTGATGAGAGATTTTTTTGCTAAAATGGTCAAATTGACCAACTCGCTAGTTGAACCTAGAACTCATAAATTCTAGCATTCTCTCTAGATTGCAGCACTAAGTGATAAAAAGCATTTATTTTAAGTTTATGGATAATTAAAAAGATTCACTGCTTATTGTGCTATAAATCTGTTCTAAAACTTGTCCCTATAAAAACAGTCAGTAACCAAATCATTGCTGAAATAGACGGTCACTAAAGGGATAAGTAAAAAAAAAGTGTTATATCTTAGGGGGAGTGTATCAGATGAGGGTGGCTAGGCCCTAGTAAAATAAGGTTTAACTTTTGACTGATCTAACATTGATTTTCTCTCTTGTTTAGAAAATTCATGTTGCTTTAAATCATATCAGTAAACATCATACCTTATTGAGAAAGCTTTTACACACACATGTATAGCATGAGTTGAGTAATCTATTTAAAATTTCTATCTGCAAGAAAATTTGTGCTTATTGAATACTTAACTCTCAATTATATCTTTGCATATTTTTGAATTGTTATTTGACTATCTTATCAGTTAATTATACATGTGTGTACCGAAGCAAATTTTAGGAAAAATATTTTTCTGCATTTCAGTATGGAGCGTCTAGAGGGACATGTTCTTACGTCCGAACACGCGCAGCCTTGCCGAATGGTGACATGGCAGTAGCCCTCCGGACGGGTACCCTACAGGTTTTAAAATCGCATCTCTTTCTCCTGTGCCGCACAACTCGATTTTTCTCACATTTTTGTGGTTTATTGCGGTTTTGTGCGATTTTCTCACAAGTTTTCGCCATATTTCATCCTCTTTTGTCTTTTTCTACTTATTTTCTCCATCCGAGGTACTTTATTATGTCTTATATATTCTTCTCTTGTGTTATTCATTGTTAAGAATATTAGAAGTATTTGGGGAAATCTTGAGATAAATATTGCATGAAATTGCTTATATTTTCTGCTACTGAGATTGGGTTATATTTTCTGTCATTTGGTTGTACTATTTTGGGCTATTTATTGCATTTTACGTATTTTTGGAAAGTCCATTTTACTGCTATTATAATGCCCATTTTTCGGTTGAACTAACGGGATTTGACATTTTTTTTGTTGGTATTATTGGGAATATTTTCTTTGCATTTTGTTTCAGAAAAATGTCTTCAGGCAGCTCTCAGTGCAGGGTCAGACAAAGGACAGAAGAACGAATTGTTGCCACCAAGGCTCGCATGGAGACTAGGTAGGCCATCCTAGAGAGGAATATTCTCCGAGCAGATATTATAGTTGCTCCATTGGACTTCATTGCCCAGATGATTCAGGACAATCACTGGGGATATCTCTACAGCTGTGCATGCCCGGTGTATCCCCGGCTAGTGCAAGACTTTTATGGGCACTTGGAGGTAATTCAGGATGATGACAGTGGGATCATTCTTTAGACTACTGTTCGAGGGCACACCATGCAAATTGACCATCAGCTTCTCAGCTCTGTAATTGATGTCCTAGTGTTGCCATTTCAGCCAATCCATTCTCTGATGTATTGGAGCCTCCTAGCTTTGAGCATCTTATGGAACATCCCCAGGGCAAGGAGCGAGCACATTCTCATATCAAGATCAGTGCATTCTCTCCACAGCACTGCCTGCTTGCGAAGATTGTTTTACACAATCTATGGCCCACAGCTCGTAGGAGTGAGCTCGTATTGAAGAGGCTCGATTTCTTTATGCCCTGGCTATAAGGATGCCTTTTGGTTTGTGTAAGCACATTCTGAACACCATGCTTGAGATGAGAGACGATCATTCCACAGGTCTAGCTTTTGCGTGCTTAGTCACGCAGATCTGTCTCCAGTCTGTGACAGACATCTCTGTTGAGCACAGGATGAGAGTTAAGGATCCCCTTGGGAATCAGACTCTCATGAAGTCAAATGCTCGGTTGCGATTTGAAGGTCAAGGAGAAGCACCTCAGCCTCCTCCAGTTCAGGTTGATTAGCATACTGCAGCCTCCTCATCTCAAACAGCTCCACCTCCTCCATCTTATGATGATAACTTTGCTCAGATCATGGCTGCCTTGAATTCTATTCATAGAGAGGTTAGCACTATCAATGTTCGAGTCGAGCAGTGTCAGATTGACATCAAGGAGTGCCTTTTGTTCCATCATCCACATAATGATGATGATGATCGAGTGCTGTGATCACTCTTATTTTTTACAGTTGTTTGTTGAACTTCTGTTTATTTGGGCTATTTTTGAGACATTTTACTTTTATTCCTGTTTTTCGATATTTGTAATTTTATAACTGTGGATTTTATATACTCTGTTTACCCTTATCCTTTTGAGACAGCAAGGGGGAGTATTTTTATAACTGTGGCTTTTCTATACTTTGTTTACCTTTTGCCCTTTTGAGACAAAGAGGGGGGAGTATTTTTATTTTTTGACCGAAATTGTATTTTTAAACCGGTCAAGTGATTTTTCCCCAGAATGGCCGAAGGGGGAGTTTGTTGGCTTCATTCTGTTAACAAAATCACTATCATGTAGTGTTGCTGTCCTAACAGGGATACCGTTTATTTCAGAATCTTTAAATATTCAGAGTTTATTTCTCTAATATGGAAAGAGCCTTATTATGACAAGTTTCAGTGTCACAAGCTTCAAGAAGGCAATTTCAGAGTTCCATGAAGATTATGCGAAGTCTCCAACTCAGCAAAAGTCGAATCCCTTGTTTTCGTCCGAACGGTCCAGTGAAGCGTTCAGACACCCTCCTGTGTCGAGAAGATTCTTTCAGTTCAGTGTTGCATACGTCTAGACGTCAGGACAACACGTTTGAACGCTCTTCAATGTTCGAGAAGAATCCAGATTTCAGTTTCAAACACAGATTGGGAAGACAGCTTGCATCCGTCCGAACGCGGCCTTAATATGGAAAAGTGTGAAGTGCGTTATGAAAAAGTGGTTGCACAGTTCACCATCTAAACGCTCTATGACTCCAACCGGACACCGCCTAAAGAAATCCGAATCAGACTTGTATTAGGTTTTCTAAGCCTATAAATAGAGGCCTCTAGGTATGTATTATTCACAGAATTCGGTATTGAATTCTCTAGAGTTTAGAGAGAGTGTTTAGGTAAAAATTGTGAAGATTTATTAGCTCTCTAAGTGCTACCAAGTATGTGGTTCTTGTTCATGTGAAGTTTAGCTTAAGGAGGAGCCCTAAGCTAAAGGAATCCATTGAAGACCCCTTCAGGTTGGAGACCTGGTTGAGAAGTGTTCACGTTGGGTTACGTGTCAAAATGCAAGGTACGATCGCTGCATCGAGGTATGTGAGTGTTACTACTTTGTTACTTTGTCTTTTGAATAGTGGAATTCCTTGGTTTGGCTGCCTCAGAGTGGTTTTTTCTCTTAATTGAGTTTCCACTTCGTTAACAAAATATGTTTCATTTCAATTCTGTACTTTGATATTTTGTTACACATTATTCACACACACACTGTAAATTAAAAGTCTATATTATTTTTCACATTTGATCTCATGAGATACCACTATTCTTTAGATTTTCAAGTTCTGGAAGTAGCATTTCATTGGGATGTTATAGATGGCTTTAGTTTGCACCAGTATTATAGTAAGCAAAACAATTTTGGTCAACCAGCTTTCATACCCTGCTTAAAAAAAAAAAAAAAAAATCATTACCTTTTTTTTTCATAAGCAAACACAATTTATTAAAAAAAAAAAAAAAAAAAGGCAAAAAAGAGCAATCTAAGTACACTTTAAGAATATAAGAGAAACACCTAGCTAGTAGAAGAAAAAAGATCAAGAAAGACATGAAAGCTAGAAATATTTATGTCATAGGCAATTGTCCAATGATCAAGAGTCTCGAAGAAAAAATCCTTAAGTTCTGCCGCCGTTTGTTCGTGGTCTTCAAAACACCGATCATTACTTTCTCTCCAAAGACACCACATAATGCAAGATGGAACCATCTTCCACATTACAACATTTCGAAGCCTACCGAAATACCCTTTCCAACAAGCAAAAAGGTCTACCACACAACTAGGCATAATCCACGCCAGTTCACTGACTCCCCAATATTGTTACACATTCATCACCAATCAAGCACAATACCATGCCACTTTCTAAGATTTCCATGGTTAGAATCTTCTGTAGGCCAGCCAACCAAGCAAAGAATGTCATTCTCAAGGGAGCCTTATTCTACCAAATACTCCTCCAAGGAAAATGAGTTCTATCATGGGAAACAAGGACATTATAGTAAGATTTAACCTCAGTCATCAAACAACCCTTCTTAGAAGGTACCCAACAAAGCTTGCCTTTGCCACCTTGTGTTAATCTCAAGAAATACAACAAATTTAAAAACGAGGTAAAGAAATCCACCTCCTAATCATGAGCCGCTTTAAGAAAGTTAACATTCTATTGATGAGAATCATTAAAAAACTCCAAATGATCTGCCATAGAAGCATCCTTACAATGGCCAAATTGAACGAGTCTGGAAAAGGTGCCTTGAGGGTCTGATCCCTACACCACACATCATGCCAGAATCTAATTTTGGAGCCATCACCGACCTCAAATATAGTATGACTAGAAAACTCCCACCATCCTCCCTTGATATTCTTCCAAAGCCTCACCCCCATACACTTCATTGGAACATCACCCATCCCACACACTGCCATATTTCGAATCTACAACCACTGTCCATAAGGCCTCTCTCTCATGAACACAACACCAAAGCCACTTCCCCAAAGAGCTCACTTGAACGGAAGTAAATTATGGACTCCCAACCCTCCTTCTGAAATCGGAGAACACACGTTAGACTAGGTAACCAAATGGAATTTGAACTCTTCACCAATACCACCCCACCTAAAGTCCTATTGCAACTTCTCTCTGCGGTTGGTAACACCAACCGAGAGGGGAAAAAGAGACATGAAGTAGTCAGATTAGATAAAGCACTTTTAATCAAGGTCACCCTCCCATCCTTTGAAAAATACATCATCTTTCATCCAGTCAAACAACGCTCTATCTTCTCAATAACACCATCCCATATAGATTTGGCCTTAAACAAAGCTCCGAGCGGAAAGCCTAGATATTTCATAGGTAGAGAAGAGACCCTACAACCAAAATGCTAGCTAAGCCTTCCACATTATTGAAATTGCCAACGGGGACCAACTCTGATTTAACTAGATAATCCTAAAACCTGAAACCGCTTCAAAGCATAAGAACAAAAAATGCAAATTGCAAAGGTGATCTGGATTTGCTCTGCAAACAATCAAAGTATCATCCGCAAACAAAAGTGAGATTTTGAAGGGACAAACATTCCTAGACCCTATTGAAAAACTTAAAAGAAACCCCATTCATCATAGCATAAATCATTATACTTAACGCCTTCATAACAATAACGAATAGTAAGGGGTACAAAGGGTCTCTCTGTCTAAAATCATGGGAGTTACTAAAAAAGCCCGGTGGGAAATGATATATAATGCTCAATCCAATTACATCATTTCTCCCTAAAGCCGCATCTCCTCAGCATATAAACAAAAAATTCCAATTTACACAATCATATGCCTTTTCCATATCAAACTTGCAAAGCACATCTGGGTCCTTGAATCTAATCCTGTTATCGTTATCAATGCATTCATTCCCGGATGAAAGCAATCTAAGGCTTATAAATTATCTTCTCCACTTCCATTTTCAACTTGATAGCTAGAATTTTGGCAACAATTTTGTAAACAACCCACTAAGCTAATAGGTTAAAAGTTCTTAATATCAACAGCCTCAGGAATCTTCAGAATAAGAGTGATGCGGGCATTGAAATTTTTTTGAACAAACCTCTAGCGTGAAAATCATGGAAAACACTCATGATATCTACTTAAAGAATACCCCATCAAATTTGGAAGAACGCTATAGTAAAATTGTTAGGTCCCGGAGCCTTATCACCATTCAAAGCTTTCACCACCTCAAATACCCCATCTTCCTCAAAAGGTCTCTCCAACCAAATGGCCTCATCCTTCCCAATGGAACAAAAGAAAGGCCATCCAACCTAGGCCTCCAACTGTGTCGTTCGGTGAACAAGCTATTGTAGAACTACACAATATGATTACTTATCTCAGATTGATCTAAAGAGACTATACCATTAACCTCCAACTATTCAATGTAGTTATTCCTCCTATCCGAGTTGGCCATTCGGTGGAAGAAATTTGTGCAATTGTCACCCTCTTTTAACCATAACGCCCTCAATTTCTACCTCCAACTCGCCTCCTTTAGAAGAGTAATCCTCTCCAAATCATTAGTCAATGTAACCTTCCTCAATTTACCTCCTCACTTAGACCTCTCCCTTCTTCCAAGCCCTCAAGAACCCGTAAATCCTCCATAAGAAACTATTTCTTTCTTTATACATTACCAGACACCTCCTCATTCTAGACTTTTAAGTCAACTTTCAAAGCCTTAAATTTGCAGGCTAAAATATAACTTGAAGAACCTGAAAATGATAAGAAGTCCACCACTGTTTCACCCTTTCTAGGAAACCCTATGATTTTAGTTACCTTACTATTGAAGGACCCAATTTAGAAATTGATCCCAACTTCTTAGCAACAGAAGCAAATCCAACAGTATTCCAGTAGAAACACTATATTGTTATGGGTATCCATACATTAGGAAGGCTGATGTTTCCTGAACAGCTTTAATTGAACATATATTCAATTACATGGTATTTGGTATATTATTTACCAATCCCATATGAAATGTACAACAAACATTTTTTCTATGAATGTCTACAAGAATGTGCTGGAAGAATAAAAGCAATAGAAAACATATTTCATTTAGGCTTACCCATGCTGCTTCCGTCAAATTTAGGTTCAGCTCCTCACTGTATAGCATGAAACTGAAACTTAAGTCCTTTGAAATCATATAAATATGATAAAAGAAAGAAAAAGAAAGTGTGTCTAATGCATATGCTAATGTTTTGAAAGATGGGAACTATAAAGATAACTTAAGACAAAAGAAAAGAAAAAATGTATCAGAACCTCCTTTCAGAAGAATTATTCATTTATACTTGAGGATAATAAAGCTTCGTACAAGTAATTATCCTTGTGTACTAGCTTAGACCTGTTAATGCAGAAACCAGAATATAAAAAGGATAGAACAGATGATGACCAAAAGCAGCCTTTTGGCTTTGGCTCAGGCGGTAAAGGTGGGACAAAATTGGGATGGGTCTTAGGATCAATTCATTTTCCAGCCAAAGGAAACAGAGTGAAGGCTGGGGAGTTTTTGGGTAGGACTCAAAATCTTTCCCAGCCAAAAGAAAAAAATAAATTAATAAATTAATTCATTTATTAATTAAATTAAATTAAAACAAATAATGAGGACCAAAATTTGGACTACCCTGCTTTGCTCAGCATTAATGCATGGTTATTGAAACCCTTCAGCATGTATGGATGATATAACTTCTAAAAGGCAGCAAAAAAAAAAATTGCATTTGCGCTACCTTTTTCACTTCAACGAGCCTGGTCATATTTTATGCCAAAATACCAAAGATAGGTTATTAAAAAAGTTAATTACAAAGCTAGAGAACATGTTATTCTATTCAAATCTATATAAATTAGCCAAGGCCTTTCTCTAAGATGATTTTGATTACTTGGATAATATCTTCCATGCTTTAAGCATTTGGGTAAGTAAAAAAGACGTATTACCCAGCCCTGTACCCCAAAACCCTTGAAGGGAGAAAAAGAAAAAAGATAAGGACAGGCGGAAGGGTGCTGTAAAATAGATCATATCATGCTGACAGGGTTAACAATTTCAGCCTCCAAATTTCCAATTACAGCTTATACATACAAAAATGCACTTGTAAGATAGTTCTTGCTTTTGAATATTGTAGTGGAATATGAAATCTTTTAGATTTTCTTTAAATAAATTCTTTAACTTATATATCATTTGATAAACAATGTTCAACCCTAGTAACAAGAGACACAGATAAGCAGATGCACAAAATCTCAGAGCACTAGTTCAGAAAATAGCCAACAGTAATAGTGAATACGCAAGTCAAATGTCATAAAAGGTACCTAAAATATGTAGGAAGCCAAGACAGACAAGTATAGTGACCCCAACTTCCACAAAAATGAACATATATCATTGCCCATACGGCTTGACTTCGGAAAAATGCCTTCCATGGTACTTCCTATCATACAATATCCAGTAAGAAAACAGGGTAACAATATAAGAGCTATCAAGTTATAATGGTCCGTTTGGGTGTTGAATCCGAATATTATTCGAATTCACTGCGCGAATTACGAGGTTTGACTTTGTGAGATAAAATTTGAAAAATTTTGAAATTTTTTGAAAAAGTTGAATAAAATATAATTTGCTTTTGAAAAAAGTTGAATAATATTCAAAACAAACACACCACGATACCATTAACACTGCTTTTCTTAATATAAGTCAAAGAACAACAGTCCATGCAGTTTATACCTTTAATGAGCCACCTAACTCTCTCAGAGACGTATTCCCAGTTTGTGTCATAAAGGCAGACTGGGACCCGGACCCTGTCAGATAATTAAAAAAAGAAAAAGAAAACACAGGCCATGTGGCAGAAGAACTGATGAAAAAAGTAATCAAAGATGAAACAGCATATGCTTCATAGCACAAGGATTGAAGTATAGGATCAGCATCAGCATCCAGCTTCACATTTATTACATATATAACAATGTCTAGGACATGTCCATTTACATAGTGTGCAAAACAATTATATATTAGCTCATGCATAACCATGAAAACCAAGTGTCAAGGAACAAACCAATAATAGTATACGACAACGTACATTAAAAGGTAATGGTAGTGCTCCTGGCAGTGGCACTAAAGATCTTGGTAATGAAAGAGACTCTGCTGACGTGGTGTTGGCAGTGGTAGAAGTACATGGTTGTTAAATTGGTGCTAATGGTGGCAAAAGTTGAGAAAGTATAAGTATGCTGTGATGATGATAGTGGTAATATAGTGGTTGGACAGTTGGGGTCGCTATGGCCATAGCCACCGGGTTAATGGGGCGTCATTACTGAAAATTTGAAAACTTGGACATGGTAATGAGTAAGCATTGTGAGAAATTCTCAAAATAAATCCTTCTGAAAATTAAGGAAGCGTAACTTGGATATTTAAATAGTTTATTCTCCAAGCACCTGAGCAAGCGTTTCAGGTGGCCTTATCAATTAACAGTTAGACAAAAATGATTAAAATGCATAACAGGTTATGGTGCATTTGCAATATAACAATGCACTTAATTCTGATTAACTGATGTATTTTACATCATCCATATGGCAAGAAATCAGCTTTATTTCCAGACAAAAATATAAAACCAAAGGAGAAAGAATAAATAAAGCCAAAAAAAGGGATTAAGTGCTCACACGAAATTGATTCAGCAGGAAATGAAGCTTTTCCTTGTTCAAGAAATTGAAACCCCAAGAACCTTCATAATTTTTTGGCAATACAAAAAGTAAAGATTTACAAAGTCAAATCAACATACACAAAAAAAGTATCAACAATTACTTCAACCAAGGGAGAATTTGTTTTCTTTTCAAATGAACAAAGATTGCTTTGCTTAATGCACAACTAATTAGTTCCTTAAACTAAACCAGATGCAGGTAAGTTAAATAGTTTCCAACTTTCACATAGCTACTTACCAGGCTAGCCCAAAAAAGCCAAATAGGTAAAAAACAGATTCCCAACCAAAATTTTGGATAAGGGGAGGAGCCAAAAGAAGCCTGCAAGTTTTACTATGTTAGAATTAACCAATAAACAAAAACCTAAGTACTCAATAAAACTTAACAAATGAATGATCAACGAATATATAACTTTGCTACACTTGGCAGATCTAAAATAATTTGAGGGAAGCTCACGTCTGCCTTAGTTTTCTGGCAGAGAAAAGGTCTTAAACTGATAACTAGTATAAGAATATTGTGTGCATATTAGATTCAACTCATATGGAAATAAAGCAGGAACTAGAACTTCTCAGTGAAGCTTTAAAAATCACTATTGGACCTTCAGCAATCAAAAAATATTCTATAAATACACTACCAGGCATGTGAAGAGAGACGAGGAACATTACTGGAGACATTTTAGAAATTCAAATCTTGCTTAAAGAACAATCTATTAGGAAGCCGTTTGTAGTTATTTCTAATCAAATCATACAGTTTAATGGCTAAGAATCTCAGTTCTCAATAAGAATGATTTTATGTGGTCAAGTTTTGTGGTATCATGCCAATTAGATCCATTATCAAACATTAACTTCAATATAAGATAATTCCTTATCTACAAACATTTTAACAAAACATACCCTGAAACACTTCCCACACTCAGCCCACCGAAAACGAATGCTACAGCCCTTGACCGCTCTTCCAATGGTATCAACCTGCAAATGGTGTTGGAGAATGCAAATCAAGTGGAGAAAAAAATGTTCATTAGCACTTTGGTAACACATAACTTACATATAGAAAAAGTGATGCTGACAGCATAAGATATTATCAATAGTAAACACCAATAACAAAGAGCCAAATCATACACCCAAGTTTAACTTCACAGAGAATTGCCAAAAGTGACAACCAGATATTACACCAAGAAACTAGACATTACCATTCCAACTTTTTTTGTCTCCAACAAATTTCTACACTCAATTTCATAAGATCTCTTTTAGTAAGATTTAGTGGCTTACAAGTGTTTTTTGTAAGGAGCTGAATCAGGTACATAGCAGTGAGCCAGTAAAAGAGAAAGAGAAATACCAAAAGTTAACAAGGAAAGACAGAGATAAAGCAAATTATAGCAAGAAAAACAGAGATCATGTCTAAATATCATTCTTCTGATTAACATGCGCCTGGACTAATTTGGATGTCATACATGCCTGGCGATAAGATCAGTTGCAGCCGAAGGGGAAACACCTTCTCCTATTCCAACCTAGATATAACAAGGAAGAGAAATGCTTAGTCCTAAAATAAACTCAGATCAACATGAAAGGTATTCGAGAGACACATGACTAGACTATCATTACTATAAGGCATGGGCAGAGACAAGACAGGCAATGAACTTGAACCTTTTGGTAAGACCCAAGTGTTTTTTAACGTAAAAGACACAACAAAGAGATGCAAAGTTAAGAAAACACTTAACCAGTTTGGATTGAAAAAGGATTCGGAAGGGACTTACATACCAATATTCTTGACATGATTAATCCAGGCATAAATCCAGCAAGCAAAGGAACAATAGCTGTAGCCAATGACCAAGTCAATACCCCAATCTTAAGAACTTTTCTGAACCCAAAAAAAAAAAAAACAAAGAATACAGGTGAGCATGACCCATATATCACATTACCTTACATGCCCAAAAACAAAGATGACATATTTCTGGTGCATGTAACATCTACAAATCTTTTCCATCTATGAGTAAAAAAACTGTTTGTTACCATTCTGTTTCTATATTACTTTTGCATGTGTTTTGGTTAGTTTTTTAATTAATTTACTTTTATTTAAGTAATTGAAATATCATTAAAAGCGTAATGCACCTAGGTACGCAAAGAATGTATACATGAGAAAATACCCAACTAGAAGAAGAAAAAAGAATAAGGAAATCATGATAATTAATCAACAAAGGAGAACAAAAGCTGTTGTCCAAAGATACGGAGCGTACAAAAATAACGATTTAATTTTCTTCAAAGTTCTCTCATGGCCCTCAAAACTTTTGTCATTCATTTCCCTTCATAGACACTACAAAAGGAACGAATGCACCATCTTCCACACAGTTGCACTCCATACGCTACCGACAGTCCACCAACACGTATATAAGTCAATTACTCCTCTAGGTATAACCCACGACAGCCCAAATTGACTAAACAAAACATCCCATAAGGCACTAGCAACCTCACAATGGTGAAGAAGAAGGTAAACAAACTCCCCACTCCTTTTACACATACGCACCTATCAACCACGATAACATGTTTCCTCAGATTATCTATGGTAAGGATCTTTCCGGGCCGCCGACCAAGCAAAAAATGTCACCCTGAAAGGAACCTTAATCCACCAAACACTCTTCCAAGGGAAACAAAAGCCATCATTGTGAACCAAGACACTATAGAAGGATCTAAAAACGAAAAAACCTCTTTTGGAGGGGATCCACCAAAACTTGTCTTCACCTTCCCGTCTCACTCTAACTGAATACAAAACCTTGAAGAAAAAGGCAAAGACATCCACCTTCCAATCATGAGTCACTCTAGCAAAGCTTACATTCCACTGAGTGGAGCGAACCGAAAACTCAAAGTGAGTAGAAGCATCCTTCGCACAAGCAATGCCAAAATAAATCTGGAAATGCTTCTTTAAAGGCCATATCCCCACACCACAGATCATGCTATAAACTAACCTTGGAGCCATTTCCCGCCTCAAATATAGTATTGCTAGAAAACTTGCGCCAACCCCTCCTAATATTTTTCCGTAAACCCACCCCATACATTCCAAGAGGATCATTAGAACACTACCCACCCCACGAATTGCCAAATTCATCACCACTCTCTACCAAGCCTTTCTCTCATGCACAGTGCCATAGCCATTTCCCTAAGAGAGCTCGATTGAACATCAACAAGTTTCAGACCGCCAACCCTCCTTCAGAGATCGGAGAACAAACCTTGGACCAGCTTTTCTGGTGATATTCAATTCCTCACCTAGCCCACCCGATAAGAAATCACTTTGAAGCTTCTCAATACGGTTGGCAATACCAGCAGGAAGAGGACAGAGGGATGAAAAGTATGTAAGTAAATTGGAAAGTGTAATCTTTACTCTTTATAAGGGTAACCCTATCACCCTTAGACAAATACATCTTTTTTCAACTAGCTAACTGACACTCTATCTTTTCAATAATATCGTTCTAGATAGACTTGGCCTTATAATACCTGTCAATAATATCGTTCTAGATAGACTCTATCTTTCCAACGGAAGACCAATGTACTTCAAAGGCAAAAGGGAAACCTCACAGCCCATAATACCTGTCAACCCATCCACATCAGCAGCATCACCCACAAGAGCCAATTCTGACTTAGCCAAATTAACCTTCAAGCCCAAGACAGCTTCAAAACATAAAAACAAGCACCACGGATGATGTAGATGATCTCGGTGTGCCCCATTGAAAATCAAAGTATCATCCGCAAACAGAAGGCGAGAGATATCAATCACTGTCCCCATGGAGAATCTAAATAATAGTCCCTTACTCACTGCAGTAGAAATCATCCTACTCAAAGCCTCCATCACAATGACAAATAGCAGAGGGGACAAAGGGTCCCCTTGTCTCAAGCCACCAGAGCTATTAAAAAAACGGGTAGGAGTGTTGTTCACCAAAATCGAGAACCGTACCATAGAAATACAATGAGTTATCCAAGAGAACAACTCCCCCCCAAAACCGCACCTCCTTAGCATGTACAACAGAAAATCTCCATTAACATGAACATAGGCTTTTTCTAAGTCCAGCTTGCAGAATACACCCAACTCTCCATATCTTATTCTACTATTAAGGCATTCATTGGCAATAAGAACAAGATCTAGGATCTACCTATCCAAGATGAAAGCATTCAGTGACTTAGAAATAATCTTCTCCAACACCACCTTTAGCTTGTTTGCTAAAATATTGGCAATAATTTTGATAATGCCACTCACAAGGCTAATCGGGCAAAAGCCTTGGAAGTGACAAGAGTCCCACCATTGTTTCACCCTATCCACAAAAACCACAAACTTCAACCACATGTTTCATCCTATGAAAGTCATCACAGTCAAGGAGAATCGAGAAATGATCCGAGCATAGCCTAGGAAGCCTTCTATGGGAAAAACCTGGAAACTGAGCTTTCCAAGCCGGAGAAACGAGATTTTGTTAATCCTAGACCAAGAGGAAGATTCCCAATTATTCGGCCAAGTATAAATACCCCCAACAAGAGGGAGGTCCATCAAGCCCTGATCAAAAATGAAACAAAGAACTCCATCATAGCTGGGCATAAGCGTGCTACTCCCGATCTCTCATTGGGGAACCAAATGACGTTAAAATCACCTCCAATGCACTAAGGTAAGTTCCACCAACTGAGCAAGCCAGCCAACTTATCCCAAAGAAGCCTTCATGCCTATCAGAATTAGGACCATAGACACCCGCAAAAGCGCAGGTGTAATGATCTTCAACGTTTCTAAAGGTAACAGCCAGGGTGAACTCCCTCACACACTCATTGATCTTTTCCACCATGTTCTTATCCCACATGATCAAAATGCCACCTAAAGCCCCTCTAGAATCCAAATAACACCAATCCACATTATGGCAACCCAACAAGCTACGCACTACAATATGGGGACATTACCTCCAGCTTAGTTTCTTGAAAACATACAACATCAACTTTCCATTTTCTGAGTAAATTTCTCACCCTTAGGCATTTATCCCCCTCATTCAGCCTTCTCACATTCCAAAATAAGATTTTAGGCTTCATTAAAAACTGAATAACCCCTCTCCTTTCTACTAGCACGGATAGAAGTCTCAAATTTAGAATCATAATTTATAAAGCATTCAATCTTTTTAATTCCCTGATGCCTTTGCTACCAAGTTTTAGTTAGTTATACCCCATTTACTTTTTCTTTTCTTTTTTTTTGATAAATAATTCATTTTATTGATAAGCGCAGAGGACCCTACTACCCACCTAATTTCGCCAACAATCTAACAACTATGCCTCCCTTGCAAACATCACCCAATGAACTCCAAATAGGGTAAAGATTGCACTCCCTAATTCTCGTGCCACTTTGCAATGGAGTAAAAGATGATCAATAAGTTCCCCGCTCCTCCTACACATGTAGCACCATTCCACCACTATTACTCTTCTCTTTCGTAGATTATCCAATGTCAAAATCTTCCCATGAGCTGCTGTCCACAAAAAAAAAAAAAAAAAAAAGAGAGGAGAAAATACAATTTACCCCACCCCCCACCCACACAAATTTATATTACTATGGCAAAAAAAAATACCATTCGTCTATTTTTTTTCCCTCTTTGGACAAAAATCAAGTCACTTGCGTGACACGTGACTTTTTTCAACCAAAACTTTTGAAAATGCCATGGGGTAAAGTGTAAAAGAAAAAAAAAAAAAAAAAAAAAAAAAAAAAAAAAAAGATGGGGGTGGTCAAGCCACCTCCATTGGGCCAACACACCCACCAATTTTTTCTTTTTCTTTTTTGGTTTTTTGTCTTGTTTTGTTTTTGGTTTTTCTTTTTTTAAAATAATAATAATAATAATAATAATTTAGCATTTACACTTCAACGTTACGTCTATCAAAAAAAAACTTTTAAAAAAAAAAAAAAGTCGCTTTTTTTACACTTTACCCCTCGAGGGCATTTTCGATAGTTTTGGTCGAAAAAAGTCACACACCATGCACGTGACTTGAGTTCCGTTCAAAGAGAAAAAATAAACTGATGGTATTTTTTGCCACAGTAAAGTACATTGAGGGGGTCTATCATCATTTTTGAACAGTTGACGTTAAAACGCAAATGGGTGGATACTTACTCTCAAAGGGACTTTAACTTTCCAAACACTCCTTCTCGGAAAAGAAGAACCCCTCGAAGTAGACAACTCATGAAAGAACGCCTCACCTCAAATTTCTTCCTCTTGGAATGAATCCACCAAATACAATCCGCACTACCTTGTCTCCATCTAAGTTATATCCCATTTCTTAAAAGGGAAATGCTTTTAGATGGATTGATTGTCTTTCATTTAATAGAGTCAATTGTAACTTGGAGATACGATCAGATTCTGTCAAAAAAATAATGGAATGACCTCCAGTACAGAAAGAAATCAAAGAATGACAGTCAAGAAAAATCCCAATACAAAGATATGCTTTTTATTTAATTTTATTTTATTGTTTCTCTTCTATTCAGATTCACGATTTCATTTCTCTCAAATTTCTGTTACGGTCGTCATCATATGAGGCAAAGTGCATTATGCTCAGTAACAGCATTTAAGCTTTGGAATGCTGAAATGCAAGTATAAACTCTGGTCTACAGGACAATTGCAACTGGAAGTTATTGCTCCTTGTTGTGTTCCTTGGGGGATAACAATGAGATCTTTTAGAGAGTTGCATGGAAACGGAGGTTAAATGTGCATTGTCTGCGGCCGAGGATAGCTGTCCAAGATATGTCCATATAAGTGAGTTAGGGATGATGGATAGGTGACAGAATTCCTCAAAGTTCTGGTGGAAGATAGTGGACGGTATCTAGTACTACATGATTGAATGCGGTCTAGAAAAGTTTTCTCTTATTTTTCTCAAATATATGTATGTATTAAGATAGAACAAGTAGTAGACTAAAGATCAATCTGTTTTCATGACTAACACAGCAAAAGTTGAAGGACCTAGGCTTATGTGGTTAAAATTGGACTTCCATTTCATGCCACCTATCATAACACTAGATAGCTCGACTAGATTTCTAACAAGACAGTATTTGTGCATTAGTGACATGTACAATACCACAAAACACAATATCCTTTAGCAGGTTGTTGATTATTGCAATGTGGGAAGGTGGTTTTTGACCAACTCTAGTAGTCCTTGCTAATCAACAGCAGGTCCCAAATTAATCTCTTGCATTAGTAGACGAAGGTTAGAAACTGACCTCCCACCAAATATCTTGGCAAGCCACCCACCAGGTAACTGACTCAATGCATAGCCCCAAAAGAAAGATGACTGCACCAATCCAGCCACCGATGAATTCCACCCAAACTGGTGCGACATTGGAATTATAGCAATACTCAAGTTTACCTGTCCAATACACAACAAACAAAACGAGTTTAATTAAATCTCACCAAGCAGAGATCTGCTAACTATTTGAGCAACATGGTTTTATCATTTCGTCTCTTTCTAAGACAAAAACTGCTGCGCTCATCAATATATATATAAATGCTTTGGTTATTTAACATGCTTATTATGTTGCACTCAATATAACTCAAGGACCCACTTCATATTGATCGGTCAACCATATTTACACCAAACAAATTCGAAGGCATAAAGAAAAACAAAAGAATAGCACCCAAAAAAATTTAAAAATAAAAAATAAAAAATTAAATAAAAGCTGTATACAACTTCGTTCAATTTCACTCCTATATTCCTATGATAATGAACTCAATGATCAACAGAAAAAATTGTTCCTAGAATTGTCCTCAGAGAAGGACAACACTGTATTAGTAATTAACTACCTTATCCGCTTAGCAAAAGAGAGAAAAGGGGGAAAAAAAACCTTATCCATGTTGCAAATAACAAAGGCCAAGGACGTCGTCCCAATGATTTTATATCTCTCAGGAATATTCTTCCATGGCGGCCAATTCCTATGAAAACCCACTTCCCCAGACCCAGTTTCGCCCTCAGAACCCGCCGGCTCCGATTCATTCACGTGGAGTCCCGTGAGTACGCCAGCAACCCTTTCGCTATCTTTGACATTTTCTTTCTCTTTGATGGTACAGCATACCCGGAACCCCGAGCGGTGCCTTGAAGGAAATGAATGCAAGTGATGGAGTTTGAGTACCGAGGCCTTGAAAACTGGGCGTTGTGCATGTGAGACTGTGTCCGTGTTGTTGTGAAGAAAAAAGCGTAAGTATTCAGCTCTTGATGTAAATGTCGCCATTATCTTCACAAAGCTGAGCAGTGAAGAAGTTCTTTGCGTACACTGTAACTTCCGTTAGAATTGTTGGCGGGCAAAGAAGAAGAAGAGCTACGGGCCATGGGCGATGGCTATGTTCGTGAGGACTTGAGGTGGCCACGCAAGAGGGGATTTGTTTGTGGCTGGGATTTAATTGGATGGTTCTTGGAATTTTTGCTTCCTGGGGTACGTTAGCTATTCCCACACGATTGGTCCCATACTCCCATGAGTTTATTTCATCTTTTATTTCTTTCAACAAAAACTACTATATCTCAGCAATTTTGACGAGGAAAAGTATTTTTTTACACGCATTATGATCTATTAATTATAATTTAAAAACAATAAGAAAACTATATTTTACTCCATCAATGTTTCATCCAAATTGTAATTGAGAAATACTACATGTACTTAAACTTTTACAAAGAGAGCCTTACTAATTGATATGGAGCTTATTCATTGGAAATGATCAAAATAATTAATAAAAAGAAATGCTACGAGTACCAATGAATAAGTTTCACATGATTTTAGTAAGGCTCTCTTTGTAAAAGTTTAAGTACATGTAACATTTCTCAATTACAATCTTGCCTCCAAAGAGAAAAAACTTGCAATGCATCCTAACCAAGTATTAAAATTGGGTAATACAGCCAATTCTTCCAAAAATTTCCCTAAAAAAATTAATTTTTTTTTTTTTAAAAAAAAAAAGATTTCAATAAAATTGGGGGTGGCTCATTTGGTTTTTTTCTTTTCTTTTCTTTTCTTTTTTTTTTTAAAAAAAAAAATTGATTTTTAAGGGATATTTTCGAAAGAATTGATTACATTGCAAAATTGTGCATTGCAAGTTTTTTTCACTTTGGAGGCAATATTGCAATTTAGGTGAAACTTTAGGGGGGTAAATTATAGTTTTTCCAAAAAAAAAAAATACTAGGCAAGTGACCGATTTTCCAGTAATGATGGCTATGAACGATCATGTGTGTTGGGAATAATCTCGCTCGGCCCAGCCCACTTCAAGAATTGCGAGCCTCTGAGCCCACATTAGCTCACTTGTGAATATGGGCCCATGGCCCACCAAATATAGACCCGCAAGAACGAATATCTAGGAGCCCTAGGAAGATATAGTCCTGGGACCAGTGCAACGAACTGGGGATCCCTTATATGAGATCCCAAATATTTCTGAATCATGCCCCGTCCCTAGAAATCCAGGATTGACACTAATATTGGATTCGTTGCCGAGAATCTTGCTTCAAGACTGTTGATGAAAGAACCTCGGCCTCAAATGTGGAGGATTCTAGGTCAATGAGGGGCTTTGGCGGTGCTTCTAGGTCATAATGGAAGGAATACGAAACCCTAATGCAGTAAGGGCTCTCCTCATTCAGCCTATAAATAGTCCTATATCTCAGGTATGAAAAGAAAACTGAATTATTGTTCTTTGGCATACTTATCACAAAAACACTGACTTAGGCTTTGGGGGTAGGAACGCCGACCAAACCCCGGCATCTTCTCTTGGCATTGTTTGTTTTGCAGCGATCTAGAGACCAGAAGAAAAGGGAAGGGCGTGTTGTCAAGGCCATACCAGAATTTGTACCAACAGTTTAGCGCCATCTGTGGGAACGTTTTTTCGCTCTCATCTATAAATATCCGATATAGCAATAACTACCCGCTCTGACGGCCGAGTCACTAGGTCGAGAAGATAGGCATCGAAGCCAGCGGCTCAACTGAACCACCTCCGAAAGGCTAGAATGATCCACAACCGCCACCTTTAGTACCTCCCCTAGGTGACTTAGAACAGAACCAGATGACTGCGTTAGAGGCCCAAATAACCTTTTTGACACGACAAAACACAGAGCTACTGCTCTGGATCCCCAAACAATCTCACTCTGATATTAATCAGGAGGACACTTTCTTGTATATCAGGAGGACACTTTCTACAAAGAGAACCGCCTGGGAAAACAAGCCCCCAATGGTGCATCATGACGGGATTAATCTTGGGAGGGATCAAGGAGGAGATGCCAAGTGCTTGGACAAAAAGGTTGCCGACTTGTAGAGGAAGTACGCCAGCATGGCTTGGGAGATGGAGAGAAAGGAAAAGGGCAAAGCTGTTATAATGGAGATGCTCTTGATGGGTGCCGGTACCCCGTTCACTCGGCGGGTGGCTAAATATCGCTTGCTTGAGATGTTCAAAGTCCCCCAGATTGAAAGTTATGTCGGGATTGGGACCCTGTTGAGCACCTTTCAGGGTCCATCTTGACCTGCATGGAACCCCGAATGAAGTTGCTTACCAGGCATTCCTGTTAACTTTGACAGGAAATGCTCATGACTGGTTCAAAAGGCTACCCTGGGAATCTATCAACAAATTTGAAGGGTTGGGTAAAGAATTCTTTAGGCAGTTCATGGCTGCACGAATGCGAAAGAAACCTTCGGGATACTTGTTGACACTGCAAGAGTGATGCAAAGCAACTCTCAAAGACTTCATGTCTCGCTTCAACTCTGAGAAGATGACCGTGCAAGATCCGACCGACGACATGGTTTTCGCAGCCCTCTATCAGGGGTTGTCACCGTAGGATCCACTAATGAGCAAGCTGGCTCGGAAGTAGTCGAGCACATTTCAGGGGTTGATGGATAAGGTGGAAGAATTCATCAACCAAGAGGAAACTCTCAAGGCCATGATTAGTTTAAGAAGGCCTCAAGAAGCAGCCCCAAAGAAGAAGAAGGAGTTCAAGAAAGCAAGCAAGGAGGAGAAAAGCCAGTGAAGAAGTTCCAGGACTACAACTTCACCCCTCTCAACACAAGATTAGCGGATGTCCTCATGGAAATATGAAAGATCCGGATTTTCATCAGCCCTCGAAGATATTAGGAAATCCTCCTCCCCACAACAAAGAGAAGTATTGCGACTTCCACAAAACACCAAGCCACCACACTGAGACTTTGAGGTTACTGATCAAAAAGTTTATTAAGAACAAGAAGCTTATCTGATTCTTAGGGGAGCAGAGAAACCAGCAGGAAAATGGTCGGCCACAGGATCAACCCCAAGACCACATCCTCAAAACTACGAAGCCCAGGAGTATCCGCCTAGGGACAGGCAGCCCCCAAATTACCACCTCAAGGACCTCCTCGACATCACAATAGGGGACGAGATGATTCCCTCCCGGACAATGAAGGGAGAAGAGACGACCGCTGACGAGAAAGGAGCATAATCAACGCTGCCGAGAGTGGGACAATCAAGAAGTTATAGCAGAGATCCGGACTATATCCGGAGGATTTGCAGGAGGAGGTGAAGAATCAGAAGGTGTATACAATAGAAAGGCCCCTGAAGTTCCAGTGGAAAGAGTCCATGGTGATAGGATTCTCGAATGATGATTATGAAGGAGTTTCTTGGCCCCATAGCGATGCCTTAGTGGTTGCCTTGATGATAGAAAATCACAATGTCCATCGGATCTTGGTGGATAACGGGAGTTCAGCGGATACAGTACTAGTCTCTTTCAAAAAATTGAAGCTGAGCCGAGATAAAATAGTCTCCGTTCACTTTCCGCTGATGGGATTCACAGGCAAGCAAGTGCAGTCGCTAGGGTCGATTGAGCTTCCACTAACAATCGGAGCAATCCTGGAGCAGGTGACCATCATGGTAAAATTTCTATTGATAGACCACCCTTCAGCATACAATGCAATCGTCGAAAGGATGGTCCTCAACCAACTTAGGGCCATAACCTCGACCTCGCACCTCAAAATGAAGTTCCCCACTGAGAGTGGAGTAGGCGAAGTGAAGGGCGATCACTAGGCAGCTCGTCAGTGTTATAATGTGACTCTGAAGGACATCCCAGAAAAGGTGAGCCCCGAGATAGGATGTACATTAGAGAAATAGCAATTATAGAGTGAGGAGCCAGTCGAGGAGTTGGAGGAAATCCCGATCGATGATTTCAACAAAAGGGTGAAGATAGGTTCACAAATGAATGGGGAATTGAAAATACAACTAGTGGCCTTTCTCCTGAACAACATCAATGTCTTTGCTTGGAGCCGTGAAGATATGCCGGGAATAGACCCCTCGATTATGGATCACAAGTTAAACGTGGATCCCGATTATCGGCCAGTCAAACAAAAAATAAGATGTTATGTGCTCGAGAGAAACAAGGCAGCTACAGAGGAGGTGGAAAAATTGCTCTAGGCCGGGTTTATCCGGGAAGTATACTATCCAGATTGGTTGGCCAATGTTGTAATGGTGAAAAAGTCCAGCGGCAAGTGGAGAATGTGCATAGACTTTACTAACCTCAATAAGACTTGTCTAAAGGATAGCTTTCCCCTGCCCCGGATAGACTTGCTGGTAGACTCAACTTTGGGCTATGAACTCCTCAGTTTCATGGATGCCTTCTCAGGCTATAATCAAATATGCATGCATGAAATGGACCAAGAAAAGATAGCCTTTATAACTGACCAAGTACTGTATTGCTACAACGTCATGCCGTTTGGGTTAAAAAACCTCTGGACAACGTATCAGCATATATATATAATTTCATAAACGGGTCAACCTACTTGACCCCTCGAGTTGACCCGTTTATTAAATGAGTCAAGTGGGTCGACCCGTTTATGACCTGGACTTGTTTATGCCAAACCATAACCCTTTAATGTCATGTTAGGTTTGCAAGTCATGTCAAAAATTGTCAGCCATAGTTGAACCCTTATTTTTAATGCGTTAATTATATGCCAAAAAACTAGTTATTTTATTAAAGAGTTTAAATTGAATATATATATATATATATATATATATATATATATATATATATATATATATATATATATATATATGTACACACACACACACGGTTAGATCTTGAAATCTAATATAAACCATTAAATAAACACACTACAAGAAATTTGGTGAGTAACAACCACATTAAAGTTGTTGCTAATGTCAAAAAAAATTTATATTAGTAATGACAAGCATGTTGTTGGAAATATTTTGCAGTATTTTCTTCCCGTGCACGTTGTGTAGCAAGAAAGTATCCACGACGATAATATACCATCAACAACGACACTTGTCCTCGCTAATATGTAAACCGCCAGCGATGACACAAATGTCGTTGCTTATTAGCTGCTTATTAGCAATGACTTTAATATGTCGTTTCTAATAATTTATTATCAAAAACGACTACAAGGGTTGTTGCTATTGCTTTGAAAATATTAAAACTAATAAAAATAGAAGCATATTAGCAACAACATGTAGTCGTTGCTGATACCCAATCATCAGGAATGAACATTGTAATCGTTCCTGATAAAAATAAAAACATATCAGCAACAACTTTAAGAGTTGTTGCTGATAGCCTATTAAATTTAAAAATTAAATTTAAAACCCACATTTATATATAGAAAAAAAAATTATTTTTATACTTTTTGAAAAGTTTACTATTTTTTATTTATTATATATGCACTATCTTTATCTATTCTATTTTTAGTAAAGACTTATATATATATATATATATATATATATATATATATATATATATATATTACACAAAGGCATAATTCGTAAAAGTAAGTCACCCTGGTCATGTTCAGCTTTTTATGTCCAGAAGAATGCTGAGCTGGAGAGAGGAGCCCCTAGGTTAGTCATTAACTACAAGCCCCTCAACAAAGTCCTGGAATGGATAAGATATCCAATTCCAAATAAGAGAGACCTGATTAATAGGTTAAGTGGATCCATGATCTTCTCTAAGTTTGACATGAAAAGTGGTTTCTGGCAGATCCAGATTCATGAGAAACATAAGTATAAGACAGCATTTGTCACACCCTTTGGACAATACGAATGGAACGTAATGCCCTTTGGTCTTAAGAATGCCCCTAGTGAGTTCCAGAATATCATGAATGACATTCTTGGTCCCCTGAGTAAATACTCCATAGTTTACATAGATGATGTCCTCATCTTCTCTAAGTCAATTGAAGAACACTGGAAACATTTGAACTCGTTTCTAGAAGTTATCAAATTAAATGGATTGGTTGTTTCTGCTACCAAAATCAAGTTGTTTCAAACCAACATTAGATTTCTTGGTTACAACATCCACCAATCAAAAATAAGCCCAATAAGCAGAGTAATCCAATTTGCTGATAAGTTTCCTGATGAAATCCTTGAGAAATCCCAACTTCAGCGGTTTCTAGGATCCCTCAACTATGTTGCTGATTTCTATCAAAACCTTCGCAAAAAATGCAAGCCATTGTTTGATAGACTTCAAAAGAATCCTCCTCCATGGACTACTGAACACACTTCAGTTGTCAAAGAAATTAAGTCCTATGTCCAGACATTATCCTGTCTTGGCATTCCCACAAATGAGTCCTTTAAAATTGTTGAGACTGATGCCTCCGACATTGGGTACGGTGGTATTCTTAAACAGCAAGTTCATTCCAACCAACCTGAACAAATTGTTCGTTTCCATTCAGGTGTTTGGAATTCAGCCCAGAAGAATTATAGTACTATTAAGAAAGAGATTTTATCTATAGTACTATGCATTTCTAAGTTTCAAGATGACCTCTTGAATCAAAAGTTTTTAATAAGAGTTGATTGCATAAGTGCAAAACATGTTTTAGAAAAAGATGTTCAAAACATTGCATCTAAACAGATTTTTGCTAGATGGCAAGCAATTTTAAGCATATTTGATTTTGACATTGAGTACATTAAGGGAAGTCAGAATTCTATCCTTGATTTCTTAACCCGTGAATTTTTGCAGGGAAAAAATGGCTGATAAGAAGAAAGAAAAGGCTTCTGCCTCTAAGCCCAATCTAAGTTCTAATGCTAAGCCTTTCAACCTCGTCACCCCAAGCCAACTAAGTTCCCAAGATCTCATCCTAAGAAATTCACCTACCCATTTAATGAATCGATATACTACCCTAGGTAGTACCATAAGTCCAAGGCCGTCCTTCCAGTCTGCCTTAATAAGTCCTCCAAGCCCTTTTGATGGTCTTCCCCCTCAAAAGCCCTTCGTAAGATATCCTAAGTCTTCCCCTTACCACATCAAAGAACCTCCCCACAATCTGTTCTTGGTTGAACCTGATTTTAGTCACCTAAAATCCCCTGATGAAATTGCCAAAGCCTATTACCCTCCCCGTTGGCATTTTCCGGCCATCCACCCCGATAAATCCATTGAGTTTTACAGGGACATACTCCTTGTAACTAAGTCCGTCCAAATAAGACCAATTCAATGTCAGAGGATCCCTGGGGAACTATCCATTGGACTGACATTGAGTTACCCAAAGAATGGAGTTTGACCAATGAGAGTTTTAAGCCCGATCTCATAAGTCATAATCTAGGAGACCTAGATTATATCCAGCAGTACTAGGGTCAATAGGAAGGACACTGCCGTCAACGTTATAATCTGAGCATCCGTTATAATCTGAGCATCCTCCCAAGTGGCTGGTTATTAAGCTTGTTCTTATATTGTTTCAAGTTTATCTGTTACACCACTCTCTGTTAAGATTCTAGGGTGAATAGGAAGGACACTGCCGTCAACGTGCTGTCAGCGCAGTTGAGAGTCGAGAGAAGGGCCAGGTAAGTCGGGAGGACACACGGATAGGACACAGGCGTATGACCTAGGAGACCTAGTTGGAGAACAGAGATGAAGTGTGGTAGAGAGATGTCTCGCGGTAGAGAGACCGGAACAGTAGAAGTCTGAGCCAGGTAACCCTAAACTTGTAGCGATGAATAGATTGTTCAGATCTAACTCATCAGTAAGCTCTAGATCCACTCGAATCCCTGAGATTCCAGAGGTAGTCAACGAAGAACACGTTGAATACCATGATGAGGATTCCTTCATTGATGTCAATGATTGGAATGTACCTAAGGTTCCCAGTAGAGAAATCTACAGAAAGAAGTGGTCTGCACTTGTGTTCAAGACTGAACAGCATGTTAAGACTGTAGAGCAAGTCTATGCTCTCAATAAGGAATATGAGTTATGCCAGCTTTTTAGCCCAGAAGCCATTAAGCGACATAGAAGAGAAGGCCACAACTTTATCCACATAGGATTAGTTCAGGTCGTCATTAAGCCCCTAACACGGAGAGGTCTTAAATCCTCTGTTATGTTAGGATTAAGAGATGCCCGTTTCACTGACTGGCAGGATAGTCTCCTCGGAGTCATTGAAGCAACCATGCATGATGGGCCAGTCTATTTTGACTGTTTCCCTGATTTCACCGTAAGTCTAAGTGATCCTCACATCCTTAAGGTTTTAACCCTGAGTATTAGAACCCAAGGATATAAGATTCTAGAAGGTGTTCAACCCCTAGCTTTGATTTACAGGATCTACTATAAGTGCACTGGAACCAACATGAATTTCCAGGCAATTAAGAGAAGCCCAAATGGTCAAACCATGTTGATCCAAAGTAGCCAGAGTAACGCGAATATTCACGTTCCTCGAACTATCCATTGGACTGACATTGAGTTACCCAAAGAATGGAGTTTGACCAATGAGAGTTTTAAGCCCAATCTCATAAGTCATAATCTAGGAGACCTAGATTATATCCAGCAGTACTTGGATGGTACTGTTAAGATAAGTTTCGATCGAGGATCCCAGTCGACCCCTAAGCCAAATCTTCTCATAGAAGAAGTTGCAAGATCTAGTGCATCTAGATCTGAAGTACCAAGGTCTAGGTCTTCTAGACAACCTAAGGATAAGACTCCAGCTAGGCATTCGTTTGCTGGTTCTACCTCTACGGAAGAACTAAAACGACGAGATCTAGAATTGGAAAAAGAACTAAGAAAGCTTAAGTTAAAGGGAGTCCAGACAACCTCCCAAGTGAGTCATCCATGTTATACAGCTGACACACAGCTAGAAGATGAAGAATCCCAGGAAGGCAATGCCTCTCCTACGGAATCTGATTTCATAGTTGAAACGGCTGTAGACCCCCAACTATGTACCATAAGGAAACCTTTTGAGATGGATTCAGATCTGCTCAACAAGGATTTTATGTCAGAGGCAAATTTTGAAAGAAGAAAAGCCTATAAGGAAAGATTCAATCTTGAGCAAAAGAAAGGAATCTTAAGTCACTTTAAAAAACACATAAGTGAAATAGAAATGCATATCTCCTATTTCGATTTTGTAGATGAATTTTACCCTGTAGAAGGCCAGGTCCAAACCATCTCCAAAGAAAAATGGGTAAAAGAAGATAACACAGTTGTTTCTTCAAGTCACCCTCCACAAGAAACCATAGTGTTCCAACATAGAACCACTACGGTTAAGGCCTCACCCTTTAAGGTTGCATCTGAGAATTCAGATGTTAAGAAAGTCATTGAGCAAGCCAATTATACCAACCAGTACCTAAACTCCATAGGAAACCAGTTAGATAAGATTGAGGACAAGCTCGATAATAAGCCTCTCCCAAAAGAGAAACATAAGCCTTTTAAGCAAGAGAAACCAATAGTCAAGTTTCCAGATCTTAAATCAGGAACTAGTCTAAAGGTTAATAAGGAAAAGCCCTTTATTGATAAGATAGAGGATATGCTTAAGGATTTGGTTAAACCCAAACAAGAACAGCCCAGTAGTTCTAAAACTCTGTCTGTTACTAAGATCCCTGAGTCTTCTGAGAATTCATCTGAAACAGAATCCTCTTCGGAGTCTGAGTCTGATGAAAACGTTAGAAAAGTTGAGAAAGCCTTTTCAGCCTTAGAACTGAATAGGATCCATAAGCCGAAGTTCTCCCCTACAAGTCTCACTAAGAATTGGTATCCCAGACCTACCCCTCCAGATATCCAGTTTGAGGAAAGAAACTTCCAAAGCCAATTTGCAGTTTCTGCTGATAAACTATACGAGTGGAACATCGATGGTCTAGCAGAACAGCAAATTCTTGATAAGTTAACCCATATGACCATGGTCTCTAGTAGTTATGTTATGAACCATGATTTAAGCCAACCAGAGGTTGTTGACCTTTTGGTTAAAGGTTTCACAGGAACCCTTCAAGCTTGGTGGGAAAAGCATCTCACCGATGAGTCATAAGCCAGCATTAGAAGTGCTGTCAAAACTGATGAGGAAGGAATCCCCATATTCAATGAGAAAATTGGGTTAGGAGATTCTGATGCTGTCAACACTTTGTTCTATACGATTGTAGAGCATTTTATTGGCACGCCAAGTCACCTTGCGTCTAGGGTCCATGACCAACTGAGTAACCTAAGATGTCCAACCCTGAGCGACTTTAGATGGTATAAGGATGTTTTCCTCTCTAGAGTCATGCTAAGAGAAGATAGCAACCAACCGTTTTGGAAAGAAAAGTTCATAAACGGTCTGCCTCACCTCTTCGCCCATAAGATCAAAGAAGTCTTAGTCAATGAAAACAATGTGATAGAATATGATAATCTCACTTACGGGAATATCATAAGTGCTATCCAAAAAGAAGGTCTTAAGATGTGTATCGATATGAAAATATCGAACCAAGCCAATAAAGATAAGAAGAAGGCTAAGTACGAGATGGGTAATTTCTGTGAGCAATATGGTCTACCTTCGGTAGCACCATCTAAGAAGCATAAGAAGTCTCGTAAGCATGAGGAAGATAGAAAGCATAAGAAACGGTTTAAAAGATTCAAGAAAAGAAGCTTTGAGCCGAATGATTTCTATAAGAAAGATAAGAGAAAACCTAAGAAAAGATTTAAGAAATCTAAGAACAACAAAAATGGTTGTTATAAGTGTGGTAAGTTCGGTCACTTTGCAAAAGATTGCAAAGCAAAGGAAACCATTAAGTCTCTAAAAGTCTCTAACGAAGATAAGGAAAACTTAATAAGAATGTTAGAGATAAAAGACACTGAACCCAGTGACTATGAGTCTGAACTAAGTACTAGTTCAGGTGATGGCAGCTACTGCTCATGCAGTAGCAATGAGTCTGAGTCAGGTCCAAACATAAGTTTCGATTGTAACGACACTTGTTGCAAAACAATTGGTGTTATGACCAAGGAAGAAGAACAAGAAGAGTTGCTTCTTGATCTTATAAGTAAAATTGAGAATCCTGAGTTAAAAAGGCAATATTTAGAAAAGTTAAGAAAACTTCTAACAAAAAGAGAAGTCAATAAGTCTAAAAGCCTTAATATAAGTTTAAGCAACACGCTTAAAAGATTTGATAAACCAAAGGAACAAATCACAATAAAAGATTTGCAACTTGAAGTTAATCAAATTAAGTCTGAGATTAAAATACTTAAGGAAGAAAATCAAGAGTTAAAACAGGATGTTAATCTCTTGAAAATTGAGCACAAGCTTAAGACAGCCGCTAGCAGTCCTAGGAGAACGTGAATATTCGCGTTACTCTGGCTACTTTGGATCAACATGGTTTGACCATTTGGGCTTCTCTTAATTGCCTGGAAATTCATGTTGGTTCTAGTGCACTTATAGTAGATCCTGTAAATCAAAGCTAGGGGTTGAACACCTTCTAGAATCTTATATCCTTGGGTTCTAATACTCAGGGTTAAAACCTTAAGGATGTGAGGATCACTTAGACTTACGGTGAAATCAGGGAAACAGTCAAAATAGACTGGCCCATCATGCATGGTTGCTTCAATGACTCCGAGGAGACTATCCTGCCAGTCAGTGAAACGGGCATCTCTTAATCCTAACATAACAGAGGCTTTAAGACCTCTCCGTGTTAGGGGCTTAATGGCGACCTGAACTAATCCTATGTGGATAAAGTTGTGGCCTTCTCTTCTATGTCGCTTAATGGCTTCTAGGCTAAAAAGCTGGCATAACTCATGTTCCTTATTGAGAGCATAGACTTGCTCTACAGTCTTAACATGCTGTTCAGTCTTGAACGCAAGTGCAGACCACTTCTTTCTGTAGATTTCTCTACTGGGAACCTTAGGTATATTCCAATCATTGACATCAATGAAGGAATCCTCATCATGGTATTCAACGTGTTCTTCGTTGACTACCTCTGGAATCTCAGGGATTCGAGTGGATCTAGAGCTTACTGATGAGTTAGATCTGAACAATCTATTCATCGCTACAAGTTTAGGGTTACCTGGCTCAGACTTCTACTGTTCCGGTCTCTCTACCGCGAGACATCTCTCTACCACACTTCATCTCTGTTCTCCAACTAGGTCTCCTAGGTCATACGCCTGTGTCCTATCCGTGTGTCCTCCCGACTTACCTGGCCCTTCTCTCGGCTCTCAACTGCGCTGACGGCACGTTGACGGCAGTGTCCTTCCTATTCACCCTAGAATCTTAACAGAGAGTGGTGTAACAGATAAACTTGAAACAATATAAGAACAAGCTTAATAACCAGCCACTTGGGCGGATGCTCAGATTATAACAGGAACAAACTCAACAGGAACAAACTCAACAACACTTATGGCTTTGATACCAAAAGGGGGCGGAAGCAGAGAGTGGGGGCTTAATAGAAGATAGTGGTGGTGGTTGTGTGAACAGAGTGATGGTGAGCATAGATGAACAAGTAGATATTCAAAATAATTTGCATATCAAAATCTGAATACAAAATAACAGAGTATTCAAAGATAGAGATCATGAAAATTATACTTAAAGTAATGCTTAGATTCAAAATAACTTAAATGTAAAGACTTACAAATAAACTCAGGCCAGAACGCAGCTGGCGATTACAAGATTAGACTTAGAAACACAAGAAATATACATTTACAAGTGTTTGGATTATGAGAGGTTCAAGTGAGATTACAAAAGAAGTATTTCTGGAAATGAGCTCTCCCTTGAACTTCAGACTTCTGCTCCTTAAATAGGCTTCAGGAGGACTCAGGGGCTGGGATCACGGGATGCCAGCATGCTTAGGCTTGTCAGGCGTGTACCGAAAGCAGATTCTTTCTGCTTTTTCTTCAGGTAACTTGCACCGAAAGCAGGGTAAAACTTTTGATGAATAGTGAAAAAGTCACTATTCATGAATAGTACCATGTCGGGTGGCCGACCGAGTACTGTTTACTATATATATATATATTTTTGTTTTTAAAATGCAAAAACAAAATATTTTAAATCTAAATTAATTGGTTGTTGAAACTAATTTTTAAAACAATAATTTGTTATACAATCAAGGGATTAATCAAACTCTTTGAATTTTTTTTATCTTCTCAATACACTTGTCTGGTTGATCGATGGATTGAACTTTTTAGTCCAATCGTTTTTAATAAAATTGAATTATTTATCAAAGTTTCTTGATTTTTTACACTAGTACGATTGATCATGCTCCAGCATGACTACGCCTTGGAGATTCCAAGAGACCTCAACATGTGATGGATCAATACATTTTGTGAGGGTTTTGTCATGGTCTCCCCTTTCCGGGGGGGCTTAATTATAGTTGTTCTTTCTCACAAAGTCCAGGTATAGCCGTAAGTTGTTGAATGTTTAGGATTTTTTCATCTCCATTGACTCAAACTTTATCTTACACATACGGGTGCTCAATACTCAAATTATTGAAGTCACTGATTAATTAACGGTTTCTCAAAGTATACTTTGAAGGAAATGACAAGGTCCTATTCCTAGCTTGTTTGTGATCAACCGTGATATAACATGCTTTGGATTTTGTATCATCTTGGTGCTCTAGTCTCATCGATTGTGGTAAGATTGAATATTCGATTAAACTCTTTGGATTTTGTATCATCTTAGTACAATAGTCCGATCGATTGTGATATGATCGAATAATTGATCAAGCTTTGTAGATTTTGTATCATCTTAGTGCTCTAGTCTCGTCTATCGTGATAAAATCAAAAAGTTGATAAAACTCTTTGGACTTTTGTACTAATCCGATTGTTTGTGATACGATTAAAGGATCGATCAAAATCTTTGGATTTTGTATCATCTTGGTGATCTAGTTCAATTGATCGTGATAGGATCAATCATCAAATGATTGATCGTGATATGATCGATTACATTCTTTGAATTTTTAATAATCTTGGTGCTTTAGTTTGATCAATCGTGATATGATTGATTAAACTTTATGAATTTTGTATCATCTAGATGTATTAGTTCAATCGTGATTGAAAGGGTGATTGACTCTTTGTGTTTTGTCTAATCTCGATCCATTAGTCTGATCGATAGATTGTGTTTAGGGATGTAAACGAAGCAAAGCTACCCGTGAGCTCGATAAGGCTCGGCTCGTGCGCGACTCGATTATTAAATGAGCTATTCGTGGACACGAAACTATACTTGATTATTAAACAATGCATACCCGTATAAAACCCGGCTCGCTCGTTTAAAGTTCGCGAACATACTTGTAAAAAGGCTCGGCTCGCTTATTAGCTCGACCCGTATATATTTATTAATAAACATATGCATATATATTGATAAAAATAACTTATTTTGTATATCACTTATAATAATTAATTATTGCTATACAATGTATAATTATTAATCATATATATAAGTATCTATATAATATATAATTTAATAATAATAGATAATTAAGATGGTTATATCTATATGATCTAAGAGACTAAGACTCTGAGTCTAATAATTAAGTATCTAATGATTATTGAATTAATAATAAATTATTAATCATATGATTTAATGAAAATCTTTATACTTAATCATATTATTCAAATAATCATATTATATACAATGACAATGTAATTGGTATAATCTCAAATCAAATGATTAGCATTAAAATCAAAAACTTGTTTCTTATAATCACAAATTAAATATAATCATTAGAATTCATATCATTAGATTATATGATCATATGTATTATCATTGGAATTTATATGAAATGCATATGATCTAACAATTTATATGATATTAAATCTTACGTAATATGGTAAATTATATCTTTATTATATAATGTAATAATCATATCAACAATACTTATTTTGTATCATTGTATAATTAAGTGTGATATAAGTTCTAATAATGTACTATGATCTAACAACAATAGGTGATATGATCTAACAATCAATTTGATTTAATTTAAGTATGATCTAACAATTTATATGATATTAAATCTCATGTCATATGACACAATGAATAATGTAATAATCATATCAACAATACTTATTTTGTATCATTGTATAATAAAGTGTGATTTAAGTTATAATAATGTACTATGATCTAACAACTATAGGTGATATGATCTAACAATTCATTTAATTTAATTTAAGTATGATCTAATAATTTGTATGATATTAAATCTCATGTCATATGACACAATGTATATTGTAAAATCATATTAACAATATTATATCATATAAATGTTATTATTAGATACTAAGGAAGTTATGATAAATAATTAAGTATGATTCATAATTTTCATATCATATTATAAATAATCTCATATCACATGATATGAATCATAATTCATAACTATATGTATTTTTTTTTTTTTGAACAAAATAACCGGAGCTACCATGCATTAATTTGAAAATGTCCGAAGGTAAATACAGTGAATAGAGGCACATCAACACCCTATACACTAAGCCAGAAAAATTTGACATGGGTGCTACCTACAAATAAACAAATATTACAAGAACATATGTGATGTGGTCTTTTGTTTACCAAAATATATCAATAATAAAATTAACCACTCGCAATAGAACGAATCATTGTAGGATAAGGCTATAGAGAGGGTGTCGAACCTCAAGGACTGCAGGGGTATTATTATCAAGCTTATCGAGATTAAATATAACTTAATTAAAAATATGTTTGATTTGGTTTTTGTTTTCTAAAAATAAATGCATAAAATTAAAAGACATAAATTTAAAGATAGTAGGGATGAGATAAAGAATAGGGGATTGATTTCACCACTCACCGCATAACAATGGTCAATCATAAATTACCAAGGAAAATTCATACTATGCATGATATAGGACTCGTCTCACTCGAGTAGTCAAGAAATTACCTCTAAAGAATAAGTATAATCCATCTTCGGTTGGCACGGACCGTCCACTTAACCACTAAGATGCGGAACGACCCGTCTTCCCTAGGCATGGACTAACTACGTCTTTAATAGGATATACACACAATCAATGGAATAGTATAACCCATCTTCGGTTGGCACGGACTGTCTACCTAAATTACACTAAACTAGGGTGTAGTACAATCCGTCTTCCCTAGGCATGGTCTATCTAATCCTCTTGATCATATGTCAATTAAAATCGTTGTATAACAATCATTCACATAATGACAGAAAATATGAAGGATTGAGTTCAATCAATATAAAAGACTTTATAAGACAAGATAAGAAATTCATAATGATTGAATATAAACATTAAAATCAATTCTCACAGTTATACAACTATCATGCATAGAGAAAATCCCAAATTAAAATACAATTAAACCATCGTTACTTGGAAAGGGCTACATCAACACCCTTTTAGAAATTTAGCTGCTCATCGTAGTGCTGGGATGGCCTCCTGCCATGGTCTTCTCCTCTTCAACTTGTCAGGCCTCTGAAAATAATTTTCTGTCTAAATCTAAACACAAGCCCAAGCACCAAGCACCAAGCACACATTCTCTTGAAGCTTAGGGGTCTATTTATAGGGAGCATACAAGTCCTAAAGGCCCTTGGAATTTCAGAAAAATCGTCTCTTGAGTCTTCTTGTCCAAGTAGGAGATTGAAACTTCAATCCAAGTAGGAAAATGATTCCAAATTCGGCAAGAATTATAGTCTTTTATTGCGAGAAAATTTTAGCATAGTAAACATTTGAATTAGAGAAAAGCTATTTCTGACATATTTGTTTAATATTTTATTAGCTTTCCAACGCCACCAATTTCATTGTAATCCGATATCTAACGCAAAAGTTATGATCCAAACACTGAGACATATGCAGAATCCAAATTTGAATCCAAATCTGATTTTGACTCTTAGTAGAGAAATTCCGATTTAATCCTTCACTTGATTTGATTAAAGTTAACCACATCATATAGGTATTCTATTATGATTGGTTAAGCTTAAAAAAATTTTATAGGTCTTCTCAAAGTGTGCTTTAAGCCCAAAATTAATGGAATTTATTGCATCTTTATTTAAAACCTGAAAACATTAAAACAACACAAAATCAAACAAATAACAATGCTAAAGAATTAACATATGCAAGTTAAGGGGCTTGAATGTGCAACATTCAGCGCTTGTCAATATGTTTAAGCCACTCTTTAATAATAAAGCACCCCTAACAAAGAAAAGATGGCTGATCTAACTAAGAAGCCATAAAAAGTCAAGTAAAATCCACAAATTTAACAGGTAGACTTTCAAAAACTATTCTAAAAAAACAGATAAAAAAATAACTACATAAAACAACCAACACAAGCCGACGTCGAAAGAGAAATTGCTCGTGTCTTGCAGGAACCGGTGGAAAAACATAGATCTGGCCTCAAAAGTAGATGTAGAAGAAGAAAGCTCAGCCAAACTTTCACCGGCGACACGGACGGAGAGGCCACTTCCCTACGAGACGTCTTATTTTAGCCTTTCTGCCTAAAAAAACAAAAAACAAGAAAAAACACAAAGTTCCATAGCCCTAGAATGACTAGGAGATCTAAAGCTTCATAGCCCTATAATGACTAGGAGAACAAAAGTTTCATAACCTTAGAAGGACTAGGAGAACAAAAGCTTCACTGGATCTAAGCCAGGGGAAAACAAAAACCTTCATAGCCCTAGAAGGATTAGGAGGGAAGCACCATTGGGGAAGGGAGGCGTAAAACCTCCCTCCACCTCAACACCTCTCTTGTTTCTTTTTTTCTTTTTTTCTCTATATGATTTTTAAGTCATAACTATATGTAATTAAAAATTAAGCTATAACAATAAATTATTATAGCCACATAACTACATAAGTTATAACTCATAAGTATACAATTCACACTAAGTAACTAATATAAATTATAACGATTAAGTATCTAGTTACTTAGATAATTTTGATCAATACTTGATACTTCTAGCTTAAGTATAAAATAATGATTAAATATGATTATTGTTATTATTATATGGGAAACTATTGTAAAGTTTATTTGAACAGGAAAGAAAAAAAAAATATTGGTTATCTAAATTTAAGGAAAATCTAAGAGCATCTCCCATCATAATGGCTATTTTAATTAAGAAATGCTAGAACATTTACTGTGGTCATTCTTGGGTCTTTTTGTGCTGACTAGACACATTTTTTTTAATAAAAAAAAGTAAAGCTTGAAACCGGTTCTTTTTATTCCTCTTTTTTCTTTATATTGCGAGGTCAGCATAGAAAACCCAAGAAAGACCACAATAGATGCTCTAACATTTCGCATTTTAACTACTCTCAAATAAATATTTGTCTATTTTAGAGCATCTGCAACAGAATAATAGTAAAAGAGCATCCCCAACAAGCTCGCCAAACTTTAACAAAATTTTAGTTAAAAAAATATACTTTTGTTATTTTAACTACTACTTTTAATAAACTTCTTACACCAAGCTCTCTAAATATTTATCTACTTTAACAAAATATTTTTTTATTATTAGTTTTAAACAACCACTCATGAGGAAAAGTGAAGTGAAAGGGGAGAGAAATTCTAAAAAATGATATAAAAAAATTGAATAGCTAATAAAATTCGTGAGAAACACAATTTTTTTTTTAATTCTAAAAGTATGTCAGCTGTTATTATTATTATTTTTTTGACAATTTTAAATTCTAAAATTGTATATTAACGTGCATTGTCAATTGAAGGAATTGTGTGTGTTATAGAATTTTTTTTTTTTTTAGTTCTAGAGGTATGTCAAATATCCATTGGCTTGTTGGGATGCTACAACTACAAGAACTAAATGAGAGTTGCTTACGTACATATTCAGCATCATGTAGACAATACACATACTTAGCCCAAAAGATCTCAACATTCCTTCCAAGCCATACACGGTAGATATGTAAAACCACAATCATAAACTCCACAAGATTACCCACTTCAGTGATGAACGGTGTAACGACCCACCCCCAATGACACAATATTGTCCGCTTTTTTGGCTCCCCAAACCAGACTTCCCTGGAGGTCACTCATCCTGGGATTGCTCTCGCAGAAGCACGCTTAACTGCGAAGTTCTGATAGGTTCATGATCATCACGGCTTTAAAACGCGTTGTGTCATAAAGGGTGCATTTATACATATAAGCACATCCTCATTCCCAGGCGATGTGGGACGTCACAATATAAGCGTGCTTCTGTGAGAGCAATCCCAGGATGGGTGACCTCCTGGGAAGTCTGGTTTGGGGAGCCAAAAGCGGACAATATTGTGTCATTGGGGGTGGGTCGTTACAAATGGTATCAGAGCCATTGCCCAGCCTGAGATGGTGGGAGCGTGCACAAGCCCAATGAGGGACGCCAGCGGGGACGCTGGGTCCAAAGAGGGGGTGATTGTGACGTCCCACATCGCCTGGGAATGAGGATGTGCTTATATGTATAAATGCATCATTTATGACACAACACGTTTTAAAACTGTGATGGTCATGAACCTATCAGAACTCCGCAGTTAAGCGTACTTCTGCGAGAGCAATCCCAGGATGGGTGACCTCTTGAGAAGTCTACTTTGGGGAGCCAAAAAAGCGGACAATATTGTGTCATTGGGGGTGGGTCGTTACAAACGATCTTAGATTGATGAGCATGTTTACCCACTTCTGTGATGTATGTTACACAGGCAATTCATTTTTGATGTACTTCCAAAAGTGTTGATGATGTGTGTCAACTGACAACGCACATTACCGAGGATGCGACTTTCAAAATTTTGCTTTCAAGATTTTGCTTTCGACCGTTGGATCATATATCCATGAATTGTGGCCATTCGTATTGGGAAATAAGTTCCATCTTCCAGATTCTTCCTTATTCGCATAGCTCTCATTTTCTCTTCTTTAACCTTTTATCTTCCTAATCTTCCATCTTCCTTATTTTGCAGAGCTCTCATTTTTAAAGAAATATATATGGGTTAATGGTGGTGAAGTCAAGATCAGGGAAGGAGGACCAAAGAGATCTCCATCACTTGGATATTAGATCGACTGGTTTGTGCGATGGATTTGATGGGTAGAAGGAAGAGAATATGGTGGAGGACCGAATATGGTGCGATGTTATTTTGTGCTTCAGTTTCAACAATCAGGAAAAGCTTCTTGGCTTTGCAGATCTTGTTTCCATAGCTGATATTTCTTCACAAGCTGGGCGAGCCGAGTGCCCGATAAGGCACTTGGCTCGTCAAAAAACCGAGCTCGAGCTCGAGTTCGGACGTGATTTTGTTCTTGGCGAGTCGAGCCAAGCTCTATATTTAATACCCGTCACGAGCTCGAGCCGAGCTCGAGCCCATAAACATTCTTAACAAGCCGAGCTTGGGCAACCACTACTCGCCCGAGCTCGGCTCGTATACATGCCTAATTGTGTTTAACTTTAAGTGGAGAGTAACTTGCTTCGAATAGGTTGAATTTGTCGCTTTCTTCATTTGCTTAAACATACTTGTTTTTTCTTTTTACCTGTAAAGTATTTTCTTATTTTTCTTCGTATATTAATTAAAGTCACAATTTTTTTCTTGTTAGCTTACGCATTTAGAATATGTGGTAGTTTAAAATGGTAGTAGTGATATTCTTTTAATTAAATTGAATAAAAAGAAAATACACTACTGCTCTCCTAGAGAGAGAATCTCCACCTTCTCTCTAACTGAGTAAAGGAAAAATTAGGTCTTGAACCTATCTCCCCTCTGTATTTTCCTTTTCCACCTCTGGTAAAATCCAATACACCATCTTCATCTTTTCAACACCTTCTCCACTAGAAAACCTCCTATTCTCTCTAACCACAGAGAAAGTAAAAATTAGGTCTCTTTACCTATCTTCCCTCTTTGCAACTTCTTTTGTGCCGTCCTTTCAGCACTGTGTGGCCCTCTTCCTTTCCCTTTCGTGATTTGCAACACTTTGGTGCTCCCTTTGCACAAGAATCTCTCTGTTTCTCCTCTTTGTTGCTGCTTTACCAGGATTCCTCTAAAGGCTTTTTTCGTTTTATGGCGGTGGTGGCTGCATTCGGGCTCCGTCAGTGGTGCAGCGCTGGATTTTTTCCGAGTCTCTGGCTGCGAGTTTGGTTTGTCGGTTGTGATTAGTACGGCATTTTTCTCTCAGGTTTTTTTGCTCTGAGATCATTGTTTGTGGCCTTCGTTTGCTGAACCATTATATGATTTCTTTGTTGTTAAGATTCTGTACAATATGAAAATTTTATCTTGGAATTGTAGAGGTTTGGCTCAATCCTTTACAATTCGTAGTTTACGGGCCATGATCAGAAAGCATAACCCTGATATCATATTTTTGTCTGAAACTAAGACTACATCTCCTACAGCTAGTTCTTTCCTGCTTCAGCTTGGTTTCAATTTGAATGTTCAGGCTCCTCCCTGTGGCTCTCGAGGCGGACTTTTTCTTGCCTGGAAAAATGATATTACCCTCTCTGACTTCTATGTATCTCATGATATGATTTGTGCTTGGTGTTACTCAGACTCCCCTACTGTTAAATGGTTGATTTCGTTTGTTTATGGCCTCCCTTATCAGAAAACCAATTTTGATTTCTGGACCACTCTAGCTGATTTCGGTGATCATTGTGATATTCCTTGGCTTTGTATTGGTGATTTTAATGCTATAACTGCTCAACATGATAAATTGGGCGGTAGACCATTCCCAAGCTTCTCCGGGAATAATTTTAGCTATTTTATGAATCAGTTTGGTATGATTGATCTTGGATTTTCTGGTAACCCTTATACGTGGTCAAACCACCGACAAGGGCATAGTTTGATTAAAGAGCGTCTTGATCGGGGTATTGCTACTAATCAATGGATTCAACATTTTCCCTCTTTCTCTATTACCCATTTACCAGCCCTAAATTATGATCACAGCCCTCTGCTCTTAGATACATCCACTAGATCCCCTTCTCTCCCTCGTCCTTTCCGCTTTGAAGAATTTTGGACTAGGGATCCCACTTGTGGTGTAGTTATCAATGAAGCTTGGTCTCTTATTGTTTCTGGCTCTCCTGCTTACTGCTTGATAAAAAAACTGAAAAACACAAAACATGCAATCAAACACTGAAACAAGCATTACTTTGGTGAAATTCAAAGGAAACTAGACTCCACTTATCAACTACTTGACATCACCCAACAGGCCCCTCCTTCAGATTCCAGTTTAGCCTTAGAGCTTCATCTTAAAGGCCTTTTAAATGAATACCTGATTCAGGAAGAATCCCTATGGAAGCACAAGTCTAGAGATCTTTGGCTAACTTGTAAGGATCTCAATACTAGATTTTTTCACACTAGTACCCTTATTCGGCGCAGGAGAAACGCTATTGATCTTCTAAAATTCTCTACTGATGGTTGGATTCTGATAGGAGATCTATTGGTGATTGTTTTATTTCAAATTTCAAGACTTTGTTTGCCTCCACAAATCCTATTGCTAGCATTGAGTTACTAGACCTTTTTCATTGCTCCGTGTCTGATGAAGATAATAACATGTTATGTGCTATTCCAACTGAAGCAGAAATTCATACTGCACTAGCTAGCCTTGGTGAATCAAAGGCCCCTAGCCCTGATGGATTTACAACTCTTTTCTACATGAAATATTGGGATGGTATTAAATTGACTGTTCTACAAGCTGTCTGGAATTTTTTCAGGAATAACCACATGATCAAGGAAGAGAATCACACTTTTATAGCTTTAATTCCAAATAAGCTGGGTGCCTCCTCCGTGCATCATTTCCGCCCCATCAGCCTCTGCAACATTATTTATAAGATCATATCCAAGCTACTAGCTACTAGGCTGAAGCCCCTACTCAACAATATTATATCTCCATATCAGACAGCTTTTGTTCCTAACCGCCATATTCAGGACAATTCTATATTGGCTCATGAGATGCTTCATACTCTTAAATCTAAGCGGGGTAGAGGAGGCCTAATGGCTGTTAACATTGACATGGAGAAGGCTTTTGACAAAATGGAATGGTCATTTCTACTTGCAATTCTTACAAAACTTGGTTTTCATCCAAAGTGGATCAACTGGATCAGACTTTGCATTTCCACCTCTTCATTCTCAGTGCTTCTCAATGGCAACCCTTTTGGGTTATTTTCCCCTTCTAGGGGTCTTCGTCAAGGTGATCCACTATCCCCTTTTCTCTTTATTATTGGCACTGAAGTTATCTCCCGTCTGCTTCACCAAAGCCTTCGTGGTTTTAAAATAGCTAGATCATGTTCTTCCTTAAACCATATTTTATTTGCTGATGATCTAGTCATCTTCACCACTGCAACCTCTAGTGAAGCTATTATTATTAGGGATTGTCTTAATAAATATAGCTCTTGGTCAGGACAAACTGTCAATACCAATAAATCAAATATTCTGTTTAGCAAAAACACAAATGCTTCTACCATCTCTACTATCAGGAACTTTCTCCCCTACCAGTTCACCCCAGCTCCTGCAAAACACCTTGGCCTTCCTATCCTGTTTGGCAAATCAAGAACAGCAGCCTTCTCTGACATCTTAGACAAGGTTAATGGGAAAATTGAAGGTTCGAGATCTAAAACTTTGTCTCAGGCAGGTAAATCAACTCTGATTAAAACAGTGGTATCTACTCTACCATCCTATGCCATGAGTTCTTTTCTGTTTCCAAATGCTCTTTGTAAAAAATTGGATAGGGCTTTTAAAAATTTCTGGTGGGGTTTCCCAAAGGACAAAACCCGCAACTTATCTCTAAAATCTTGGAATTCTACGTGTTTGCCAAAAGACCAAGGTGGTCTTGGTTTCAGACTTATGAAGGATGTGAACTTGTCTCTGATATCCAAGCTCGGATGGAAACTGCTCTCCAATCACAACAGCTTATGGGTCTCTCTATTCCAGCAAAAGTATATCAGATATGGTAATCTCTTATCCTCTTCTCTTAAAACTGGATCTCGAATTTGGAATTGCATCAAGGCAACCTTACCCATCATCTCTTCTGGAGCTTGTTTTATTCCTCATAATAACTCAAGCCTTCCTATATGGTCCTCACCATGGATTCCTACTGTCCCATCCTTCACACCTATCCCTAGATTGCCGTCCATCTCCTCCAACCATCACCTGGCCATTTCTGATCTTATACACTCTCCTACCATGTCCTGGAGGCAAAATGTCTTGCATTTTTTGTTTGATCCCACCACCATATCTGAAATTTTAAAAATCAATATCAGTCCACACTCTGATTCCCTTCTCTGGACCCCTTCTTCTACCAGTGTTTTCTCCACCAAATTCGTCCATCACCTCATTAGCTCCTTATCTCCTTCCACCCCTTCACATCTCTCAAAATCTAGTTGGAAGGCTCTTTGGAAGCTTCAGCTGAACCATCGCCTTAAACTTTTTCTTTGGAAAATGGTATTGGAATATTATTCCTACCAAATTTTGAATTTCTCAAACCATCCCTTCTTCCATATCAGACACCAGTTGCTCCCTATGCTCTTATCCCATAGACTCTCTCCCCCATCTCTTTTTCACTTGCCCCATTGCACGAGTGGTTTGGCGTCAATCTTTTTGGCCTTTGGATACTATTGCATTAAATGTTACTAACATGACAGATTGGCTCCTTATCATTCTCCATCCACATTGTATGCTTGGCGTTCCTCCAGCAGAGACTCATAGGTTCCAAATTTTTGCTGCTGTTGCTTGTGACTACCTTTGGTTTTCCAAGAACAAAGCTTATCATGATGGCATTATCCCAAATGCTCTTAGCATATCTACTACTATCAACATGATTGCTCTGGAACACTATTATGCGTGGACAGCCAAATATGATAAAACTCCTGCAGTCTGGAAAAGCCCATCTCCTCCCTATTTCAAGATAAACTATGATACTGCTATCAGAGCCACCTTCTCTACTCAAGCTGCAGTCTGCAGAGACTTTATTGGTTCTACAATCAAGTGTATCTCCCTGATTAGCTCTCCATGCTCTCCTCTTTATGGTGAGGCTCTTGCTGCTCTTCTGGCTTCCCGATTGGCAACTTATTTAGGGTTATCTTTTTTTATCTTAGAAGGTGATTCTCTCAATGTCACTTAGGCGCTTCAGCATCCAACATCTACTACAGAATGGCGAATTGCTTCCATCATCTCCAACATTCTCTCCATCCTCCCTCCAACTACTGGCTGGCAAGCTAGTCATATTAACCGAAGTGCAAACTTCTGTGTCCACCATGTGGCAAATTGGGCCGCAACTAAAATTTATTCTGGCTGCATTCCCATCCTTTCCCCATTATCCTCATCTTTTCCTTCATGTTTTGAAAAAAATACCCCCTCCACCTTCTTTGTTCCATAAGTTAGATTTTTCTTTCATTTCGTTCTTTCTGCAATGTACTCTCAAAAAAAAAAATAAATAAATAAATAAATTGAATAAAAAACAAGATAATTTTACCTAGGCTTAAACCGCATGGCCCAGCCGTTTCTTATCGTTTTCATGTGCTTCCAACGCGTGATTTCTCGATATGGAATTACGTGGAAACCATGCGTGAATCCACTTCGGGAATGAGACAGTACTGAAATACGGCACCGATAACACCAAAAACACAATATTAGCACATAATAATAAGAATAAGTATAATTTTCACCGGCCAGCAATTCAAAGACGGCAACATGACCGGAACTATGCTTTCCGCTGAGGGCGTGTCACTGGACAAGACTATGGAGGAAATGTCCATCAATGGCCACGCGCCACCGCCACAGTTTCTTGTTAGAGAAAGCATTGTTGGGTCTACAGATTCTTCTCCGTCTGTTCCAATTCCAATCATTGATATCAGTCTCCTCTCCTCCCAAGATGAGCTGCAGCAACTAAGATCAGCTCTTAGCTCAAAGGGGTGCTTCCAGGTCTGAAACCTTTTTATCAGTAATTTTTGTAATTTTACTTTTACATGACATCTATTACTATTTTAGCACCTTATATTCTGTGCAAGTGGCTGTAATTAGGAGATTATTCTGGAAAATTGATGGGTTTTGCCTTAAATGTTTACATAATATAAACTATGAAGGAGGATCAGGAAGGGTCACTTCACCTGCCACTGCCATTTGAGTTCCAGCATTCCTTTTCTCTGTATTCTTGTTTTCTCCAATAATTTCCAACATGTCTGAAGCATTGCTTTACTATTGTGATTTGGGGCATCTGATTGATTCTCATCTGCTGGATTCTTGCAATTTTTTTTTTTTTTTTTTTGATGAATGAGTAAACTTTTCATATAGCAATGTAGTGTAAAAGTCTACGACCCTTACTCATTTTCAAAAGACGCCTTGAGAGAGGGGGGTATCCATAGCTTATAAAGTCTCCAGGTTATGTATCTCTTAGCAATGTGAGATATTTTAACACGTCTCCTCATGTGTGGCAACTTTTTGGCCAAACACGTGTTCAACATCGAGCGGGAAATGCTCATCATCGTCCAAAGAACCTGTTCTGATACCATGTAAAAGTTTATGAACATTTCTCATTCTCAAAAGACGCCTTGAGAGATGAGGGATATCCATGACTTATAAAGTCTTTAGGTCATTGTATCTCTTGGCAATGTGGGATACTTTAACCCGTAGAACTTTAGCAATCACTAAAGCTACTCAGATCACTAAACCAAGTCTATATCAGTATCACACCAAGTGCATATCAGAAAACTATATACAGGAAAGATCACACAAGAACCCCATCTCCTCAGTCTTGAACTTTATTCCCCATAAACCACAGAATACTTCATTCCCCTTTGTTGTCTTGAACTTTCCTTTAACTAAAAAGTCTGCTTTTGACTTCCCACTTCATCTGCTTTATCTCCTGTGTCTTTTGATGATCTCCATGACGCAGTGCATTCTTATTCCTGCAAATATTATAGATTGCAAACCTGAAAACCAGACGAAAAAGGGAAGCCTTCATCGTTCTACCCCTTCATTGCTGCAACCCAACAGACACAATTTCATCCCAGTTTGTAGGAGGATTAATCACAGTACATAGCTCCATAACATTGCACAAGAAAAATAAGTGGTCTCTATCTTCAATCCCATGCCAACAGAAAGCACAATGCACATCTCCTTTATAGCCACAATGCACAAGGAGTGTTAGTGAGCGTAGAGACCATTTATTCTTTGATTGTAGTTTCAGTAGGAGAATTTGGAGGGCTGTTTTCGGAAATGCTCTTTTAGTTCTTTTCCGGTGGCTTGGGATGAGGTTTTAAGCAAAGGGTCTAAGGGAGTGGAAGGGTAAAAGTTTGAAAGCCATTATCTGTAAGCTTGCTTGATATAAGGGAAATGTTCTTTTTCATCTTGTTGAAGGGGGTTTTGACAATATAATTCCATTTTCTCTTTTCATCATCATCATCACTTGACGATCGATATTATTTGTCAGCCCATTAATTAGTTTAGAAATTATTGTCTTGAGATCCTAAGAGAAAACAACGAAATATTCGTGCGTTCTTCACTGAAATTAAGATCTTGTTCCTTCGATATATGGATCTTACCGATCAGCTTTTGAGCATCAGGCAATAGGTCACGGGATTCCAGGTTCATTTCTTGACAAGGTACGGGAAGTTGCAAAACAATTCTTTGCACTTCCACCGGAAGAAAAGCAAAAGTATTCCCGAACAGCTCATCAGGTTGAAGGGTATGGGCATGACATGGTGGTTTCAGACAAGCAAATTCTTGACTGGTCCAGTCGCTTATTTCTTAGAGTCTTCCCGGAAGACCAAAGAAGGCTCAATCTTTGGCCACAAATTCCAAAAAATGATTTCAGGTTTGCTTTTTATAATTAACCTTCAAATCTGTATATTTCACATCGATGGTGATTTTTACTGTAAAAAGTAAGCACCTGGAAAGAATCACATGTAGCATTTCTTTTCTACTATAATTAAGGGAATTGAACCAACTTGATTAAATCTTTGGCAGTGAGATATTACATGACTATGGTGTGAAATTGAAGTGCATGATGGACATTCTCTTCAAGGCCATGGCAAAGTCACTGGATTTGGAAGAGAGCAGCTTCTCGAGCCAGTTTGGAGACCAACCCATAATGCAAGTCAGATTTAACTTCTATCCTGTTTGCTCAAGACCAGATATGGTTCTTGGTGTCAAAGCTCATTCAGATAGATCAGGAATGACAGTTCTCCTGCAAGATGAACAAGTTCAAGGTCTTCAAATTCTCAAAGATAGTACATGGATTAATGTTCCTGTAATTCCTCATGCTCTTGTTGTCAATCTCGGTGATCAAATGCAGGTATCTCTCTACTGAGTCACTCTAATTTTGCATATTAAAAGTATGATTTTATACTAAATCGCATAAAATGTATCTTTTAAAAGTGCGTTTTTAAGAAATTGTGATTTGAAAACGAAGAAGAATCTGTGTTTTCAAATCATACGCAAGGAGGCGAGTTTTAAAAACCCCATGATTTTAAAAGTCAAATTCCAATTTCACCAAACGCTTAATTACGTTTTTATATATCATTTTTTCAAATCCCATGTTTTAAAATTGCAAAACCCAAACGGACCTCAAGTGTAATCGCATGAAAGGGATCCATTATGCATCTAGGGAGGAATCGAGAATTTATCATCCATGCAAACATGATGTTTCATTTCATATTTGCAATGGATTAATCTTCAAAGATGATACCAGTCCAAGCTGGAGAAAGCAACCTCCAACTGCATTAAAGCAACTGGTTGTAATGAATTTATATATGCAGATAATGAGCAACGGAATATTCAAGAGCCCGATGCATAGGGTACTGACTAACACACAGAAGCTGAGGATATCGGTGGCCATGTTTAATGAGCCGGAGCAGGATAAAGAGATTGGACCTGTAAATCAATTGATTGACGAGAAAAGGCCAAGGCTATATAGAAATGTGAAAAACTTCGCTGAATTCAACTATGAATGTTTTCAGAAAGGGAAAGTAGCAATTGAGGAAGCTAAAATATAGCTTTTCTTCCGGCTTTTGCTTATATATCTACTCTGCATGGTACTGAAAGTAAGTTGATGGTGAAATTATGGAACATGTATGCTATTCCGATATGCCTGTTTCGGAATCAATTAAAATAAACTTTATTAAATGGTAAGGTGTTTTTATTCTCTTGGATTTTCTATTTTGTGAAGTAACTGGCTTATGCTTTTCATTTTCCATTTATTGCCCCGGCAATTTGACAGAGCCAAAAGTACTAGAAATTCAATAGTAATGCAATCACATGTTAAATGGTGATTTTAAAAACCACATCATTCTTAGAGGGATACAAGAGTGACTTCTAACATTATTCCGTTGGAGAGTTGTTTATGGCTTATGTTTGGAAGGTGTGCAGCAGAAATAACATGTGTCGTGTCGGTTGGGGAAAGTGGTGAGTTCTAAGATAAAAAGTTAGTAAGAGAGCATGAATACACATACATTCTCTCATTTGGTAGTTGCAGTAGACACTACAAGAGTCAAAGCATATGCATTCTCCTAATTCGAAACCCTAAAATGAAATCTAGAGAATGAAAGATATATGAGGGAAATTTGGAGTGACGTATAGCTACTCTTACTCATATATTCATTGGAATTGAATAGGAAATAGAAAAAGAATTTCCTTATGTCCAATTTAAAAGGAAATTTATATTATTAATTAACAGATCTTATCTTATAAAATTTCTATAACTCAAGAGTCAAGCCCACAAAAGCTTTTTTTTTGAGAAATCAATCAAACTTTCATTAATTGGTGTAAGTTATTCAGCAATTACAATATGAAAAATGAATGGAGGGTACTCCTCCAACCAAACCATCTCAAAATTCAAAGCCAATGCATGTTTTGCTAAAGAATGGGCAGCTGTATTTGCTTGCCTACAAACATGACGAACAACAAAAGCAGGGAAGGATAATAAACGAACCCGGATGTCTTCTATCATTTGCCCGTAACCACTTAAATAAGTGTTAGATTGGTTAAGTGCACCAACAGTGATCAAAGAGTCGCCTTCCAGAATAATCCTTTGAAAACCCAGCTTTCTTCCCAACTCTACAGCGCGCCATGTAGCCATCACCTTCACAATCAAAGGGTCCGAAACATATGGGATTGTGACGGCCAATCCCACCAAGAATTCCCCCGCTTCATTGCGAACCACAACTCCCGCACCTATATTATTTGTAGAGGAATTTAGAGCGCCATCCCAGTTTAATTTTACCCATCCCGGAGACGACTTCAACCACCTTGGAACAGTTGGTGGGGGACCCTAAGACACCATAGGCTCTTTAACATTAGCCTCAGAAAAATGACCCAACACCTCTCTTGCCTAGCAGACGACCTGCAAAGGGGCAATGAAGGTGCGACCAAAAACAACACCATTCCTTCTTAACCAAATGTGCCGTGCAACAGAGAATACGTCAGCTTGAACCCGGGACTCCAGCTTATCCATCATTTGTTGAACCCAGCCCAACCTGTCTCTTTCCTCTAAAGACAACTTTTGAATCTGTTGTGAGCACTCTTGCCAGACTCCCATAGACGCCGGACAATCCCATAGAGCATGCCAAACAGTTTCCACCTGACCTTCACAAATTGGACATAGAGGATCCTGCACAATATTTCTACTAAACAGATTCTCTTTGGTTGGCAGTGCATTGTTACACACTTTCCATAGGAATAATTTTAGGACTCTTGGAACCTGCAGTGACCATATAGTTTTCCATACCTCTGACACTTCCTAAGGCCTGGAACACTCCCCTTCTTCTCTTGCCCTCCTTGATAGCTCAAGGAAGTATGCACTTCTAACAGTGAAGCAACCCTTCTTTGTTCCATGCCAAATGAGAGTATTTGGTTGATGTAAAAAACTAAGGGGCAGACCACGAATCACCTCAGCCTCTGCAGGGTTGAAAATAGCTCTTACCAAGCCCACATCCCACCAACCAGTATTCGAGTTGATCAGGGAACAAACCCGAACATCCTATTGTAAAATGTGCACTGGAGATTGCACCTGGAAAGTAGTTGGAGAAGGAAGCCATTTGTCACCCCATATATTAATACTCTCTCCATTTCCTACTCTCCAAAGTAGACCCCTAGTCAGAACATCCCTAGCCTTGAAAATGCTTCTCCAAGCCAAAGAAGGGGTCCTGCCTAGTTGAGCAGACAAAAAGGAACCATGAGGAATTATTTTGTACCAAGAGGATATAAGCTTAGTCACATCTTCTTCGCCGATGATAGTCTATTATTTTGTCGTGCGAATTTTTCAGAATGGTGTCAAATTTTCAGGCTACTCGAGATGTATGAAAAAGCTTCAGGCCAGAAGCTAAACAGTGCAAAAACAGCTATTTTTTTCAACAAAAACATGGGTAGAGCTTTCAAGGACCATATTCAATCTGTGATGGGAGTGGCAGCCACCAAAGGGTATGAAAAATACCTTGGTCTCCCTGCCCTTGTAGGCTGTTCAAAGCTGAAGGCTTTTGCAAACATCCAGGAACGTGTACAGAAACTTTTAGATGGATGGAAGGAGCGGTTCTTATCTCAGGCGGGTAAGGAGATTTTAATCAAGGCTGTTATTTAGGCAATTCCCACTTATAATATGAGCATTTTTTTTTTGCTGCTTAAGAGGTTGTGCAATAATCTAAAGGGCTTGATTAGCCGTTTTTGGTGGGGGCACAAAAATAATTCTCATAGGACAGCTTGGGGGAAGTGGGAAAAACTTGGCAACTCTAAGCGGAATTGTGTCGTGGGCTTTCGGAACTTGGAGGTGTTTAAGTTGGCTTTACTCGCTAAACAGGGCTGGCGACTTCTAAAGAATCCTACATCTCTAGAAGCCCACAAAAGCTATGATATCAATACATGATTTATTTTCGTGTATTTCGCCGCCTAGATTAAAGTATAATATTAATTACATTAATAGTGGTACATAATTTTTTATTTATTTTTTTGTAAATTCAAAAAATGTAGGTGAGAAAAATCAATTTTGAATATTCTACTTGAACGTGATCGTAATAACACTTGCTTGCTTGGAGCTGCATGAGAGGGAGGGGCCTAGACAATGGGATATCATGTTCAACTAAGTCATAGCTAGTATGATGTAGCCTCATCAAGACATAATTTGGACTTAAAGCGACTAATACTAATGGAATTAATTATTCTTATCTTGAGAGTCGAACTCTCACTTTAGTACATGCGTTTAATGTTAGAATCCATAACACGTATCGAGAAAAAAAAAATCAATATTTAAGATATAGAAATTTTAACCTGATCCGCCAATATTGCATATGTTTCTGCTAGCAAGATTATGTGTTTTCTTTACTAATTCTCTATCTTATGAAATCTTAATTAAACTAAACAATTTTACGTCGTTTGCCTATTAACACGAGCTTTATTTGTAGGCAAGAAAAGAAGAAAAATAAAATAGGAATTGTTAAATACGGACTTACAATTATAGTAGAATACACAAACCTTTTGTAATCCTACAAAGAAAGGACTATAATTTTCAAACCTAGAATGACTAGATGACAAGCAAAGGCGGAACTACTTCTTGTGGTTGGAACGAATGTCCTCCCAAAAATTTGGAAAATCTTTTTAAAGTTTATGTTTTTTTATAACTTTATCCCCAAAAATTATATTTTTGTCACCCTTTTATAAATTTGTCCCTCCAAAATTATATTTTGTCCCCCTTTTAAGTTTCTCTTTTAGTTTTGCCCTCTCTTCTAGCATAAAAAACAAAAAAAATACCCCCCTTCATTTAATTTTCCTCCAACTCCAGTTCGCTTCTACTCCAATTTAGTTTGAGACTTTGAACCGACTTTTTGTTCACGGTTTACTATGTAATTAAATTTAAGACTTGTCTACTTTTATTTTAAATAAGCACGCACAAACTCACGTATAAATAGATCGAAATTAAATATATTTAATTATGTGCTTATGTATTATATAAATTCGTCCCCCATAACAAATTTTGGTTCCGCCCATGATGACAAGTGATAAAAACATTGAACAATGTTGTTTGTAGCTAGAACGGTTAAAAAATATTAATACTTAACCAATTAGTTAAAAAAATAAAATAATAATTAAAAAAAAAAAGGCAAGAGAGAGAAAGTAGCTATTAATGTGCTTAGAAAGTAGATTAATTGCTAAGCAGATCTTATTACCATGTTTTGGAAATTGTTTTCTATCACGTCAAGTAGATGAAGTTATTCTTATAAAAATAAATAACTAATGTTCAAATGACTAATAAAAACTTGAAGAACCCCCTGAATATTAGCGATGAGATTCCCATACATATATACTCCAATTTAATCCGGATCTGTTGATAGCATTTACCACAATCATATATAGAATTCCACCCTCCAAAATCAAGTTTTTTAATCCCCTATTTTTGCAAAATTCCATTGTTCGCAAAGCTGCCAAAGCCTCAGCTACAACCAGATCAACCAAACCAATTACTGTGTGAGAAACTGCAGTAAATGTATATATTTATTATATTTAAAGCAATTTAAGTTTTTAATCACATTGCAAATTTTTATTATTTGAAAAGTCTTATTTGCTTGCATCAGGATCCTCTCCGGTTGCTTTCAGCTGAAGAGAAGCCGATCCTTACATATAAAGGACATAATTATAATTTTACACCGTGTAAAATTACAATTCTGGAGAAGATTCTGATCTTCACAGCTGAAGAGAAGCCAGTCCTTACATATAAAGGATATAATTATAATTTTACACTATGTAAAATTACAATTCTGGGGAGGATCCTGATCCTTATTTCTTAAGCAACCTTAGGCCACCTTATCTCCGGCCGTCGAATAAAATAGATAATAATTTGTCTTTTTGATCAATCCAACCAATCTAATAATATATCTTTGCAGAAAGAGAAGCTCTGCGTTCTTCTTCTTCTTTTTTTTTTCTAGAGAGAGAAGTAAAACATGTTTGTGTGTTTGCTTGGGGGGGGGGGGGGGGAGAAGAGGCTCACGTCTCCCTCCCCTAGGTACTGGTCTTTAAGCCAACCCTTATGGGTTGTTTTCTTTTGTTCTTCAAACCTTTATGGCATTGAAGCTTTTGGTCCTCTCGGATTTGATCCAGTGAAGGTTTGTATTTGTGTTTATTTCTTGTTTTTTTCTTTTCCTTGTCAGGAAGACGACATGAGATGGTCACTGAGAGTGTTTTTCCGGTCGTGTCTCCGGCGATTTCTTGTCGTTTGTTAATTCGTCCTTTTCATCTTGTGAAGCCAAATCTGTTTCCATCCGCCAGTTCTCTCTTAACACACTCCCCATGGTGGTGTTCACCGTCATCTATGGTGGTTGTCTGCTGCTAGGAGGTTACCAGAGTTGGCGCTTGTTCTCCACGCGCTGTCGCCGGTTGCAAAACACTTTATTTTTTTGACCGGATCTTTGTTTTAGTTTTCCTATTATATTTATGTTTTTTGTTTCATATATATATTTCTTGTTTTGTCAAAGTCTGTCTATGAGTTTTACAAATATTATGATTATGTTTTTAGTGCTTGATTGCTCGGATCAGCACTCTCATATTTAGTAGTGGAGCTTAATGTCTGAGAGGGACTCAAAATGTCAAATGTTGTAATATTTATGTATTTATAGACAACACCCAAGTCAGTTTGTTTGGCTTAGTGTGTAGAGTGTTTGTACTTCTACCCACCGTGATATACGTGCCCTCGGCCTCTTCTAGTAATGCAAGAAATAATATTTGCTTTGTTGAAAAATAATAATAATAATAATAATAATAATAATGTATCTTTGTGTATAATATATTATACATCAAAACACGTGATGAATATAATAAGCCAACGGACGGCAGACTTTGGATTTGGAGCTCCGAGCTATCCATCCATCCTGGCGAGTAAAAGAAAAAAAAACGCAGATACTACATACGTTAACACAGACCGACAAAAATCCGACATAATATTCGAAATTATTTTTAAAATAATATCTTTTATATATGTATTTATTGTTTTGTCCATAAGTTGCAGACCTACTCCCTGGTCCGCCCCATTATTGGAGACACAACGGGACCACGCCTTAGTGGTTTTAATTAAGTTTTGCTATTTTAAGGCGAACAGCTTTTCTGAATGGGCCATGGCAGACCCTAGTGCGAAGGAGGCTGCAGGTACTGATCATCATCTCTCCAAGAGCGTGCAAGAAATGTCCATCAATGGCAACGAACCTCCGCAAGAGTACACCGTCAAAGATGGCAATTTTGGCTCCATAGAGTCTTCTCCACCGTTGGGTTCAATTCCGATAATCAACATCAGCTTATTCCTCCCTTCTTCATCACACGATCCTAAACAAGTAGAGAAGGAGCTCCAGAAACTGAGATCAGCTCTAAGCTCGTCAGCAGGATGCTTCCAGGTTAATTTCTTATCATTTCTACGTACGTACCCATCTTTAAATCTTTCAGGGAAAAGTTTTACACGGTGAAAGATTATAATATAATGCCGAATACAAAAGTAAGATACAAAGAAATACGTGGTTTGGTCTATGATTTATGCCTACAAGACAAAGTTTAAATGGTTACATTTTACTCTTATTTTTTAAGTAATGATTACATTAATATAGCATACTCCTATTTATAGGAGAATTAATCAGATTATAAAAATATACTTTAACTATAATTAAGTAATAATCTTCAACTCTAATTATCTGATAGACTTTAATTGTAGCTGCGTTAATTAATTAGATAATAATTTTCAATTGTAGTTAGGTCACAATCTTCAATTGTAATTTAGATTCTTGAACTCCTAACATACTTTAACGGTAGAAAGCTTACTAGGATCATTAATTATTGCTGCTTGGCTTAAAAACTTTTGATTTTTTACTTATGCTAAAGTTCCTGTTTATTTGTTTTATTAAATCTTTTGTTATGATTAAAATAGCACGGACAAAAGTTCTTGTCGGTGTGCATTTTAATAACAATTTATAATAAAGTAATTTGTTCGTTTCATAAATTTTTTGTTATATATTAAAGTAATTTTTTCGTTTCATCAAGTGGTCGGTTGTTACAAAAAATGTTTAATAACGCACTAATTATTCTTTTTCTTTTGAGATCGATTTAACTCTCCTTCATGTCATGTCAAAAAAAAAAAAAAAAAAAAAAAAAAAAAAAAAAAAAACTACTCTCCTTCATGTTGGGCTGGACTGGGGTGGACTGTCCAAGATTGGAGTCCCTAGTTCAAGTCTCCACAACAAAATAATAAAATAAATATAAAACTCATGACTTATCTAATGATTCTCCTTATTTAAAATAATAACAATAATAATAATAATTTTTTTTTTTTTTTTTTTTTTTTTGGGATAAAAACTCACCATTTTATTTCTAACAAAACGTTGGTTTGGAGGACACGTCTATGACTAAAGTAATGAGACTTGTCTTTTATTAAATTTGAAAGGAGGACACTTCTTAAACTTAAAAGTAATCAGACTTGTCTTTTAATTAATAAAGGAGGACACATCTAAGGATTTGATAGAACCTATGGAGCCAAGTATATGTGATCACTGCAGTGACGGACCGGGCATTGATAAATTGGAGGGTTAAATTGAAAATAAAAAATAAAAAAATTAGGGGTAAAATTATATATATAGAGAAAAATCTGGGGCTTGGAGGGCCCTGCCCTTGAATACGTCTGCCCCTGGTAATCAGTAAGGAAGCTAGGGACGATAGATCAATAAGGAATAGTCTCAGCTTGACAGGGATCAAGCTTGATATAAACACAATCCAATTATGCCCAGTCCAACAGCGTGGCCCTCTAACTACGTGCTAAAAGCTAAACCATGATGTTGATCTTGATGTCCAAATGGTGTGCACCAAACACTTCCCAAAGTAATAAGACATGTCTATAAAGAAAAAAATTAACCTTTTTTTCTTATAAAAAAGAAGAAAAGAAAAAAAAAAAGAAAAAAAAAAAGAAAAAAAAGAAGACGCTTAAGCCAGACAAGTGCATTTATTTATTTATTCTTAAAAAGTAAAATTAAGACTTAACTTAACTAACTTTTCTTAGGGTAGTCGAATGGAAGATCAATGGATAAATGATTGGTTACGTATATTGAGAATGATATATTTAAGACTATTAGCAATGAAGAAATCATGCAGCGATTTCAAAGTATGAAGACTCGTCGATGACAACTAAATAAATGAACACTAGTTGTGACAAAATAAATTGTAAGTTACATTTATAAATTTTAAGCAATAATTAAATTTTGTTGAATTATTTATTTATTGTGTTAGTCATATTTTTAATATTTTTATTTATTTTTGATTAACTTTAGATTTTTTTTTTTTTATCAAAACAAAAAATAAAAATTATTGACTCACCTTAATTAAATCCTGGCTCTGCCACTATGTGTGATGGGAAATGATATACATATATTCTCTACACATCTTTTACACATCTTCATATATACAATCAAGTTTTAAATCTACCATGCAGGTTTCATAAATTCAATGATAAATTAAAAAATGAGATGAACATAAGAAATGTATTTATATCATTTTTTGTGCTCTCACTATTCTTATTACTAAAAGTTCTCTCTATATATAAATATATTATGTGTTATTATTTCCTGTGAGCATGATGCATTATTTTGAATAATTGAATTATTTTATTATTTATATACCATAGAACTTAACCAACAATTTTAAGGAAGCTTGCAATATATTTATTATCGACACTCTGCCTAAGCTAAATGTTTTCAAGGTTTAGGTTAAGCTTAAACGTGTTGCTTGAGTGAATTTATTATTTCAAGAAAAGAGAGACTGATAATTAGGACATTATGAGTTTGTTCTTTTACCGTGCATGGTTAAAAATTTATTATTTCACAAATGAAAGTAATGAAATATGTGATTTTCCCAACAATGAGACAAACTACATGATATACCCAGACCCAGTTTCCATATGTGGTATGCTAAATATTGCAAGCAGAATATTATTTAGCTGCCCAATTTAAAAAATATATATTTTTTCTTTCAAAAAAAAAAAAAGGAATATTTTTGGCCTCTTACTTTAGTGATAGCTTCTTCTTCTTCTTCTTCTTTTTTTTTTTTTTTTTTTTTTTTTAACATGTCTACACAAGAGGGAGATGGGAGGTTCAAATTAATGACTTCCGCTTTATGAGACGTGGTCTCCAACCAATTGAACTACCCTTTGAGAGCACTTTAGTGATAGCTAGATCTTAGTTTAAGACCATATTAATCTCATTAACATGTGCTTAAATATTATCGCATGAAAATTTTACCTTATGGTACATTGTACACCAAAAATATCATAATGTTTCAGCTTTCTCAAAAAAACAAAAATAAAAATAAAAAAGGAAATGCTCTTAAGTGCTCACTTCTGACGTAACAGTAAAACTCACCGTTGAATGTGAAAGAAAACAATAATGAAATAAAAATAAAAGCGAAAATAAAATAAAATAGAGACACAAGAGATTTTACGTGGCTCGGTCTATGAACTACGTTTACAGAAAAAAGCTCAAAAGACTACATTATTGCTCTTATTCCTTGATAGAAGATGTATAATAAAATGACATATTTATAGTTGAATGAAACAATGAATACAATAATTATATAATCAAAATGTAACCTATGAGAATTATAAGAGTTACATAATCAATATATAACATATGAGAATTATGACGGTAATAATGCATGAGAAATACATAATAAGTATATAACGTATGAGAATTATGAGAGTAAATAATACATTAACAGAATGATACATATACTTTCATTTGTTAGTTCATCTAATGAATTTTTTTTTTTTTTTTTTGCCACATTAGATAGTGAACACTTAAAATATGTGTTGCTAGCACTCCTCTACGATTGACGTAATTTTTTTTTTTTTTTTTTTAGAATGGTAAAATAACAATGTGAATTGGTATTTGTGATAACAATTACTATTTATAAGGAAAATGTGTAAATTGTGTAAATTGTAATTTGGGGTAGTAATGGTAAGGTTAATGAAAATTTAATTTTGTTTTCATCTTCATTAATGAGATATATTATATGATTTGATATCCGATGTGAGTTGGTTTCATAAATTTAATAAAGTAAAACTCACATAGATTGTATAATCTCAAAATTATTAAGGTTGTTGAAATTTCTTGGAAAAATAATTTAGATATTCTCATACATTATTATAAGGGTTGAATGTATTTATTTGGAGAATTTTAATTGTGTAATGTGCATCAAATTTGAAGTCTTATGTTGTGAAATTCAAGTCATGTATTTGACAAGAAGAAATGATATTTTGTCACCCAAAGACATAATTATTGAAATAACTATTGACTTTTTTTTTTATTTTTTTTAAAAAATAAAAAACACAAAACCAGACCCCAACCCATTTACATGATTTTGTGATTTTTTGTTTAATTAAAAAAATTAAAAAGTTAATAATTGTATCATGAGGTGGCAATATATCATATCTCATTTGATAAGTGCATGAAATTGAACTATGATTCATTTTCGTAAGCAGATAATGCTTGAAAAAACATGGAATTCATAATATGCTAAAAGGAAATGTTAAGCATATGTTGTTGTACTTCACAAAAAATTGTAAGTACCATCTATCTTATAGTAATTTTTTTTTTTTTTTTTAAAAAAAAAAAAAAAATCTTAATTCGCTAAACGTGTATATTTTTTGAAATTCCTCTAGTACGATAGGGTGAACCCAACACATTATAGTGTTTTTATATAAATCTTATTTATTTGACAAAATTAAAGTGGCCTTTAAACAAAATTGTGAGGTTAAAAATCAAGAAATTTTGTGGGCATATCTTGTCCTTTAAATTTTACTCAATAGTGGGTGTAATTTTGAGAAGCTTGGGATTAATTTTTTTTTTTAATTCCCTTAACATTTATAACAAATTTTGGATACAAAGAAGAATGTAACAAATTTTGAGAAATTTTAAGAGCTAAACTTTTATGCATATAAAACTTGAGAAATATACGAGTCTTATATTGTCTTTTGAGCTTTTTGAATACTACACCCATGTATACTATAAAATGATGAACATGTAATTGAGGGATATATGATTGAGAACTAATGATGCAGTTGATCGCACAACTAGACTTAGACCACGAATGCCTGGAAAGGAAAAATAAGATGAGATGAGAGACTTGTCGGGGGTTAGTCAACGCAGTTTGGGATGTTATACGTCGCAACCACCCTAAAGACCTAAAAGGGATAAGACCTAGCCTGGGCTAGCTCCCACAAAGCGATAAGAACCAACACATATAGGAACCCCAAGTTCGAGATGGCGCACAAAGCGGTCAGGATGCTTAACATCCCAACCACCCCAAAGATCCCAAAGATATAAGACCTAGTCAAGACAGGCACCCCAAATTTTAGAAGGCACTTGACACGGTTGGGATGCTAGACATCCCAACCACCTTGAAGACCTCAGAGGAGTAGGACCTAGTTGCCTATGGGTGCGGGATTGATATTCCAAGTACGAAAGTGTACTTCACACCAAGACCAAGTCACGAACTTGACACGTGGACGCAAAAGTTGCTCACCCCAAACTGAGAGCTTAGATGCAAGCTCGGTGCTTGGGGGGGGGGGGAGAGAGAGAGAGAGAGAGAGAGAGAGAGAGAGAGAGAGAGAGGAGGGGAGAGGAGGTATGACCAAAGAAATGCTAGATAGAGCTAATCAAACAACCTCGAGCCAACTCCATCGCCGAGGAAAACCCAAAAGGCAGCACGATGTAAAGCCTCCATTTGCCAAACTCAATTTATTTTAGTTGCGAATCCCTATTTAGACCGGCACTCGAGCGAGTGAACACAACATTTCAAAGTGACATGCCTTAAGGACTAAATGTGTTGCTCATGGTAAACCTACCCAGGCCCCTATGGCCACACCCGAGATTAAGCAACGTGACTGCTTGCATGTGACATCTAGGTCGAGGAAAGCCTGACCAAGGCCCATATTGTAACATCCAGGAAAATAGTTTAAGAAAATTATTGACTTTGAAATTTTGCAAAAAAAAAAGAAAAAAACAAAATAAATTTACGTCTTTAAGTTATGTGGACAAGCACGGTAATGCTTGTAGGTGATCGGATGAAGGAGAGTGGAAATCTAGCCAAAAACCCTATAGTCTAAATTTTCTCCACGGTCTCGATTGACTGAGCGAGAATCTCAATCGATCGAGCTAGTAATGCCACATGTCAGATTGGGTTTGCACTGGAAGAAGGGTGATTCCTTGGTGGAGTTTTTGGTTTATGATATAGTGTAGAACCTTGAAGCCTACAATGTATATGATTGGATTGTTGTATGCTAGAGGTGGCACACTAAAGAACCCGTTGCACCGGTATGAATGTATTTTAAAAGGACGGAAATTTCCTATAAACTTGTTTGTAAGAAATTTTTTACAAACCAAATTCTAATATTGACATGTGTCCATTGTATGTGAGAAGCACATGCTTTTTTTTTTTTTTTTTTCTAATTACATGTACTTCTTAAAGCAAGCAAAATTGTTGTGCCTTAGCCAAGTCAAATATGGGTGATTACTCGTCTTATTATTAAAACATTTCCATATACATAAATATGTTATGTACTATCATCCATCCTAAATGATAATTTTAAATTGTTATTATTTGTTGTAAGCTTGTTGCATTATTATGAATAATTGAAATAGTTTATATCTGTATACAATGAAATAAAAATTTCTCATTAGTGGGAGTCCAACCAAAGTTGTGTCCTCGGCTACCTTACTAGTGCCATGTTTCCAGGTCTTCACCCTATCGACAGTACGACCGACTGTAATTTCAATAAGTGGCTTGTCGACTGTTAATGAGATTGACACCTTAGAGAATCTTTTAATGAGACTATAATATATCATGTTGGAACATAGTATATTAACTATATTAACTCAATTATGCTTTATTAACTACTTGCACTTGTGACATCTTTCTAATATGTCACTCAATCTTTTTACACTCATACGTGTATACTTAGCATTCTCTTCTTCACGTGTGAATCTAACTTCCACCTTTGTCCCTACTCCAGAGACCCTTTTCCGTACATGCGCTACTCCACAGTACCGCACACCATTTGTTAGTTAGATTAATACTTTGGGGAGTCTTTCAATGAAACAATAATAAAACATGTTAGAAAACTACTCAATCCAAAAGCTTAAGCTTATGGGTTTTGGCTAGGGTGGGCAATTCGAGTTCACGGGTCGGGTTCGTGTCAACCCGGCCGACCCGATTACATAAACAGGTCTAACACGAACCCGACCCGATGATTAAACAGGCTGTGACACGCGACCCGAGCACGACCCGATTAATAATCGAGTAACCCGAACACGACCCGATAAACACGACTAATAATCGTGTCACCCGTTTACCCGACACGACCAAATCCCACATCCACCTTCTACCAAACGCACACATATTTTCTAAGCAACCAAACAGATATCACAGGACATATACTCTAACATACATTAAAGCATCATATAATTTTAAAAAATTTCAGAAAATTTTTTTAACTTGATTTTTACTCGAATCAACCACATTTCACAGAAACCAGACTACCATTTCCTATTCCCAGCAACCAAATCCCAAACTCGACTTTCTAACAAAACACACAGCTTTTCTCAGATGTGCAAAACAAGCAGACACCGTTACCTTCTCCTAGTACCGCTTCTTTTTTTGCTGTATACTGTGAGAAAGGGAGCTCATCAGGAACTTCTTCTTGCTAAGCAAAGACAATATAATCAGGCGAGTCTTGATGGGTAAGAGAGGGGGGAGGGAAAAGTTTGGTGCAGAGAAAGGAGGAAAAAGCTGGATGGTTGGCGGTCGGGAGTGCGGAGTGCGGGCGGGCGAGCTACTGGGCAGTGGGCTAGGGTTCGCACTTCCCAGAATTGCAAAATCACTGTGATTCACAGAACAGAATGGGCATCCGGCATTTCGTAACTTTCGGTTTCGGGTTAGTTTTTTTTTTTAAAAAAATAAAAAATAAAAATACAACCGGGTCAAAATCGTGTCTGGCGAGTCAACCCGATTCTAATCGGGTCAGAATCGGGTTGACCCGATTTCGACCCGAACCCGATTATATAAAACTCAAACCCGATTTTTTCGTGTCGTGTTCGTGTCGGGTTCGCGGGTCGTGTCAAAAATTGCCAACCCTAGTTTTGGCCCAACTATGTGTAGATAAATACGATATCCAAATATTAGGAACAACCGATTCTCAAGTAGTGCAACAAAGTTACACTGGCCTAAGGACTCACAACCAAAAGTAGAAGAAAGATAAAAACTAAATGAAGAATGTACTTCTTATTTATAAAATAATGCAGCAATAAAAAATTTAAAAAAACAAAAAATAAATAAATAAAAAATAAGAAACTTGGGTTGGACAACACTTGCACAAGATAGAAGAAGGTTTTGGTAAAATATAATGGAATTAGAGACTTGGAAGCATGCCTAGGGTATATATAAGGGTTAGGGAATGGTTTTAGAGTATTTTCACACTTATCTAAAAAGATAAGCATGACTTTTTATGTGATCAAGGAGGAACAAGAATTTGTATATTAAATGATAATAATATTCCTTGGGAATGTGTAAAAGGTTATATTAAAAGATGAAGTTGAATAAGAGTAGTGATGGTTATATAACCAAAATAGAAGGTGGTAGGATGGAAAGGCTAAGAAAGATTGAATAACATGTGTTATCCATCATGTGCAAGTGAGTTTCCCCACATTTAAAATTACACAAGTTCTTCACTACATCACTCAAAACAAGAAGAAAATCAATAACTGTGGATTCTAGAAAATACACTTTAAAATTTAACACTATGTTATATTAACCACTTACACTTATGACATATTTTCAATGTAAAACTCAATTTCTTTACACTCATACGCATATACTCAACACCGACATCTTCTACAAAACTAAGTTTTGCAAAAACATTTATCAGATCAGTTACCCAAGAGGTTCCATCAACTGATTACATAGTCCTCTATGCATGTCAGATTGATAAAATTACATATGCACAGTTTATCATTTCCTAAAGTGATCGATCAGGACGTAAATTCTGCTGGGAATTTAAAGGAAATGAAGCATTTTTTTGCTTATTTATTTCCCATGTGCCTAAAAAATAGATCTTTCTTTATCTCTCTCTGTCTCTCTTTTCTTTTTTCTTCTTTTTCTTCCTACTGAATTGTTTAAAGTTTCAGGCAATAGGTCATGGAATTTCAAGCTCATTTCTTGACAAAGTCCGTGGAGTTGCAAAACAATTCTTCGCACTTCCAGTGGAAGAGAAGGAGAAGTACTCCCGAGTAGTTAATGAATCTGAAGGATATGGGAGTGATAGAATAGTGTCAAAAAAGCAAGTTCTTGACTGGTCCTATCGCCTAACTCTAAGGGTTTTTCCAGAAGATCAAAGAAGGCTTAATCTTTGGCCGAAAAATCCAAATGATTTTGGGTACCTACTAAATATTCTTATAATTTGCAGAAAATTTCACTTACCGCTATTGATCTTTTATTATTTTTATAATCATACCCATAAACTTTAAAAAATATCAATTTAGTGTATCCATATTTCAATTTTTTTTATTTTTTATTTTTTCAATATCACTCCTAGCCTCCTTTAAGATTTTCCGTTAAATCCTATTAAAATTTTTAAAATACCCGTTTATATATATATATATATATTCAAAGATTCAGGTATAAGTATTTTTGCAAATTCCATTAAATCCTTCCCAACACCTAAATCATTACAATTTTTTATTTTTTATTTTTCCTTACAACAAATGAGGGGATATTTTATGAATTTTTTGACACCCTTCCGTTACAATTTAACGGAAAATTCTAACGGAATGTTGAAATTGAAAAATAGATACACTAAATTGATATTTTTTAAAGTTTATGAGTATGATTGCAAAAGTGATGAAACATCAGGGATAGTAAGGGAAGTTTTCCAATAATTTCTTCAAAATTTTAAATGATCACTTATCTGAAGACTCGTAAAACAATAGCCTTTTCTTGCTCTAATGAAGTTTTCAAATTTTTCTTGCATATACGTAGAGAGACGTTGCATGAATATGCAACGAAGACTAAATCTATGGTGGATCTTCTGTATAAGGCCATGGCAAAGTCATTGGAGTTGGAAGAGGAAAGCTTCTCGAAGCAATTTGGAGAGAATGCAATGATGCAAGCCAGGTTTAACTTCTATCCACCTTGCTGTAGGCCTGATCTGGTTCTTGGCGTCAAGCCTCACACAGATAGGTCAAGAGTTACAGTTCTCTTGCAAGATGAAGAAGTAGAAGGTCTTCAAGTGTTCGTTGAAGACAGATGGGTTAGAGTTCCCATACTTCCTCATGCTCTCCTCGTAAATCTCGGTGACCAAATGCAGGTACATCTTATAGTCACATTTAAGACAGCCATCTGAGGAGCATATAGGAAAACCCGCATGTCCGGATATGTGGTCAGGCAGTTTAAAACCTATTCGGACAGTTAGGTTTTATATATAGAATTTCAAATCCAATATTCTTAGTAAAACAAGGGCGATCGTACGGCCATCACAACAGGATAGGGGCGGATGCACGTCTACTACAACATCATAGGTGTGGTCGCATGGGCACCGCCACCCTAACTGACTAGGGTTGGCCGCTTGGATCACCCTAATTAACTAGATAGCTAGGGAAAAGCCTTGAATTTGTAAGCAAATTTTGTAACCCGTTTGTTTGAATTGGTGCAGATAATGAGCAACGGGATATTCAAGAGTCCTATGCACAGGGTTGTGACAAACACAGAAAGAATGAGAATGTCAGTAGCTATGTTCAATGAGCCGCAACCGGAGAGAGAGATTGGGCCGGTGGAGAGCTTGATAGATGAGAAGAGACCAAGATTATATCGAAATGTTCACAATTATGGAGCTATCAACTATGACTGCTTTCAGAAAGGGAAGATTGCACTTGAAACAGTCCAAATTTAAGTTTAATTTCGAACTTAATTTATCTCCCGTGGCTTGTATGTAAAAGATGATGGATTAAGCCATGCATGAAGATAAGGCCAAACTCACGTTGGATGTGAAAGTATTGAATAAATTATTAAATTTACTAATTTTTATCAGTTTAAATTTTTGGAATAAGTGATTATTTAATATAATTTTAGAACCAGAGTTATTAAGTTTGAACCCTAACTCCACAGTTTACATTCAATTTCAATAAAATATTTCACATGTCGAGTTAGAAATGGGTGATCTTCTTCTTCTTCTTCTATTTCTTCTTTTTATTTTATTTTTTATTTTTTTACATTACTCATTTAATGGTTTATCCTAAAATGGAAACTATTTTTAAGAAAACTAAATCACCAGCGTGGAGTGACAAACCGAAAGCCTGAAGCTCTCTTTCTCTCTTTTCTCTCCTGAAAGCTTCCCAGACTCCTTTGGTTTTTGAGGAGGCGGGAGTGCTTTTCCTTCTCTTCCCTTCCTCCCTTCTTTTCTTGCCTCTCTTGAGGCTTCAACTGTCTCTTCGGAGGCCATATTCTCTCGTTTCAACATCATCGTTGGCTCTTCCTCCACCACAGATGGACCGGTTTCAAGCACCTCTTACCATTCTCAGCCATGGATCCACCAATTTCTTGAAGTTCTTAGACTTGATTTTTCACAAATCAGATAAGTTCACTTCGGCAAGCCTCTCCATCACTCGCACTAGTCCACCGCAATCCAGGCTCCTCAGCTTCGCTTTGCCGTCAGCCGTTTCTCCATCTAACCATCACGCACCAAAGCGTGTGCCACACGGGCCTACGAGTAGATCTTACTTGCGGGTGCATGCTTCACACGTGCCAATGCGTGGTCAGCCCTACGCCTCGTGTGCTACTCTCCACCACCTTCCTCCACCTTTGCCGGTCTCCAACAGTGGTTCGCATCCCTCTGACATCCATTGTCATCGCGTGGTCTTTTACGCGTCGGCGAGTGGATATTGACACACTCTGCCTTCCTCTGCCCTGCCTGCCCCCAATGATCTGTTACGAATTTTTGCTTTTTTGTTTTTGGGTTTTGGTCTCTATGGGAGACCTTTTCTCTAGAGTTTTTATTTTGATTTTAGCAGTGCCCACCCATCTTCAACCCCTGCAAATGGGCTGTTATTTCCATTACCAAATCAATGTCCGCCTCTCAACCTCCACAAAGGGGTTGTTGTTCTTAACAGGATGGAAGGCTCTTTCAAGGGTCATGCCCCTGCTCTTTATTGTTTTGGTGCTTTATCCGCTTTATGCAGATCAATCATTGGCTTTATCCAAAGTAAAGAGGATCGGAAATTTTTTTATTTCTTTAGAGTTAAAAACACACCCATTTCCTGACTGGTGTTACGAGTTTTGGAGCTATTTTTATCAGTTTTGAGTTTATTGTTGGGGTACCCACCCCTCTGAATTATCTTTGTAGCCCACTCTTGTCTTGTTGAATAAATGTTGTATTTAAATAAATAAATACGGTGTTGGCAAGCACATTTTAATAGTAAATGCTAATACCAATGACAATTTTTATTGTGATGAAGTGAATTTGTAATTCAATCACCCAAGATTAGTTAGGATAGCTGACTTCTAATTTGGACTTTTCCCATTGTTCCATCATTGTTGATCACGTATTTCCTTTTAAGTAATCATGTTTATTTTCTCCATACTTTTGAAAGTGACTCACATCTTGGGGTCACTTATTTATAGTATCTTGTTTATTTTATCAGTATTTTTAGTCGGGTTAGAGATATTTGCCCCCATCTCGCCTACCCTATTTTTGCAGTTTGCCCCTGAATTCAACAGGTTTACCTCTTCAAATAAAACTATCTTATTGGGGCAAGGAGTTCATCGTTGCTAAGTTATAAGCCTATTACAAGTTGTTTCTAAATGTTTGAAATTATAAGAAATAGTAATTTTTAATTATTTCACTAATACTTTTTTAATGAATAAGATTATAAGTGTTATATTTAACTAATGTCATATTAAAACAATTTTGACTACAAATTATCTTACAAACTGACATGACATTCTATTAGTAGTAAAATGATTAAACAAAAAATCTGACTCATCAATTAATTAATTAGATGTTGATTATCAACAATACACATTGTCACGTCAGTTTGGGAGGAATTGTAGTAAAAATTGCACACCCAAAGTATTTTTCTGATCCTAAAAAGTTTAACCTAATAACAAATAGAGGAGTAATGAGCGATCTTAAGGAAAATCCCACAAGATGGAACTTTCGATCAACCTGCACCTCTGTGCTGGTTGAAGGGTTGCTAAAATATTTCATCCCTTCATCCCAACAAACGGAGGCCGAAAATCCGTAGTGCGCTAGCAAACAAGCTATACCGTAATTTTTTTTATTTTATTTTTTTTCTATCAGTTTAAGTTTTTGGAATAAGTGGTGATTTAACATGATTTTAGAACCAGAATTATTAAGTTCAAACCCTAACTCCTTAGTTTATATTCAATTTCAATAAAATATTTCACATGTCGAGTTAGAAATGAGTGATTTTTTTTCTTTTTTTTTTTAACATTACTCATTTAATGGTTTATCCTAAAATGAAAACTAAATCACTAGCGTGGAGTGATAAACCGAGAGCCTGAAGCTCTCTTTCTCTCTTCTCTTTCCTGAAAGCTTCCCAAACACTTTTGGCTATAGAGGAGGAGGGAGTGATTTTCCTTCTCTTTCCTTCCTCCCTCCTTTTTCTTGCCTATCTTGAGGCTTCAACTGTCTCTTCAGAGGCCATATCCTCTCATTTCAACTTCATCGTCGGCTCCTCCACCGCAAATGGACCAGTTTCAAGCACCTCCTACCATTCTCAACCGTGGATCCACTAATCTCCTAAAGTTCTTAGACTTGATTTTTTACAAATCAGATTTGTTCACTTCAAGAAGCCTCTCTATCACACGCGTCAGTCCACCGCGATCCTGGCTCTCTTCGTTTAGCTCCATCGTCAGCCATTTCTCCGTCCAACCATCACACACCAAAGCATGTCCCACACATGCCTGCGAGTAGATCTTACTCGCTGGTGCGTGCTTCACACGCGTTGATGCATGGTCAGCCCTACGCCGCGGGTGCTGCTCTCCACCACCTTCCTCTGCCTTTGCCGGTCTCCAGCAGTGGTCCGCAACCCTCCGACATCCATTGTCATCACATGGTCCTTTACACGTCGACGAGTCAATCTTTTCTGCCAGCACACTTTGCCTTCCTCTACCCTGCCTACCGCTGATGATCTATTATAAGTTTTTGCTTTTTTGTTTTTGGGTTTTGGTCTCTATGGGAGACCTTTTCTCTAGAGTTTTTATTCTGATTTTAGCAGTGCACACCCCTCTTCAACCCCTACAAATGGGTTGTTCATTCTATTACCAAATAAGTGTCCACCTCTCAACCTCCGCAAAGGGGTTGTTGATCTTGACAGGGTGAAAGGCTCTTTCAAGGGTCATGCCCTTGCTCTTCACTAGTATTTTGGTACTTTATCCGCTTTATGTAGACCAATCCTTGGCTTTGTCCAAGGTAAAGAGGGCCGAAATTTTTTTGGCTCATTTGGAGTTAAAAACACACTAATTTCCTAACTAGTGTTACAAGTTTTGGCGTTGTTTTTATTAGTTTTGGGTTTATTGTTGGGATACTCACTCCTCTAGATTATCTTTGTAACCTTACTCTTGTTGAATAAATGTTGTATTTAAAAAAATAAATAAATACGGTGTTGGCAAGCACCATTTTAATAGTAAATGCCAGTGACAATTTTTATTGTGACGAAGTGAATCTGTAATTCAATCACCCAAGATTACTTAGATTAGTTAGGATAGTTGACTTCTAATTTGGACTTTTCTCATTGTCCCATCATTGTTGATCACATATTTCCTTTAAATAATCACGTTTATTTTTCCCATACTTTTGAAAGTGGATGAGGATTACATCTTGGGGTCACTTATTTATATTATCTTGTTTATTTTGTCTGTATTTTTAGGCGGATTAGAGATATTTGCCCCATCTCACCTACCCTATCTTTAGGGTTTGCCCTTGAATTCAACAGGTTTACCTCTTCAAATAAAACTATCTTATTGGGGCAAGGAGTTCAACGTTGCTAAGTTATACGCCTATTACGAGTTGTTTCTAAATGTTTGAAATAATGAAATTATAAGAAATGGTAATTTTTAATTATTTAACTAATATTTTTTTAATAAATAAGATTACAAGTGTTATATTTAACTAATGTCATATTAAAATAGTTTTGACTACAAATTCTCTTACAAACTAACATGACATTCTATTACTAGTAAAATGATTTAAGCAAAAAATCTGATTTATCAATTAGTTAATTAGAGGTTGATTTATCAACAATACACTTTCAATCATTCTACACTGTCACGTCAATTTGGAAGGAATTGTAGTAAAAATTGCACACCCCAAGCATTTTTCTGATCCTAAAAAGTTTAACCTAATAAAAAATAGAAGAGTAATGCGTGATCTTAAAGAAAATCCCACAAGATGGAACTTTTGATCAACCTGCACCTCTATGCTGGTTGAAGGGTTGCTAAAATATTTCTTCCCTTATCCCAGCAAACGGAAGCCGAAAATTCGTGGTGTGCTAGCAAACAAGTTATACCATATTTTTATCTCACAATGCTGACATGACAGTCTCAACCAATCTTTATATATATATATAACATTATATTCTAGCACTATTAAAAATAAAATATTTAATCATTTAATTTATATTCAAAAATATGGAATGGATAAAAGAGTCGGTAAAAAGAAGAATTTATAAGGCCCACATGCATGCTTGGAAGTGCAGAGTTCAATTATAGAAAGTCAACTTTTCCATGTTCTTATGCAAAATTCAACAAAAACTACCAAAAAAGGAATCTTTTTCCCATACACTCTAAAGGGCAACCCACCCTGAAGATTACCTCCAGAGCTTTGATAAGTACATGGCCGAATCTCCCAGGAAAGAGTCGGTACCGAAAACTGTCCAAGAACTTGTCATCAATGGCGAACAACTTCCTCCAGAAAACTATATTCATAAGGACAGCGACCGGGGAGTCCTAGATGTTCCATTGGTGGAGATTCCGGTCGTCGATCTTGCTTTGCTCACGTCTCTGCCAACTAGAAGAGAAGAGCTCGAGAAACTTCGATCGGCTCTAAGCACATGGGGCTGCTTTCAGGTATTTTATTGGTATATCTATCTAGATCGTAAAACCAGAGTTCTAAAGCTAAATTAATTCATCTCCAAAAAAAAAAAAAAAAAAAAAATTGGATCTTGATTTTCCGGGGAGTTTTCTGACACATATTAGATTAGAGATTATGCAATTCTCTTCATGCTGTTAACGACTTGTGTAAGGTGTTTCAGGCAATAAACCATGGTATAACACATTCGTTCCTAGACAAAGTTCGTGAAGTTACCAAACAATTTTTCGATCTTCCGATGGCAGTGAAGCGGAAATACTCCAGAGAAGTTGACAGCATTGAAGGGTATGGAAATGACATGATCCTCTCCAAGCAACAGACGCTTGATTGGACTGACCGATTGTATCTCACGGTAAATCCACAACACCAGCGAAGGCTCAAGTTTTGGCCTGAAAGTCCGGAAGCTTTTAGGTAAACCCCATTAAGCTATCTGCCAAAAAAATAATAATAATACTAATAATAACAATTTAAGAAGATTATCAGTTGTTTAAATGAATATTGATGTTCATGCTTGGTTGTGGTAAAGTATAAATCGTTTTTAAGACATTCAAGCTCTACTTAAGCAGATCTACACAGAAAGAAAAAAAAAAAAAAAAAATTCTATCTAGTGATTCCGACACAAGATGGAGACAAACTTGGTGGCGTTGGAATCGAAAAAGCATTCCAACGCCACCAAGTTTGTCGCAATCACAAGATATGAATTTTTTAGTAAAACTGGTCTGATAAAAACAGAGCTGCATCACTTTGCCTGCTCTGGCTTCAATCCTAAAGTTTTGAAAAATTATCGCCATCCATAGTAACAGAGGAGAAAAATTAAAGGGGAACTCTCAACCACAGATTGGATGCATGTCAAATGATCTGATTTAATTGTTCACAAACACTACAGGGACATTCTAGATGATTATACCATCAAGTTGGAAATAATAACTGAAGTAGTCCTTAAGGCCATGGCAAGGTCACTGAACTTAGAGGATGGCTGCTTTTTGGAGCATTATGGAAAACGAGCAACAATGACTGCAAGATTCAACTACTATCCAAAATGTCCAAGGCCAGATCTTGTTCTTGGGGTCAAACCACATGCAGATGGATCAGTAATCACTATTCTCTTGCAAGACAAAGAAGTGGAAGGCCTTCAGTTCCAGAAAGACAATCAGTGGTTTAGAGTTCCAATCATTTCTGAGGCCCTTCTCATTAATGTTGGTGATCAAGCAGAGGTAACCATTATAACTCAGATTGTGTCATATTCATCATGATTCAGAGTGAACTTTTTAGTGCCCACATTTTAGAAAATTATATTAAGCCAGACTTTTTTTAAAACAAATTAGGGTAGCTTTCAGGTTTTTTTTTTATAAGTAAAGTATATTTCAAAAAAAGCGTAGAGGGGCGCAACCCAAAGTACACTCATCTGGGCAGTTTGTGTATCTTCCCACATTTATTCCCCCCAACATCTGTCTTCTCAAAGAATTTCTCTAACTTCCTCAATCGCGCAAGACAATTAGCCCATCCACTACCTTCTCTTCCCACTAGTATAATCACAAATGCCCGACCCTACCATTGCCATATTCCGAGAACTCCAAAAATCTTCCATGAGTGTTACCTCGTCGTTGCAGAATATGCACCGTAGAACCCACTCGGAAAGTCCTGCAAAACTCACGCATCTCCCCACCTTGCCTCAATTTCTCCATCGACCTCCTAAACCATCCTACGCTCAACTTACTCAAGAACACTACTCTGAAGAGACCTCTACTCCTCTCTGCTATTCTTATGCCATCTCCTACACAAAACTCAGAACAAAGCTCAAAAGATTTAGCTTCTACATAGAAAAATCCCACATAGCCCATAAGAATTCTGATAATAGACCTACACCACACTCCTCACGCGCTGCCCCTATCCTCACTCGCTACTCATAATAGAGAGAGCGAGCGACCGAGAGTCAGCTCATTATATTGGCCAATCAAAGAAACATGGCATCAACAAGTTGTATCCATCAAAATAAAAGGCATGTTAATGAATTGGAACACAAAGTAGTAAACACTCCAGCAATCAAAGTCAATGAAATTTTGCTTTTTGCCAGGTAATGTGCCCATTGTTTTAGCTGATACCAACCAGCAGAAGCAGCAAATGCTACACTAACAACATGTTTACTTGTAATGTGTTACGGATAGAGTTAGGAGGGGATAGAATTTGTGTTAAGAGTAGAATTTTATTTAATATGTTACAATTTTAAGTATCTCACATGGTTCAAGTATAATCTTAATCATATGTATTAGTGTATATGTTTTTGGGCACCCTCCCCTTACAAGCCGAGTTTTAAGGGTGAGTTCTGCAAAGTTTGTCGTTTGGTATTAGAGCCAACCACCATGTTGAGTATGGGATCGAACGCAGTTTGTCAAGTATAGGATTGAATGGGTTGCGGCTTTGGTGGTATGTTACGATCCTAAGCGTCTCACAAGGCTTAAATACAATCTTAATCTAATCATGTATATATAAGCTCTTGGATACCTTCCCCTTGCAAGCTAGTTTTCAAGGGTACGTTCTACCCAAAATTTGTATCATTTAGGACCTTGGGGACAATTTCCATATTTAAGGGGAGGGTATGGATAGAGTGAAGAGGGGATTAGAATTTGTGTTGAGTAGAATTTTATTTAATAAGAATTATTAGTTATCAATTTTTTTTTTTTGATAAGTAGAATTATTAGTCATCAATTAGGATTAAGATTAGTTTAATTTTTAAAATTAGATTTATCATTAGTTTGAATATCACTTACCTCATCAGTTTGTAAGTCTATATAAAGACTGCTTAATGTTAATAAAAATCATGAGAGAAACTTATTTCCAAACGTGAGCTTGGAGGCATAAGTTATCTCTAATAACCTATCCAAATTATCCCATTAAGAACTTATTTTCGGAGTCATTGTTCAATTCACAATATTCAACTACAGATTCTGCCTTAGGAAATAAATATTTTGTTGGAAAATAAGAGGTATCATTACAAAAGGTTTGCTTACTTTAACTGGTTCTGTATGATACACAGATAATGAGCAACGGAATATTCAAGAGCCCAGTACACAGAGTGGTCACAAACTCAGAAAGGGAGAGGATTACTTTGGCTGTGTTCTGTATTCCAGAATCAGAAATTGAGATTGAACCAGTTGATGGGCTAGTCAATGAGTCAACGCCAAGATTATACAAGAAGATGAAAAATTATGTTGATATCTATTTCCAGTACTACCAGCAAGGGAAGAGGCCAATCGATGCAGCCAAGATTTAATTTTTTGTGTTGTCCATATTTCTTCTGGTTTGTACCTGAAGATGATTGCATTGGATTTTAATGGACATAATGGCAACAGCTTGATGGTAGTTGATATGAGGCAATGTAACCAAGTCCTTGAGCATCATCTGTGGAAAATGTTTTAAGATTTTTTGTTTTTCTTTTTGGTTTCTCTTTTTCTTTAGATACACGTTAGTTTTTGTATTTCCAATAATTATGGTACCAAAAAAAAGAAGAATTTATTCATTCGAATCAGAATCCACATGAAGATGGGAACACGAAACATTCATCACTATTTCCTAAATTACACCATAACAATTACTCTAACAAATGATACATTAAGCTGCCTCCAAAAATTCAGAACCTAAATGGAGAAAACGACCAAAAATCCTCCAACAAACTAATTACCAAAAATTCAGCTCCATCAACGGCCATATCTTTCTTCACACTACAGGCCACAATGTCGTCTCTAGTCTCTAGCTGCCCCAGCCCTCATTCTATTTAACCTTCCATGTCCTTGTTGTGCCTCAAACTTGAATCAAATCACTTCTTACTAGTGCATCCAATGATCTATATCGCGCGTCATAATAATCATAACTGCAACACCGAGCAACCGTCTTCAGCATATTGATTAAAGAAACCAATTCTTTTATGCAGCTACAAAGTATGGATAATTTTACACCCTAACAGACATTCAGCTGAACAGATCAAGTTGCTACCACAACATAAAACTCCAAGAAGTTCATAACAATAGCAATCCTAATCAACATCAATATAATGAATTTATTGATAACAAATGAATAATAGATATACTGAAATTCCTATGCAATTAGATGTACAATATTTTATTTTTAGTTTGCCTCACAAATGATAGCATTTAAATAAACATATAAGAGAGAAAAAAAAGTATTCAATGACACCAGATATTCTGCATCAGTATCATCAAGCAACCAAATTTCATCGAGGATAATAAGTGTATCATCATTATTACACACTACTTTTCATAACACCAATCATTATACACAACTTTTCATACCTCCAATCATTTCCTACTACTAAAAAAATACAACTTTTCAATCTCAAAAATCCAACACCCAAACACAATTTCAAAAAGAATTTAAATTCTATTAATCACTCAAACACATTTTCTTGCCTCGAAATTCGTAAAGAGAATAAGAATTCAATTCTAATTTCAAAAATCCAACACCCAAATGGACCATAAGATACTTAATCCTAGCACTTTGAATCTTCATATTGGAGTTGTATTGCCAACTCTAGGTACTAGCAATATCACAATTAAAGATCTGAACATTGAACAAAAAATCTCATATAAGTATCTCTTCCACTTGCTACATGTAAGAAGCAACCTAGCAAAGCCATAATATTTCAACCTTGAAAAGGTCGGTTCAAGCTTTCAAACCCATGCTTCTTTTCTTTTTCTTTTCTAATTTAACAAGTACAAGAAGTTAAATTTCAACCATGAAAGAACTGGCAGAAGTGGCCACAAGAACAATTAAAACTTAAATAGATAACAAGAAGAGTACCAGTACCACTTACCAAAAAGGCTGGAACATTTAACTAGTTCGTTTGGACATCAACAGCCTCCAAAGAAGATGCCAGCGCAGCACTGCTTTGAGATTGTTTTGGCAACATGCGTTTTTCCAACAAAACTTGGAACTTCTCTGCATTCTCAAACAGTTGCTTCCGAAGAATACCATGCAAACGCCCAAAGAGCTGCTTCTTCAATGATTCAAAGGAATGGTCCAACCTCTCTAGCTGCTCCATCGCATTTACATTGTACATGAACAAGCCATAGTAAAGATCAAAGCTATCCCCTGCAGTATTCTCTACCAAATTCAACAAAGTCTCATAGCCTTTTGTGTTAATCGGCGTTGACTCCAACCCCAACTTTTCCAAAACCCTTCCCATCGTGTGGGTAATGAACTGTGACCCTGCTGCATGCCAATCATGTTCTGCACAAGACATTTCCACCATTCGGCATCCTTCTCGTGCAAAAATATCAAGAAACTGGTGACACCGTGATACTCTTAATTCATCACTTCCAACCCTAACCTTATCATAAACAAAAGGAAGACCATTCCACCCATATTTACCACTCTCAGGTCCAAACATAGGATGCGTGCAGAGAACATCAAAATCTGGCGGCAAATTTTGAAGAAACAAACTTCTTGGAAATTCTTTCACAGAAAGTACATCAACAAACAGAGTACTTCTCTTCAATCTCTGAACTGGCAATGACCTCAGAACTTGCTCCGTAGAAAGAATGGAAGTACAAAGAAGAATCACTTCAGGATGCTCTTCACAAAGATCGTCGGGATCAGAGAAGTAAGAAACCCCTAATTTTTCAGCTACATCAGAGTAGTCTGATCTAGAATATGCCAAAACTGTGTGACCTTGGCGTACAAAGGACTTCACAAGGAACTGGCCGTAGTTTCCAAATCCAATTACCGCAATTTTTAGCTTCGTGCTGTTGTCAAGGCAGTCAGAGATCTGCCCTTTGTACTCATATGGTTGAGCAATATCCTGAGACCTGAATATTAGAATTAAAACTTATAAATAAATCATTATGAATATGGTATTTGCAGCATGATTCATCCTCAAAACCAAAGATTTTTAATCCCATCCTTTATCCATGGTGACTGACCAAGTTATGATGTGATCCCAAAAATAATCAAATAGAAGAAACTAAATCTCAACCATCATCTACAATCGTGTATACATGGCTTAAGCATAAATAACCATAATCAGAAAGCTTCTCTCATCCTTTGGTTCATTTTTTTGATAACCCTTACTGTTTCGAAGTAAAAAATAAAAAATCCCCTAATGCTAAAAAGATCAGACTGAGTCCAGACATATTCATCTCCCAATCTAACAGCAAAGAAGCAAGGAATGAAGTATCCCTAAAACAAACTAAACCCATGATTAATTCCAAATCAAATCTAAGGCTTTGTGACATTTACCTCAAAGTCAACGAAGAAGAAGATAGCAATGCAGCTCCATTTTGAGGCTGAGACCATTTGAGCAACTGGGTGTCCTGCGAATTTTGCGCCTTCTCTGCATTCTCAAAGAACTGTTTCCTAACCACATGATGCAACCGGCCGAAGAGCTCATTCCTCAAGGCCTCGAAAGCCAAATCCAACCTCTCCAACATCTGCATCGCGCTCTTGTTGTACATGAACAAGCCGTAGTACAAATCAAAGCTATCTTCGGCCGTGTTCTCCACCAAATCCAACAAGGTCTCGTAACCCTTGGTATTAATGGGCGTGGACTCCAAGCTCAGCATCTCCAACACCCTTCCGACCGTATGGGTGATGAACTGCGACCCGGCCGCGTGCTTGTCGTGCTCGGCGCAGCTCATCTCCACCATTTCGCAACCTTCTCTCGCGAAAACGTTGAGGAACTTGTCGCACCGTGAAATCCTCGACTCTTCGTCGCCAATTCGAACTTTCTCGTAAACAAAGAAACGCCCGCTCCAGCTGTGGCCGGCGCTCTGGGGTCCGAACATTGGGTGCGAGCAAATCAAATCGAAATCAGCGGGCAAAAGGTGGAGCAGTAGATCTCTGGGGAACTCTTTGACGGAAAGAACGTCGACGAACAATGTGCTACGCTTGAGTCGCTGGAGGGGGAAGGAGGAGAGGACCCGTTGGGTTGAAATTATGGAGGTGCAGAGGAGAATGACTTCTGGATGTTCCTCGCAGAGGTCGTGGGGGTCGGAGTAGAAGGAGACGCCGAGGGTCTTGGCGGTGTGGGAGTGGTCGGAGCGAGAGTGGGCGAGGACAGTGTGGCCTTGGCGGACCAGGGTTTTGGCCAGGAACTGCCCGAAGTTGCCGAAGCCGATGATGGCGATTTTGAGGTGATGGGTGCTCTGGAAATGGGCGGCCGCCATCTTCGATTCGTAGTCGTAGGGTTGAGCGGCGTCGAGGGCTCGCACGCGGAGGGGTCGGCGGCGCCGGACAGAGAAGGCAGCGGTGGGTTTGGAAGGCAGAGAGTGTTGCAGAGAGCAGAGAGAGGGGAGAGAGGGTTTGGGTGGTGGCGGTGAAGGGTGGTGGAGAGGGGAGAGGGAGAGCATTGTGGTGTCTTCCAAATTCCTTACTGGGTGGCAATGGCAGTGGCAGCAGTGGCACAATTCCTCGTCGGTGTTTGAGTTTTATGCCGCAACCGAGCCGGTGGAGCCATGTTGAAAGAAAGAAAGAAAATCAAATAAAATAATGAAAGATGGTTAGACGTCAACGTATTCCATAGCATTGGATGGAAGGAACGTGCTTCTGTTTTATTTTATCTGTTAATGCCACGTCTATATGCACATGTATATGCCCTTTCAAAGCCTTCAAACAAGGGATGTGTCACTTTGTTTACACTTTACATCAAAGATATTTCGAGTGTGAGACCATGTATGTGGAATTCATATGTGTGAAATTTTATATGTTTTGGTGTAAAATTAATGTACACTAATGTAATGTAAAAAAAATCATTACCCTTCAAACCATACCACCAGCGAGCGACAACGGTTAAATAGTCTCAAGGTAATTTTGATGTGGTTAGACATAGGGGTATGCAAGACCCGCGGGCCCTACCTCGACCCGCGGGATTCGCCTCACAAATACAGAATGAAAGATGGTTTGATTTTTAATCAAACCATGCAGGGCAAGGTGGGGTGCGGATTTGGGTTTTTCAAAACCCCGAGGACCCACCCCGCCTTACCCCGCCCCGTCTGAATAATATATATACATATATATGCTAAAAACCGGAAGCCTAAGTTACCTAACCCTAGCACAGCGCCGCACCCCCTTCATTTTCTCCTTCATTTTCTTCCTAGCGCCGCACCCCTTCGCCTCTTCTTCTTCTTCTTCAATCTTCCTCACCGTCCTCTTCCTCTTCTGGCTTCTCTTCACCTCTTCGCCTCTTCTTCTTCTTCTTCAATCTTCGATTCTTCACCCTAGGATTCCCTCCCTCCATCTGATGAAGATCGGAAATCGACAAACGTTGATCACGCCGACTATCGATGCAAGTCCTGTGATACATCTAGTTTGTCCACTTCATTAGCTCCCAATTTTTAATTTGTTTGTTGTTTTTGTGATAGATCTAGTTTGTGTTTGTGTTTAGGGTTTCTGGGTTTGTGTTGATGGGTGGTGTAAGGGGTGTTTCACCATGTTTGTGTTCGTGGAATCTTGTTGTCGTGGCCCGTGGTGGTGTGGTTTTGCAGCTAGTAGCAAAAAACCCGCATGACCTGCACAAACCGCCCCGCATCACCCCACCCCGCACGAACACAGCACTAAATGTGTTAGGGGTACGGGTCTGATTTCTTACACTCACAGGGATGCGGGGCGGAGGCAAAAATGGAAGAAATCCGTCCCGCCCCACCCCGCCCCGTGCACACCCCTAGTTAGGCATGCATTAGAGAGCGAATTTGAATCCCGAAATGTAAATCATCTAGTCCAAATTAAGTCAAGTTATGATTCAATTAATCTGAAGGAAGTTAAGAATACCTAAAATTGGTTGCCCCTGCCCTCTCTACCTTTTTTAATAATAATAATAATAAATAAATAAAAAGCTTCAAACAACATTTATTACGGGTGTTTGTACATATCAAAGACGAATGGTTCCAAAATTTCCGAGATAAGGAAGAGGATTCAAGGTAGTTTTTTCTTTTATAGTTACGTGGTTTAACACGAAGTGAAATTGACAACTTTAAAAACTATGCCAAATGGTATTTGTGACATTTGATAATTAGAGTTTGTACTTGTGTTTACGCTTAGACCAATACTTTAATGGTGTCATGTAAAAATAATCAGCAACCATCACGTGTTTCATATATTTTATTAATGTTATTTAAAAATTTTATAATAAAATAAAATAAATAAATAAATAAATAAAATGAGCTAAATGTAAATTGTCAACTAAGTTAATCATCATGCGCAGCAGATTAGGATCTTCTACAATTTTAAAAAAATTTTATATTCTTAAATGAAGTGAATTCAAATCGTTTTTTACATCGAACGACTTAAAAAATGCTACATATAAAAAATATGACATGTTATCGTGGCAGCTAAAAAAAAAAAAGAGAGAATCATTTCAAAAGGCTTTTTCTTCAGTTTTGAAGAGACGCTTCTTCTTTACTAAATCAAAAAATAATTTTTTCTCAACAACATAAAGTGTAAGAATCTGAATTGATTGAAATATGAGAAATGATATTTTACCATCTAAAGATACAACTATTTATTTTTTAATTTTAATTTTTTTTTAAAAAAAAATACACAAAATAAGACCCAAACCCATTTACATGGTTTTGTGATTTTTTCTTTAATAAAAGAAAAGAAAAGAAAAAAAAAAAAAAAAAAAAAAAAAAAAAAGTCAATAGTTGTATCATAAGGTGACAACATATCATATTTCTAAAAATATATTTAATTCTCATCGTTAACATTTCACATTTTTAATATATAACATTTTTCATGTTGTTCGATGCATGAAACGACCTAAATTCACATAATTTGAAAATATACAATCAGATACATAGGAAAGGGGGGCCGGTAGGCGCTATGCCCCCCCAAAATTTCTTGAAAAAGAAAATTATAAGGAATGCTTCAGCATGGATTTTGATTGCTTCCACTAGCACAATATAGAGAAATAAACAAACAAAATGGCTAAAACATGTTACTATATAGAATGCAAATGGAAACAGTAAGAACAAATGATTTCTCTTTTTGGTAAGCTAACTTCGAGTCCATCACGAACTCCTCCAATTCCAGTTCCAACCCCGCGTTCCCACCAGCGAGCAAGCACTCGCCGATCGAGTCGCGGTACTCCTACTGAATCGGGACGAAGCCAGCTGACGGTGGTCTCAAACAATGAAATCAAGATTAACATATCACGAGAAAACAGCAGGTATTGGCAGATTCCATTTTTGGAGAAATGTGGTTGTTGGGTTCTGTTTAGGGGTAGATGGAAGGGAATGTGGGCAGATTTGGGATTATAAGTGACGGTGGGGGCAGAAATGTCACTGGGTTTGGCGGTAATTTACGGAAATGTACCACTTGACTCGTAACTCGCTTGCTTGTAATCTAGTGTCAAATATGACTTTTTGGACACCCACTAATCATCTTTTGATTTAATATTTAGAGCTCTCTTTTTTAATTATTTCCAAGAAAAAGAAAGAAAAAGATAAAACATATAAATGATGAAATAAAAGGAAACAGAAAATAAACTGTAAGTGAACCATGAGGCATAATCAAATTTCACAAGACAAGAAGATTTTTTTTGTGCATTTTAGGATGCTCCCAAGAGTTGCAAAAACTTATCCATCACATTTCCATTTGCAATCCCATTTCAATGACCAACGAAGTAAATTTTTTCAACTACAAATTTAACAAAATTTTCACTCTTATTGCCACAGTTCAACCAACTTATGGACAATAAAACGCAAACATCATTACCTTGTTTGGTAAGGAAAGAGGAATCGGTAGATGTGAAATAAAGTAAAAAAAAAAAAAAAAAAAATTGTATAGAAAAATAAAAAAAATTTGTATTGTAGTGAATTTTTTTATTTAAATAATAATAAAAAAATTATTGATGTGATATAAAAAATGTTTTCAAGTTGATTGTTTTAGAATAAGTGAAGAGAGAAAGAAAATTTTATTTCTCTTGCCAAACAAGGCGCATATGAACTGCGTGGAAATGAGGGAGCAAGAAGGAAAGGGGCGTCGACAGAGAGGAATAAGAAAAAGAATTACAAGAAGATAAAGACAAAAACAAAGAAATTATGGGCTGAGTCATGCACTCCACTATTGGAGTACTTGGGTTTGAGTCTCGGTACATAATATCTTTTCAATATCAAATCGTCTTTCATTTAACTAATTAATTTTTTTTAATAAGTATATTTGCATTTTATGCCTTAGCGGCTTGGCCCCTACCCAAAACATTTTCTGGCTCCGTCCCTGTCTACAATTTAAAAAAAAATTGTAAGAAATCCTGATCTGCAGGCTGGCAGCAGACCTTAGTGGAAGTTATAGGAGGTTTTAACTTTGGTTACATCCGATAGAAATATAGGATGTAGAAAATAATGATGAACATAGCTATCAAAACAAAAACACACATATAAAGGCTGTTAACTTCCACATGGAGATATTCTGCAATCTGCAGAGGAAATGACATTGAACCTAACAGACAAACGCACGTACGTATTTTCTCTAGCTTGTTCTACTTTCCTAACCCAACAAACTTATAAATCGCATACACCCATTGCTTGCTGCCAATTTAGGATTCTGAATTGGGAGAGTAACATTAAAACCAAGAAAAGGACCCCTAAACCACAAGGCAGGAATGCATCAAAAGAACCCTAAAGCACCCTACATCAAACAGCACTTTTCACTTGACCCCGAACCAAACCCCACGGTTTGACACAAAGCTAGAATTGTAATAGTAAGCTGACATGCCGGTTAACATTAAAATAAAATACCCTCCCAAAGATATCAGAAACTAACATGTATGCTCTAGCATAATGTTTTATTTGATATGTCTAAATCTACTACCATAATATTGAATGCATTTGAGAGCAAAAAAAAAAAATCACCCAAAAAATATAAGTTGGAACAAAAATTGGGCAATTATCTGTCTTACTAAGGATAATGAATATTAAAGCAGTTCCACCTCTTCACAAGATTGACCACTACACTACCATCTTCATCATCATCAACCCCTAGAAAGGGGAAATTTCTCTGCCAGTTCAACTTTGGGATATATGATTTTCAAAGTTAGCATGCTCTAGAAACTACTTTATACTTGTGAGGGAGAAGAAGAAGAAGAAGACAAAAAGTAATCGGCAGAGAAAAAGGCATGCGAAATTTGGAGATAAAGTGTAGATGGAGGGTCATAACAGAGGGAAAATGGCGAGCCATCCCCTGCTGTATTCTCATCCTCTTGTTTCAGAAGATCTTAAAGAGCAGGCCACCATGTGTAGCAAAGAAGGGAGCAAACACAAGTGACTCGACGGCCATTAGCTTGATAAGAATGTTGAGTGATGGTCCAGATGTATCTTTGAGTGGGTCCCCGATGGTATCACCAATAACAGCTGCCTTGTGTGGATCTGATCCTTTTGGACCAAGGGTTCTTGCATGCTCTGAAGCACCAGCCTATGAGCCCATAATGAAATTCGACATAAGCTATACAATAAATCAATATATTTTGATAGCTAGTCCAGACAAAAAAAGAAAAGAAAAAAGAAGGAACTCCGAGAGACATCAAATGCTTACCTCAATGTACTTCTTGGCATTATCCCATGCACCACCAGTGTTGGACGCAGAGATAGCAACCTGTAAGTATTGAACATACAACACCAAATCAAACAACTGCTACTAAACTGTTGCAACCATGGATAAAACCATCTTATGATCTTAATTCAGAAGGTATGCTACTTAAGCGCGAGTAAAATGGAGATCTTATCAAGCAATAAGGTTAGAGCATTACCTGTACACCAGAAACAAGGGATCCGGCAAGGACACCAGAGAGAGTTTCCACACCGAAAAAGATACCAGCAATGAGGGGTGTGAGCATGACAAGAGCACCAGGTGGGATCATCTCTTTGATAGAAGCATCAGTGGAGATCTTAACACAGGTAGCATAGTCAGGCTTTGCAGTGCCCTCCATGATACCTGGGATGGTGTTGAATTGCCGGCGCACTTCCTCAACCATCTTTAGAGCTGCACTTCCCACGCTCTTCATTGTCATGGCAGAAAACCAGTAAGGAAGCATTGCTCCCACGATCAAACCAATAAACACTTTTGGAGTCAAGACATCAACTGTTCTGATTCCTGCACGACTCACAAAAGCACCAAAGAGGGCCAGGGACACAAGAGCAGCAGAACCAATTGCAAAACCCTAGAACAAAAGCATAAAACATCTTATAAGGGTTTTGCATCTGAATGAGCAACTATTCTGTCTTTGATGCAATAATGTATTCTAGTTGAGTGCAGTTATCTTGTTTCAAGAAAAATGAAAAAACTAATGCCAAGTGTATTTAACTACGCAATACAAATACAAACTTGGACTGTACTGAATAAAATCTTGTTTCTTTCACAAATTATTAGCTATAAATTAATATTTTTCCTATGCATTAAAACAGGACAAAGCAAAAGCTAGCACTCAGGTAGATTGCCTATTTCTCAACTTTGCTTGAACTTGGTACCATGGACAATCCATGAAATCAACCAGTCAAAGTATCAGCATATCAATGTCCCACAGGATGAACTAACCCGTATATTAACATGCCTTTGCAAAAAGTTCACCCCACCACCAAAATGGAAATTCCATGAAAAGAAAGAGTCAAGTGTAAACACATCAATATCTCACAGATGCATCACCCCGTAATATTTACAAGCGTGTAAAAAAGCCCACGCCCTCCAACTCCCCCCAAAGAAAAAACAAACAAAAAACAGAGGCATCACCACTTACAGATACCAACAAATTAAAAAACAGAGGCAGGCAAGGTTTGAGAGAGGAAAAAGTTCCAACCTTTCCAATAGCAGCAGTCGTGTTTCCAGCAGCGTCAAGAGCGTCAGTTCTCTCTCGGATTGTGTGGCTCATTCCTGCCATCTCAGCAATGCCTCCAGCATTATCACTGATGGGACCATATGCATCAATGGCCAATCCAGTAGCTATAGTGCTCAGCATTCCTAGGGCAGCCACCGCAACACCATACATAGCAGCAAAGCTGAAGCTAACAAAAATACTAGCAGCAATGGCAAAGATGGGAATAATGACAGATTTGTAGCCCAATGCAAGTCCAAAAATGACATTAGTGGCAGCTCCAGTCCGGCAGGAGTCAGCAACATCTTGTACAGGGCTGCAACATATAATGTAAAGCACAAGTTAATGTAAAACATCATTAAAAAAAAAAAAAAGGAAGAAGAAGAAGAAGAATTCATAAATGCTGCCGAAACTAGTACCTGTAAGCATTGCTAGTATAATACTCGGTCACAAAGCCAATAATAAGCCCAGCCCACAAACCTACGGCAACACATAAGAACAGCTGCCTGCATACACAAAACAAATCCAACATGCTGAGACACTATTTACGTAGATACTAAAGGGTGCCTAGATGTCCCACATTACCAAAACAGTTCTATTCCATTCTGTTCTGCAGAAAATTGAAATCCGTTGATATAATTTTTTGTAGCATTCAAAATGAACTTCTACAACTATAACCTTTTTGTTTGGTACAAATTTCAAATCGTGGTATATTTCTTTTGCAAATACCTTATTTTATCTTAACAAAAAGAATCTTCCTTGTCCTTCCTTCCTTCGATGGAAAAAAAATAAAAGACAATACTGAGCCCTACAAGCCAACAAGCTTTAGGAGGTGGATAGACAAAGCTATAAACAACCCCCAAGTGTCAATTACCCTTAAATGCCTTCATTCCATCATTGCTTTTTCTTTTTTCCTCAGTTAACTAGAAGCCATCGTTCTAAACATAATTTTGTTGCAAACGAACTACATTCCTTCCAAACTAGTCTCTTCATCCTTTTGAAGCTATCCATTTCTGGTGCAAATACTTGAAAGTAAAGTCTTACATAGTTATAACCATATGGCCATACCCTTTTCACATGTACATCTAAATTACAAACATATGACCATACACTCTACAATCAAGAGAACTCTACAGCCCTGAATTTTTTTTTTTTTTTCTTATATATATAAGTAATCTACAGCCCTTTAATTTGATACATGAAATTAGAAACCTCCAGCAGTTAATATTTGCTTCAGACAGAATGAATTTCCAACAGCTTTCAAGACAACAAATAATCCATCATTCTAAGCATTCTAAATGAGCTATTCACACAGTATCATTTACCAGGGAAACTAGCATTCAAGGTGCTCATCCAATTTCACTGGATAGTGTCCCAGTCCTAGGAAATATTAGTACAAAAGGTTCTGGATAGGATTCTCTTTGGAAACATTGGTATCCTTCAGAAGAACCAAATATCTTTGAACAATTATGGAGCACTCAAAACGAGATTAATCTTAAAATTTCAGAAAGTTTGTCAGTAATCACTTTAACTTCCATGTATATATATATATATATATATATATATATATATATATGCACTTGTCAGAAACAACATAGAATGGTGAAATGCCTCCTCATTTGATGCAAACAAAACACCAAACAAACAATGAAAACTCTACTCCCTTCATCCAAAAATAATTGTCTTGACTCTATATGACACAATTGTTAATCAAAAGTACAAACCTAATTAAATTCTTACAGACATGACTTTTAAAGAGAATCTTGTTTGTTTGAAAAATGACTGCGGTTTAGGAATTGAAGTAAATGTTTCGACTTTCGAAGAGTGGACATCCATTGTAGGGCACCTAAATAAGAAAGCAGTATATTTGCATTGGGGAGGAGGACCACAAAAAGAATGAGCCAACAAAGCTTACCAATTCTTCACAACTTTCTGAGTTCCAAAGTTGAAGATGGTGAAGGAAGATGGGAGTGCAACCCAACTAACAATTGCAATTCCAGCAGTCATCAAAATGGTCGAAATGATGAGCTGCCTCTTCAACACTGGCTCAATTTCTTTCACAGCTTTGATTTCAAAGAAATCAGTTGCAAATAAGGTGGTGATCAAACAAACCAGGATACCCACGGAACTAACAATTAGAGGATATAACATCGGTGTAAACTCATGATTGATTCCAAAGGAGGAGATGGAAGCAACAACTAGGGCAGCACAGGATGACTCAGCATACGAGCCAAAAAGATCAGATCCCATACCAGCTATATCCCCAACATTATCACCAACATTATCAGCTATCACCTGACAACAAAGAAGTCATTTAATTATATGAACATAATCTATTTCAGAATCTGTAAAATTTCCAAGTGGAGAACCTTACAGCTGGATTTCTTGGGTCATCCTCAGGAATATTCCTTTCAATCTTGCCAACAAGATCAGCACCAACATCAGCAGCTTTAGTATAGATACCTCCACCAACTCGGCCGAAGAGAGCCATGGAAGATCCACCTAGACCATACCCAGTGATAGCTTCAAAAAGGCCTCCCCAGTCATCACCATAGTATAGCTTAAAGAGATTGATGGCAATGAAAAGCACCAAGAGTCCATTGGCAGCAAGGAGAAAGCCCATGACTGCACCAGATCTGAATGCAGTGATAAATGCCTTCCCAACACCCTTTCTCGCCTCCAGGGTGGTTCTGGCATTCGCGTATGTAGCAATTTTCATTCCAAGGAAGCCCGAAACCACCGAAGTAATACCACCGAGCAAAAATGATATGGTACTGAAGAGAGCAGTAGCAAGAGCAGGCTTGCACAACTTGGTTTCATCATACTTGCAAGCCCGAGTACTTGTGCTGAAACTCTCCACAGAGCCAAGGAAAAGGAATATCAATACAGCAAAAGCCACCATGAACACGCCAACATACTGATATTCAGTAAATAGGAAGGAGGTTGCTCCTGTAAAATCCAGGCACCACAATATTAGTGAATCCCAAAGCAATCTTAAAATCTGAGGACAACGTTTGGAACTAAGGAAAATGAGAAACTTACCAAGCCATAGTTATAATGGATATTATGACAAAAAGAAAAAAAAAAAAAAAAAAGAGCAGTTGATTGGACTGAATTCATCGTACAACACACTGACTACAAAATCAAAAGCATAATATGCTTTAGACTAATATGACAGTACCTTCAACCATTTTTCTTTTGCTAGGCTCCATAAAAACTTAAATCAGTGATGAATCTTTCAAGAATAAAGGCCTATCCAAAAAGTTGAATGATGCCTGGAACTGTTGATGATTTAATCTTCAAGGTAAAAATATGAGAAAACAATAAATCTCAAAGAATCCAGGCATCCACATTTCTACTTGATTTCACACAGGAAATCCTACTCATCTTCAGTAATATCCATTATCCAGAGGCATTGGAATATTGGACTTTAAGCATTCCATCCTTCATAAACTGCTTATACAGCCATACCCTGAACGTGTGGCTTACATATAGAAGAAAGAGACCCATCAAGTATTGAACAATTTGAACCCACCAAATTCATTTACAGTATCGATTCTCTCTACACCCTCAGAATAACAGGAGAAGCCCTCATATAAAATTGTCCAAACTCATCCACCATGAACAATAGCCACCACAATGGTCCTCAAAATAAAACCCCTCCAGGGCAGGGTCTATTACTACTAAAGATGCTACATTTCGTGTTACACTGATTGGGAGGCCATCTACAGATATGTGACCAAGATAAATGAGACTCCTATCAAAATGTGATCAGTAAAATTCTTCCATTCTGATCTAGTGTTGTATACAAAGCATCTGCAATTAAAAGTTCTGAACAAGAAAGGATTATAAAGCAGGTGGTATGATAAATACATCCAACCAGTATTAGTTCATACTTCCAAATCTAGTATAATTTCAATGAAGCTGTCAAAAAAGGTGGCTAATCAGCACACATCCTTCATAAGGAAAGTTCCGTGTTCATCATACGGGAGGAAAAATTATTTAGTACCTGTTGTAGTATTCCTTCCTCTCACGAGTGCTATGGACCCCATTTATGGGACCCACTATTACGTGAGAGGAAGGAGTGCTACACAGTGTGCTAAATAGTATCTCACACTAAATAATTTCTCATACGGGGGAGTGAGGAAATTGCCACAAGATTGAGATGGATCATTGGATATGTTTGAATTCTAATTTTCAATAAAATAAAAAATAAATTATGACAAAGAGCCCAAAATCTAGTGTGATTTGGCATGATACCCATTTCTAATACTAAAAAATCATTAATATTCTATACGTGCAAGTGAGACTATGTTTTGTAACGATGGGCGAGCACATAATAAGAATAGTAGATACTAGATCTCAATGAAATTTCCACGTATAAAACAAAACGAGATATGATAACCATGACAATCAATGTCTATCACAAAATATAGTAATTAATTTTCCCAGTGGGCCCAGATTCCAGAACCCACCATTTTTATATCAAATCTTATCATTTTATAATAATAAAAACATCTTTTTTTTATATAGATAATAATAAAAACATCTTAAACATGCTCTAATTATTCCTACCTTACTCAACAGTTCACACCACCCTAACAATATCTAAAAAAATGATTAAAATATTTCGCTAACAAATCACAGTAAGACAGGTCGAATGAAAGAAAATCTGCAAAGGCGTAATCTCAAACCACACGAATCCAAACTCGAGCGAAAAACCAAAAAAAAAAAAAAAAAAAAAAACAAGAACACTCTCAGATCTAACAAAAAATACCAGCCGAAGGAAAAACAAAAAACAAAAAACAAAAAAAAAAAGCCAAGCTCAAACAGCTAAAGATTGAGAATATTGAAATTGAAGGATGGAAATGGAGACCTTCAGAGATGGCGTTTTGGATTTCGGCGCACTTGAGAACGACGCTGGGGTCGTTGAGGCCCTCCTCTTCGTCAAGGAGGTAGTCAGCGTAGCCATTCTTTCCGGCGCCGCTGTTGGCAGAGTCGGAGTCGTTGCCTGGCGAGACCTTGACGCGGGAGACGATGAGCCACTGGACCAGCGAGAACGCGATCCCCACCACCGCGCACGCCGGAATCAGTATCTCCGTCGCTATATCTGGCAAAAGCGTCACGCCCATAGCCAAAAATCACAAGATTGCACAGGTTTTGAGGGTGCGAGGATTTCGTAGAAAGGAAAGCAACGAAAGAACAATGAGAACCAGGCTTGGAACGGAGGAGCGAGGTTGTATATATACACACACAGCGTGTGGTTGAAAGGCACATAAATTATTGCGGGGGCGTGGAGCGAACAAAAAGAGTGCTACTGCCAGATCTGTTTGGCCGTTTGTGCGTGTTTTTAGAAAATGTCCAGCTGGATACCTAAATCTAGTCCTTCAAAATTAACTAACCCTCTTTATATCTAACAAATTGAGTATTATCCTATCTTTTTTTTATTTAATTCTACTTGGGAGTTGTAATAAAATTAGGAAATGCTTCCCTTACAACCTCTACCCAACTCTCACACAACTCCCACTCACATGTGTGTGGGATTCACGTGCATGGGACCCACACACATGTAAGTAGGAGTTGTGTGGGAGTTGGGTGAGGGTTGTGAGTGTATCATCTCCCAATAAAATTTGTTTTCTGTACTTTTTTTTAACTTTATTTTCTAAAAATTGTATTTTAATCATCGATGCGGTAATTTTAACCAATTTTTAATTATTTTTTTATATTAACTGATCTTAAGGTTGGTTAAAACAGTCACATTATCATTGTGAGATAAAAATATAAATTTTAATATTACTTCTCTTAAATATACATCTAAGCATTTACAACCCGCTAACCAAAAGTTGTTTACATTAATCAAAATGCAAATTTTAATGAAAAAAAAAAAAAAAAATCACGATGAGATAAACACCTAACTTTGGAATTAGGTACTTTGAAAAAGAAAAAAATATTTAAATGTGATAATAAAAGTGGAAGTCTACAGTAAAGTAAAGAATGAGACGTAAGTATTTTGAAAAAATTAGTATCTAAATATAAAGTCAATGAATAATTATAAAATTGGGCATCCCTAACATGAGAGCAGATTCCCCCACCTTCCTCCAATCCTCCTGCGTGTGGCTGACAGATTTGCAATACAACAGCAATAATATCTGCTATTGACGTGGCCCCTTTATCCACTATAACACCCTGCTTGAACCTGAGATAATTATATCTTAATTATGAAAGTTATAATAATACTTTGAAAAGAAAAGTAGAATTTAGTGTTGCTTGAATAGTGTTGTAAATTAAATCATTGGTTTTTTTTTTTTGTAGTGGCGATTACGCTTCAAACAGATTTGGATCCGATGCAATTTATTGTCCGAATTCTTAGCACTCTAAACAGTAAAATTGATAGAGATCTCTGTTATTTTTAACGGGATTTAGAGTAAATTTATAACTTAATCTGTTATTAAACGTAACGATTCGGATCGGTGCTATTTTTTGTCCAAATCGCTAGCTTTCTGATCGGTAATTTAACGGAATTTGAGGTAAATTTATAAGTTAATATGTTATTGGATTATTATGAATTCATGAACATACCATTTATATTTGTAATTGGTATTCCTAGTAATAAATAAAGTGTTATTATGATTATGAGAATTTCAACTTCTGGTCACTCCCTTGTCCCTGCCCTCTTTACAAAAAACAAAAGCGTTACAAAAAAGAAGAAAAGAAAAGAAACGGTAATGATTATAGCAAAATTCCAGAGAGGATAGTGATCGGTGGGAGGGAGATGAAGAGTGCTTAAAACGACGTCGTAATAAATAACAAGCTTATCATCAACACGACGTGGTGTTGGAGAGTGGAGGGAGGGAGAATTTATATCTTTTGTCGTCTTTTCATGTGAGGCTGAGGTGGCATTTTATTCGGATAACTTTCACGAGGCGTATGTTAGACGCGTTCCGTGCCGGAATCGGCTTTTCCTTTATTATTTTATTCATTTTTATTCTCTCTCTCCCTCTCTCTCTCCTCTCATTCCGTGGGTGATTTTTTGTTAAAGTTAATTGTGAAACGATGGAATTTCACCACCGTTTGCAGCACCTTCTGTGGTGGCCCACCAATTATATTATGATATCGCCTCCGCATAAAAGAATCCAACGGATTCGCGGTTCAATAATACTTCCACGTCCAATCAAAATATATATATATATATATTGATTGGGGCAGCCACCTCTTTTTCCTTCAGGGGATGGCGGGATGCAGGAATGAGGTATGTATGGCTGAGTTATTCTTTTTTTTTTTTTTTCAGTATTTAATAAAATAAATATTATTATTATTTTAATACGAGGTGACAAAGAATATGCTAACGTTGTTGATTATGGGAAAAAAAAAAAAAAAAAAAAAAAAAAAAAAAGGTATAGAATGACTCATTTTAAATTTACGATAAATTTAAATCGATAAAATCAATTTTTAAAAAAAATTCAAAAAGTGATTGCAAAAGTGCTTTACTAATCCCAATGAGTAATGTAACATCTCACCAATATAACCTTTAAAATTGATGCGTCTTTTAAAATTATTAATGCATTTGTGTCCTTCAAAATTTACGTGACTTTCAAAATTACTATTGATTTTTTTATAAATTAATATTAGAATTGGATACAATAGTAATTTTAAAAATCACATCAATATTAAAAGGCAAAAGGGACGTAGAAATAACATTTAGAATTACTCTAACCCCAAGGACTTGGTTCTAGTGGCAAGAGCATTGGTCTTAGTTACATCCCCAACAAGCCTAAGGTTCGAATTCCCTTTAGTATAAACAATTCATTAGAGTAACTCTACCAGCGAAATCAAAGTTTAACCTAATTTAAGTAAAGGCTGCGTTTTGCATGTATCAAATGTTTACCAACAAGAGTAAATATACGAAGTGACTCTATTTAAAGAGATTATCCATCATAAAATAAATAAATTAAAAAGAAAAAAGAAAAGAAAAAAGAGGTGTCTTGTCCATATAAGCTTAAAAATCTTAGATATGATAATTAAAGAATGAGCGGTGAACCTTCTAGTCCTAGAAAAACAACATCGTAACCTTTTTCCTTCTAAAATGGGATAGAGTGCAGTAGACTGTAGTCTTGGTGATGGGTTTTGGTGTCATGCCCACCGAGAGCTAATTATGACTAACCAAAGAACTAACTAGAATGATTTCAAATATCAATCAACTTTATCATTATTTTGCTAACCTTACGAACAGAAATAGATTTTTTTATTTTTTTTTTCTCTCTTTTTATTTTCAAGCTAAAAGTATAATGCAAAAAGTACATCAAACAACCAAAAATTGGCAATGTATTCTCATGTCATGTAAAAAATACAAAAGATTATTCTAATTTTTTTTTTCAATAAAACAAAAACAATTCTATAAATTTGAAGAAAAAAAAAGGGAAAATTAAAACCTAAAAATTCAAAGGAAGAAAAAAAAAAAAAGAATTGTAACGGGTGTGCCCTTGGCCTCCATTAGGCCAAATCACCCTCTCTAGCTAGCTTAGAAGTGGTTCAGCTGTCCTTTCAAATTTTTATTTTTATTTTTGGGCATATAAAGTGGTCGAACTATTCAAATATAACGGAAACACTTTCGGGTTATTTGGGGGTGATTTTAGCCATTACATTCCCTTTTTTCAGAATTATTTTTTTAAAAAAAAAAAAAATATTGGTTTTTTAGGTTTTTTTTTTAATTTAGTTTTAAGAATGCTTTTTTTTTTATTAAGGGTATTTTCGTTATTTGGGAAGTTATTATTACAAATTTTTAATAATTAAATTTAAAAAGCACATTATAAATTAAATGATAATTTAAAAGAAAAATATATAAAAATAATTAAATTCGCCTCCTTCCGAAGCATTTGAAAATGGATTGTCAATTTGTCGCTAATTGTGGAGTTTTGTCGTCGTGGTCTTGAATAGTAATAATAGACAACATTAATGGGTACCATTTACCAACAAATATTACTAAAATAAAAAATGCACATGCATAATTAACAAACGACACCGGTTGGGTGAGTGAAGGTGGGACTGTCCTCTCATGGCTGCTCAGTGGTCAGTGTGGGACCCTAAACCCATGCCCGCCCCTATTCTCAACCTGTCTCGCACGTGTGTACCCACCCTGTACGAGTTTTCTTCTTGTTTTTTTTTCCGACCCGATACTTGTGGGTCTGGTCGGGTGGTTTGGCGCTATTTTTTCTTTCTTTCTTTTAAAACAAAAATTTAAAATTTTGTGGTTATTCTATTATGTAAAAAAATTTAAATTTAAATTATTGATTTTAAATTAAATTGTTACAATTTTATAATATCAAATATTTATCACTTTAAAAAAAATTAGATTGTTATAATTTCATCGTATCAATATTTCTTATTTTTTAAATTTGATGAAATAAAATAAATATTATATTGATATAAGAGATAAATATCTATGCAACAAAATACTTATTATTTAATTTAAAAATAATTTTTAATATTTTAGGAATTCTACCATCTATACCATAGGTACTTGGAGCACGTTTGGTGCACAGAATACTCATTCATTTAATAATAGGAATGGCTATTATTGATAACACTAAAAGTTTAAACCGAATGATCATTCATAAATTGAAGAGAATATTACAACTGACCTCATAATATAGAATGTTTACCATTTACCATAAATAAAATCTCATTTTGCCCCTTTTCAAGAAGGTTAATTCTAAATGTCACTTCACGTTTTTCATGTGTCATTTCAAAGGTGATGTGACTTTTAAAATTATTATTTAATTAAAATTTAATAGTGATCTATCACAAATCTAATTGTAATTTTAAAAATAACATAAATTTTAAAAAGAAACATGAGAGACGTGAGGTGGCATATAGCATTACTCTTCCAATAAATATGTCCAAGACATGACCCCTCCGAAACACTTGAAATAATCTAGTATTTTCAACAATTAGTTTTTATAGGCAATAAGCTATGCATCCGTCCATCAACCTCCGTACTGTGCTATTAATCTCCTCCATAACTGTTGCTGCTGTTTGCTAGTTGTGTTTTTGCTTTGAATATGAGTTTCTTCTCTTTAGATCTATCATCATGGACGATCTATAGAATAAAGGTTAATTAGGTGTAAGGAGTTATCTCTCACAACCTGGATAATTCGGTGTGTGGGGTTATCTTACACAGTCGGTTTAAATAAATTTTTAAGATATTTGGCTACCTTTGTTTTAAATCTAGTCTACTCGAAGCAAATCTGCTCTTTAACTATTTTTGTATATGAGTTAGTGGAAGATGAAAGTCATAGATAGCACTCTAGTACTATAAGAATTTTATTTGTATCTATGACTATGTAATCTCATAGCATGTGATTATGATTTTGTAGAGTTTTTATGCTTTGTAATATAAGAACTTTATACTCGTAATCTTTAATCATTGAAATATTCAGATTTTTCATTCAAAACAAATTTTTATGGGCCATATTTGAACTCTTTTGCCTTAAAAGGCAATGCTTATATTAAGAGGTTCAAAAAAAAAAAAAAAAAAAAAAAAGCCCCACCAATAGGGTTTTAAGTTGATGCTTTTCCCCTTTAACTTTGTGGTGATTTCCTCTTTCCCCTTATTCTATTCTTTTTCTTTTCTTTTCTTTTCTTTTTTTTTTTTTAAAAAAAAAAAAAAAAAGGGTGGTGCTTTTCATGTCAACATATTTAAGAAGAACAATAAAAAAAAAATAACAATTTCTTTTCTTTTCTTTTTAATTTATATAGTTTTCTAAGATGTACACTAGAGTAAATTGTCAAATATGGTTTGACTTTGACATCTTATTGAAAGATCAATAAGATAACATAAAAGAAGACAAGCGAAATAATAATAATAATAATATGCAAGTTACATTGAACGAACAAAGATTACATTTTATAATTAATTCGAATTAATTATAATTTAAGATCAATATACAATCAATTGTATGGGTTTAAATCCTATCAAAGCTTTTTATTTTCTAATGATAAAATACAGTTGAAAATGACCATATTGTTTTTTTTTAAAAGAAGTAGCTCACACCATTTTCTACCATAGACGAGTCAAAAGAATGAAATGACAAATATGATATTATTTGAAAGTGTAAAAAGGATGAAGAATTGAACAGTGAAAGTAAAAATGAATATCTTATCTTATATGATTGGACAGAGGAAATGTCACAAGTCTATGTTTGCTACACTTCTCTTTTTTGTTGTCGGTCGTGGTCATGCACATTATTTGTACATTCTAGGAGAGTGCTTTGGGTTGTTTGAATTCTTCTTGAATTGTCCCTAAAGTAAATACATGGGCCATCTTAGTAGGCCTTGGCTAAAAGTCTGGAACAAAAAAACACAGTAATTTGACAGCTTTTGAGATGCATGAACAAAAATTGAGAACAACTTCAATGCCACACCAACAACTTTATACCCTCCAATAACAACGGGTCACATTAGTTTGAAATGCCAAGCAATGGTGCACGCCCAAACTTGTCCGAACACGCGTGAAATCGCCTGTTCACACTCGATTCGGACATGAAGGGGACATACAACCTACTGCCAAGTTTGTCCGAACACCAAAATTGCTTCGTTCGGACACACCAACAAACTTGAACCTATTAACTATTCCGTCCGCAAGCAGTTCGGACACAAAGGGAACATGAGACCTATTGTCAGGTCCGTCAAGAGAAAAAGAATGTCATGTTCAGACACACATCCTAAAAATTCATACTTGAGCAAAAAAAAAAAAAAAAAAGAGTCGTTAAACATGAGTTGGCAAATTCATACTTGATCAAAATGAAAGTAATAAAAACTCCAAACCAATTACAACCAAACAAATAATCAAATATGTAGAGCAGTAAAGCAGTTAACACAGATATTTGGTTTCGAAGTGGAAATTCTTTGAATCCAAAGAGAAAAACCACTTGAGTGCAGTCAAACCCAAGAAATCAATTAATTACGAAGAATCAGCGAATTACAAGATGTTCATACTCACAAAACTTTTGCAGCCGTCACACTCTTGAATTAGAACAAATGACCTACTTGTTTACTTCTCTCCCAGAACCTCTGGAGAATTATTCTTCTTGATCTTCCTTAACTGAAACTCCAGTTGGCTTTAATTGTTCAAGATTGATGATTGAACTAAAAACTCTAAGAGAGATACAACATAAATCAATGCAGGTCTAAAATCCTCTCTTAGCATACAGAATTTCAGAGTAGAATTCTTAATAAATTTGTGCATGGAAGTCCTTTTAATTAGATCTCTGAAGAAAACCTAGTTCGAGTTGGAATAGGATTTCAGAAAAATTTGCATAGATTTTCGGTCCTATATTGCGATGCGATTTTGGAATAGTAAACATCGGAATTAGGGAAGACCTATTTCAGAGATATTTGTTTCGTTTTGTATTAGCTTTCCAAAGTCGTTAATTTAACCGCAATAAAATACTTGAGCTGAAAGTTATAATTAAAATACTAAGACATCCCTAATCTGGAATTGACAAATCCAATTTTAACTCCACTGAATGAAATTCCAATTCGCTCATTTTCTTGATTGATTAGGCTTAACAACATCTTCTAGGTCTTTCAATTTGAGTTGGATCGAGTCTTGGATAAAAAAATTTACCGACTTAACTATTAGACTAAAACTTATAACCAAATAAATTTTGACACAGAATTTGCCAATACTAAAAACCTAACACCAAAAATTGTTAAAAAAAAAAACATACTAAGAAAATACCATATTTTAAAGTTGAATTTTTCAGAAAAAAATAAAAATAAAAATGAGTGGTTTGCCAAACATGGCATTTCCAAGATACCCATCAATGCCATCCAATTATTATTATTTTTTAAAAAATAAAAAATAAATAAATTATTTCTAAGAAACCCATCAAAGTCAATCATGAAAAGAGCATGAAACATAACAAAATCCTGAATTGAGGGGAATCAAGATGAAGACATATTTCAAAAAATACCGAAGGCCTATGCCTAGACAACATTATAAACCAATCAATATTAGGTAACAATTAAAAGCAAATATTTTTAGCTCCTATATTCCAAACCCCATCAAATTCTCATTCAATCAATCTTAGTTTTGTTGCAGAGTATGAGAATGTCTCATTTTTGCAAGAATCAATACCATGAAGACCCAGCAACTACAAAGACTCGTTCTTTCTTTACTTTTTGTTATGTTTTATTTTTGTGTTGACAAATTCGTGTGTCAAAATATGATTTTTAGGTTGTAATATTTAAGTTTGAATTAAGGGTTTAGTTTGTGTAAAAGTCGGTATAAGACATAAAAATTCAAGTTTATGAATTATGTACAACGAAGATCTAGTTGAAGTAAAAAATCCAGTTAATGAATTATATTACATGAGATATTTTCTAAAAACCATGCTCATAATAAGGACAATATTTTTATACTTACTGAGACTGTGGCCTTACATATGCGCGTTACCACAATTACTTAGATTTTTTTTTTCACAGAAAAACTTCTCTCATTACAAACTGAAAAAAAAAAAAAAAAAAAAAAAAAAAAAAAAAAAAACATCAATATTGATCCAAAATAAGGATCTTAGGGACATGGTTGTTCCCTAAAAACAATGTTACTAACACTCGAATGAGTGTCTTCCAACCAACATAAATCTACATTATTAGAAGAAGTCATTTTTGTTAGATTGTGGGCTACCATGTTACAAGCTCGAGGGACAGCTTGGAAAGATGCTAACCGGAAATATTGCAGCTCCAACTAAATGCTATCAATGAAATGGTCTATTTTAGAAAAACACTGGGAGACTATCTTTAACTCCTTGACCACTTGAGCCGCATCCCCTTCAAAAACTACATCCCAAAAACCCACCTCTTTACTGAACTGCACATCATGTAGAGCTGCCATAATCTCCGCTGTTTTTGGGTCCATTCGTGCCAATTGCGTTATGCTTCTCGCTCCCATACATAGTCCTTTACTATCTCTTGCTATGATTCCCAAACCGACCCAGTCATTATCCCCATTAATTGATGCATCCCAATTCACCTTAATCACACCAGCTAGGGGAGAGGTCCAATTACTTTGCCTGCTGCTCTCCTCCTCAATCCTCTCTAAAAGTTGGGTTGAGTCATGGGTTTTCAAATTACATCTTTTGAAATCCTGCCAAGACTTAGTGGCTTCACTAAACACAACATTTGGATGTTCAAAGCGTTGCTCGAAAATCTATGCATTCCTCCTTAGCCAAATACGCCTTGATGTGACTGCCATTAGCTCCATTTCCTCCTTAGTACACCTTCCCAAGCAGTAGGCAAAGAGTTCCTGGAAGTTAAATCCTGCAAAACAAAATTTTTGGAAGCGAGAATCTAAACACCCCCAGACGTCTCTAGCCGCTGGACAAGACCATAAAGCATGGAGGGCATCCCTCTGCATCCCTCTCTTCAGCTTCACAACAGGGACATATTTTTATCTCAATGACCTTCCTCCTAAATAGATTCCCTCTAGTAGGGAGAACTTCATTACAAGCTCTCCAAATAAATATTTTAACCCCATTAGGTACTCCTAAGGCCCAGATTGTCTTCCAAGTATCTTTTTCCTTCCCTGGATTAGAACATTGAACCCCTTTCAACTCTTTCATCCCCACTCCCAAATGGTAGGCACTCCGTACCAAGAATTCTCCATTCACAGTCCCTCTCCAAATTAATTTATCCTTATGCAAAAGAGGATTTAGAGGAATACGTGAAATGACTTTTGCTTCCCCCTCCTCGAATTCTACTTGAAGGAGATCCACATTCCATTTTCTCAAATCATGGTCTATTAAATTTGCCACCGTGTTGCCCTCATTCAAACTTCTTGGAATAGACTGAACCGAGTAGGTGGAAGGGGTTGGTAACCATTTTTCACCCAAAATCTTGATTGATCGGCCATCCCCCACCCTTCACAATAAACCTTCAAATAAGAGCTCCCGAGCATTGAGAATGCTTCTCCAAGCATACGACGGTTTAGACCCAAGTTGCGCTTCGCGAAACGAAGAATGAGGGAAATACTTGGCCTTAATGATCATGGCTGCCATTGAATTCGGGTCCTACATTAGCCTCCATCCCTACTTAACTGATAAAGCTTTGTTGAAAATAACAAGATCCCGAAAGCCAAGTCCCTCTTTTGCTTTGGAACGCCCCATTTTAGACCAGCTCATCCAATGTATTTTGGACTTTTTCGACATGTGGCTCCACAAAAAATGCTGCATCATCTAATTCAACTCCTTACATAAGGCAATGGGCAATTGGAAAACTCCCATACAATAAGTAGGGATAGCTTGCACCACCGCTTTCAATAAAATCTCCTTCCTTGCTTGTGAAAGGAAAGAGCACTTCCAGTTATCAAACCTTTTTGACACTTTTTCAACAATGCTTTTGAAAGCTTGAGTCCTTGATTTGCCAACGAAGGTGGGCAACCCCAAATAAGTATCAATTCTATGCGCTTCTATTAAACCTAATAAACCCAGAATTTCTTGTCTTCTCCCTTGGCTAGTGTTCCCACTGAAAAAAAATAGATGTCTTGGACAAATTTAGCTGCTGCCCAGACCCTTTCTCATATTTACCCAAAATACGTAGAAGACGTCTCCATTCGATCGCATTAGACTTGCAAAAGAGAACACTATCATCAGCAAAAAATAGGTGACTTAACCTAGGGCCCTTAAGGGAAGTAGGAACCCCAGTAATAACCTTCTTATCTTCGGCCTTGTACAGAAGAGCACTCAAAACCTCAGCACAGAGAAGGAATAGATAAGGGGAGATAGGGTCCCCTTGTCTTATACCCCTTGAAGGCTTTATATTCCCAACTGGATTGCCATTTACTAACACTGAATATGACACAGTCCGTAAGCATGTCATCACCCAATTCACCCATTTTCCAGCAAACCCTAGCTTTAGCATAGCCGCCTCCAAGAAAGCCCATTCCACACGGCCATAGGCGTTACTCATGTCAAGTTTGATGCCCATATAACCTTCCTTACTCCACATCCGAGTCTGCATGGTATGCATTGTCTCATAGGCAGCTAGGACATTATCAGTTATTAATCTTCCCGGAATGAAAACACTCTGCGTTGGAGATATAATCGCTAGAAGGACTGTTTTCAATCTATTGGCCAACACTTTTGATAGCAATTTATAAATTACATTACAAAGGCTAATGGGTCGAAATTCAGTAACACTACTAAGGTTGGAAACTTTAGGAATTAATGCAATGTGGGTGGTGTTGATCCTGGAATCTAGCATACCGGTATTGAAAAAATAAGTGATAGCCGCACATACCTCTTTGTGGATTAGACCCCAGTTTTGTTGATAAAAACAAATGCTAAACCAGTCCGGGCCAGGGGCCTTGAGAGGAGGCATTTGATGCAGCGCCCTGGCAATCTCCTCCATTGTTACTTCTGCCAGCAAGGAGTCATTCATCAATTCCGACACTTTTCTGTCCACCGCCTGGATACAAGGATCCACTTCTAGATGTGTCTCCCCCGTGAAGAGCTCTTGGAAATACAAAACAAAAGCTTCCTCTATCTCCGCTTTAGTTTTACAAGGCTGACCTGACTTATCCTTAATCACCGATATCCTGCTTCGGCGGTTCTTCTATGTAGATGCGGCATGAAAGAACTTCGAATTTCGATCCCCATATTTTAACCAATTATCCTTAGCACGTTGTTGCCATTTAAGAGCTTCTTGTGCCAGCAAGTCATTTAGTTCCTCCATAATTGTCACCTCTTCATTCATTTGTGCCCCACCCTCCTGCATTTGGAGATCCTTGAGTTCCTGTTCATTGTTTTTTATTTGAACCTCTACTGGGAACGAGTTCTTCCTCACCCATTTATTTAAATATTGTTTGCAACCTACTAATTTACTGAGCACTTCATCCTAGGGGCTAGTTGACATCTTTTTAACCCTCCATACTTGCTTTATTATCTTTTGTGGGTCCTTTTATTTAGCCCAGCAGGCCTTATACCTAAACATCCTGCTTTTAGACCATTGAATTTCAGTCGATCTCGAAAAAGATACCAACAAAGGGTTATGGTCAGATATATTACGAGGTAACACAAGAACTTCACAAACATCAAAAACCTGGTCCAGCTCTCGCTACACGATCCAATCTCTCCCTTGTAAAATCAGGGCTGCCATATCTTCCATTGCACCAGGTAAACCGTGGCCCTTCAAACCCCAAGTCCAAAAGTTGGTAGTCTTCTAACACCTTTCTAAATTCAATCATTTGACGAGGCGATCTGTACGAAGAATTTGATTTCTCCCCTACATAGAGAATTTCATTAGAATCTCCCATGCATAGCCAGGGAACTGGGGCACTCTTGGACAAAAACCGAAGAATGGCCCATGACTCCAATCTTCTAGCCATTTTCGGATTTCCATAGAACCCCGTTAATTTCCACTCTACACCTGAGTTGACATTGTGAATAGTGGCATTGATATGTCTTCGGCTAAAATTCTACACATTTACATTAGACTCCGTATTCCACAATAAAGCTAGACCCTGCCAATGCAATCTACTACAAAAATAGCTTCAAACCCCAGTTTTACTCTCACTGTTTCCATGTAATTTTGAGATTGTTTGGTTTCCATAAGGAACACCAAATTGGGCTTCTTAGTCCCCACCAACCGGCGGAGAGTTTGAACTGTCTGGGGGTTCCCAAGTCCCTAGCTGTTCCAGCTCAATACAATTATTGGACTGGTCGGGGCCGTTCCACAGCCCCCGCCATATCAACTGGGATTTGGGTGAGCATATTATTAGTTTTTCAACCTTTTTTCAGCTTCCTTGTGACTTCCTCAATAGCCATCTTCTCAATCTTCCTTTTGCCATCCGGTGTCCCTTCCTTGGGGATCCCTGGCCTTGTCTTGCCCTTTTCTTCCAGGAAATGGCTGGACCCAGAGCATTTCGACCTCCTCTTCCATTTTGTGCTCCCGAAAAAATAACTTCTGGTTCCTTCCTCCGTTTTAGACAATTCTCCTCAGCCAGATTAGTCTGCATGTTGTCTTCTATAGCCACCACATAAAGTTGCTCCTTAGTTCCACTACCAACACGTGGTAGATAATGTTGAGCCTCCTTTTCCTGCCCCATTAGTAATTCACTCGAGATTTCTTCAATTGGTTCATACACCATACGGCCCAATTTTGAATCCCAGCTGCCCAGATATTTAACTTTTGGCCCATTTAGCATTGACCCACCCTGGTCAGATTTTTCATCCTCAGATGGCTTGCCTCTTTTAAAAACCTGACCGTTATTAGAAACCGATTCTTTCCTTAAATTCTCGACATTCAAATCACTAGAATCGCGCACTTCATTTATAGACTCCTTTCTCGCCTGGATTTCTGCCCGTAACGTCTGGCGTTTCTCCATTCTAGGTTGATCCTCCTCCTCACTAGGGTTTCGGCCTTGCATGTTCGCACTGATGTGTGTTTTAAATGAGTACTCGCAAGCGCACGAATCGTTTGCAATATAGTGTGTGCAAGTGCGAGGTCGAATCCACAGGGAAATGGTCAAATATTGGTGTCTTGTTTAATCAACCTCATTTTAACCTAATTCCAAAGGTTTGAGGATTGATTCAAGAACAAAAGACTAAATAAAATAGATGAAATGAAATATACAAATTAAAAGGAACTAAGGCTAAGGAATCTACCAAACCAAATCCAACAACTCATACTCTTGATTTCTACTTGAATACCCAAAGAATATTAAGTTTTGGATGTCATTCAAATGTCTTAACCACTAACTCTATAACCATTAAATGAATCCAACTCAAAGATAAATCACAAAGAGTACCTATTTGAAATCAAATCATCCAATATATCTATTCAATGAACAAATCACAATGGATATCATCATTCAAACCGATAAAACAATGTATCCATCGGTTAAAACACATTAAATGTCCTACATATACCACCAACCACATTCATTGCAAAAGATGAGACATTAAATGAATGAAATTTGAACAACAAATATGATATATCATTAAATGTGCAAATAGTATAACAAGAGTATGAGTGTCATCATTGGAAAGGTTTCATCTTAACCTTAGTTGAGGTTACTAGCCTTCTATGACTAAGAACACCACAAGAAAATGAAGAACAAATATGGAAATAAAAGAAAAGTTTTACAAAGAGAAAGTATCTAAGAACAAAAACTACTGAAATACACTACAAAATGCATGAAATTAAACCTATCTACTGCTCTCTGAACTTTCTCAACAAGGAGGCATGGCTATGGCTTTTATAGAAGGAAATTAGGGCTAGAAACCTATGTAAAATGACTCCTCTAACCCCTTCTAGGGTTCCTCTCTTACTAGAGACAACCAAGGTCATGAAACCAACGTGTTCTGCTGCAAAAATCATAGGGAAAACTATTTTTTATCATGGAGAAGCTCCTGATTGGGTGTTCTGGCGTGCTTCTGCAAAAGTAAGTTCTGGGAAATTTCGATCGATCGACTTCGGACAAAATTCGATCGATCGATCGAGTTCTTCAGAGCTTCCGAATTTTTCAAGCAATTCCACATGAATTTTGCCATTCCTCACTTATTGACCTACAAAACATAAAAACACAAAAACTAACCAAAGTATCAGAAAATAACAAGGCTAAAGGTCTAACTAATATAAATCAAGGGGTCCAAATACACAATATTTGGCACTCATCATGCACCGCCATCCAACCCTGTTGCCGACTCCCTAGCACTCCACTGTCGAGGGCTGGCAAATCGGGATTTGTTGTTTTTTGGTCTCCAAATTTGGCTCCCACCAAAACTACAATCTCCATATCTCACTTCATCACTATTGTTGCTTCTAGGATGGAAAGCCACCAGGAGCCATGACCCATACTTTTGCCCTTCTTCCTCAGGATTTTGTTTCCCTACCTCTTGTCCACTACATCCTTGCCTCCCATAGTGAATGATCCCGTAGGTATAGCAAAACTTAGGAAGGTTTTTTTGGAGGATCCATATGCTCATTTGGGATATTATGGATGAGGTTGATATATTGCCTCCATTTTGTATTAGGCTAATTCATTTTAGCCTAACTTTTGGTATGTATAAGTTGTTGATGAATGCCAAATATTGCATATTTAAACCCCTTAATCTACATTAGTTAATTCTCTAGCTGTATTTTAATTTAATGTTTTTTGTTAGATTTGTGTTTTTAATGTTTTGTAGGTTCTTAATGAAAAACGATAGTTTTAAGGTGAAAAATACAAAGTTTGGAAGAAAGCACACTTTGAAAAGACCTAGATGATGTGGTTATGATTAACCAAATCAATGAAATGATTAAATCGAAATTTCTCTAATTGGAGTCAAAATCGGATTGCATTAAATTTTAAATTATGCACATGCCGTAGTATTTTGGCCATAACCTTTTGCTCAAATATCTTATAAGATGAAACTAGCGACGTTGGAAAACTAACTCAAAATACTACGAATCATTGTGCAATAGGATTTTCCTAATTCGGAAGTCTGCTATACCAAAAGTATCCCGCAATATAAGAACGAAAATCTGGACGAATTCTATTTCGATTTATACTATGATTGCTTCTAAATTTGACTAGGAGATTGAATTCCGATTTTTCTAGAAATTCTAGGGCTTCTAAAGTTTGTTTTCTTCCTATAAATAGACCTCTAAGCCTCAAGAAAAAAGAAGGAGAAGTTAGAGACTAAATATATTTTTCTTCTTTTTAGTTTAATTTTTCTTTAGGTTAGATTTTATTTTTTGTATCATGTGTAGCTAATTCCTCAACTAAGGTTAAGGATGAAGCATCATCAATGAAGAACAACAGGACTTTCATGTAAGTTTTTATTGTCCGATTTTATTGGGTTTAATATCTCAATTATTTTACTTCTTTACAATGTGTGGAATAATTCTTGGATATCTTTTGTGATTCAAGGATACATTTGATGATTTGAGATAATTTCACATAATTGATTGCTTGGTTTTTATTTATAAAACAATTGGATATCCCTTGTGATTTATTCTACGGATACATTTTATGATTTGGTTTAAACTGGATATCTTTTGTGATTTGTGTAAAGAATGGATACATGTGATGTTTTGATTAACTGTTTGAAGCATAGTAAAACATACTTAAGATTTTAATTGTGATAACTTCGGATTAATATTGATGAACATGGAGTATGTTATTATGATTCGGTGAGTGTGGATTCCAAAACCTTAGTATTTTTCTCTTGTTTTATTTTACTTTATTTAGTTTATGTTTTCCTTTTAAAAAAAATCAAACATTTTTTGGAACTAGGTTAAGATTTAATTAGTTTTGAAACAAAATTGTTCTTCAAAAACACAATTTCCTGTGGGATCGACCTCACACTTGCAATCCATTAACTGCAAACAATTCGTGCACTTGATGTGAATTTTAATTGTACATGCAAGTGCACGAATCAATTAAAATATTAGGAGATTTGATTTGAGCAATTTATTGTAATTATAATCAATCAAATCTGATTGATTTGTTTGCAATCAGATTTGATGGTAATCAAATCACATTGATTGATTACAATACTTATCTACCCAAACCCTTCTATAAATAAGAGTCTATTGTATTGTGAAAATATCAAGTAATAAAATCATAATGTAGCCCTTTAGGCTTTATCTTGTGGACGTTGGTTATAGACCGAACCATGTGAAATCTCTTCTCTTCATTTTATTATTTTCGCTGTTATCTTTATTTTTCTATGTGTTTATCTTTTCTTTTAAGGGCGACCAACAAGCATCTTTAGCCACACAATCTAGGAGAATTCTCCAAATATTCGACAACAGCTGGAAAATGGTCAAATTTATATAGGCCAAGATGGCTCAGATTGTTGTAGGGGTAGGGAACCTCAACCTTACCTTCAAGATTTCCTCATCAAAAACACACTTTATCAAAAGCCTAAAGGGTTGATAGCGCCTTCATCCAATTGAGGTGCTCGGGGAGTCACGAAAAGGGGAATATGGTTCTTAGAATGAAAGTCCCTCATATTGTCTTCTTTGATGAGAGAGCACCAATGCACCCTCTCAAACATAAGGTTTGAAGCAACGACAGAACACCCTTTGCGAATCTTTTCAGAAATTTGCGAGCAAAGAAAGCTAGGAATGCAAGTAAGAAAAGTTGAAGGTAAAGGTGTAAGAAGGTAGAAAAGTGGAAGAAATCGGATCCCAAGCTTCCGTCGGTACCCTTGTAAGTCAGCAACATCCGTCTGGACGATGTGGCAATACCTTCCGGATGCCCATTAGTGTCTAGAAGCTTCAAATTGTTCAAGATTGCATCCGTTCGGATGTAATGGCAAATCGCCCGGCCGCTCTTCAGAGCTCGAGAAGAATCCAGCATTCAAGTACATCGGTCCAGACGACGTGGCAATACCGTCTGGACGCCATTAAGTGTTCGACAAGTAATAGGGTTTCTGTCTCAGACAATTATGGGAAGACGGCTGCAAACCGTCCAGACGACAGGTCTACACCATCTGGAAGCTCTCCCTGATAAGGCAAGATGTGGAGCAAAAGTTCAAATGTCCGGACGTTAGTCTACAATGTCTGGACACCCAGTCCTTATTATGAAAATAACGTGCAGCAGAAGTGCAACCGTCCGGATGCTAGGGCAACACCGTCCGAACGCGAGGGCAACACCGTCCAGACGTGGCCCTATTCAGGAAAGAATCTCAGCGCTATTTTGGAATAGCCGGTTACACTGTGAGCCGTCCGGACAGCGCCTAGAGTATTCGTTCCAGACTTGGTTTTGGACCTCTGCAGCTTATATATAGAGGCCTCTAGGCATGTACAATTTACAGAATTCGGTATTGAATTATCTATAGCTTAGAGAGGGTGTTTAGAGAGATATTGAAGATTTGCTAGCTCTTTAGCTGTTGCCAGTGTGTGATTTGATCAGTTGTGAAGTTTATCTTAGGGAGGAGCCTTAAGGTAAAGGATTCCATCGAAGACCTCTTTAGGTAGGAGACCTGGTTGGGAGGCGTTTATGTTGAGTTACACGTCAGAGTTCAAGGTACGACCACTGCATCAGGGGTATGTGAGTGCTACTGCTTTGTAACTATCTTTGTCTTTTGAATAGTGGATATCCTGGGTTTGGTTACCCCGGAGTGGTTTTTCTCTTAATTGAGTTTTCACTTCGTCAACAAAATATTTGTCTCCTTTAAATTCCGCATTTAATATTTTGTCGCACACTGTTCACACACACAGTTAATTAGAAGTCATCTTTATTTTTTTCAATAGCGTTTTGCAAGTGCGAGGTCGATCCTACAGGGAATTGTATTGTGAAAATTAATCTCTATTCAAACTAATCATATTTTAACCTAATTCCAAATTTAGGGTTTTTAAACAAAATAAAACTTAAACTTAACAAATCAAAAGATAAGGTTCTAAGGTTTTGGAATCCACAGTCACCGAATTATAAGAATATATTCTAATGCTCATCAACACATATTTGAAGTTCTCACATACAAATCTTAGGTATGCTCTACTTTGCTTCAAAAATTGTTTGAATCATTCAATGAATCCGTTCTTTATACAAATCACAAATGATACCCGGTGTTCCCCAAATCATCCATTGTACACATTTAGAGAACAAATCACAATGGATACCTGGTTTTTCACCAAATCATCAAATGTCCCCGTTGAACAAAACACAATGAATACCCAACATTTTGATAAATAAAACCCAAGCAATCAATTAAATGAGACAACCTTAAATCATCACTTGTATCCGGAAACCATAAGAGATATCCAAAAATCATTTAAAAAATTGAATAGAAGTAGAAAAATTAGAAATCAAAAGCCCATAAAGTCAAATAGCATAAACAAGCATGAAAACATAGTTTCTCTTCAATGGTCAGGCTTTTTCCTCAACCCTAAATGAAAGTTTAGTTATACATGACTAAGGAAAGCATAAATAAACAACAATAATCCATTAAAAATCAAAAGAACTTACAAAATATGGAAGTTCTAGGTGAAAATCACCAAAGAACCCTAAAAAATAGAGAAAACGACACCTAGGGCGCTGTCCAAGCGGCCTCTCCCCGAAAGAAATGAGAAAGAGGGGTATTTATAGAGTTAGATAGGGTTTCTGCATATCCAAGTCAGCATAAGTGTGCTCGATCGCACTTTAGGTGTGCTCGAGCGCACTCAGGCATTCGTCAGGGCGCTGATGGCTATTGTGGGCGCGTGTGCTCAAGCTCAACAGGGATGAGCTTGAGCCCACTCCGGTGAAAGGCTGCTGAGGGCTTTTGTGGACGCATGCGCTCAAGCTCAATATGGATACGCTCGAGCCCATTCGGGTGAAAGGCGCTGTTGTGGGCACATGCGCTCGAACTCAACAGGGTTGTGCCGAGCTCATTTCCTGAAAATTCGAATTTTCAGCCTTTTTGCCTCAAAACCTCAATTTCTCTCTCAATGACCTGCAAAACACTAAAACAACAAAACTAGCCAAAAATATCAGAAAATAACAAAACTAAGGGTTTAACGAATGCAAATTAAGGGGGTCCAAATATACAATATTTGTGATTCATCAGTTAATAATGGGACACCCCCTTGCTAGAGCAAGTGAACTACCTTCATGAGTTTGTTATGCATTAGGATCTTTTTCAATTGCTTTCAATTGGAGAAACTAGAGAGGAGCCGTTCCTTGTGTATAAATGGTAGAATTATAATTTCACACCATGTGAAATTACATTTCTGCCATTGTGTATAAATGATCGGCTCCTCTCCAGTTGTTTTCAGTTGGAGAGGATCCTGGTCCGTTTGTTACATGCCACCCAACCCAAGGGGCGATGCATGGCAGAAATGCACGAGAAAGGTATGACCTTAGGTCAGGAAGAACGATAGAAAAAGAAAGGCAAGCGTCTCACTCATTCTTTCGAAACACAACTATCTCTTTCGCTAGAAGAAGAGTTTTTTTTTTTTTCTTTTCTCTCCTTTTCTTTTTTCTTTCTTTCTTTCTTTCTTCTTCTTCTTCTTCTTCTTTTTTTTTTTTTTTTTTTTTTTTTTTTTTTTTTAAAGTCCAAATTTCAGTTTTGTCATATCCTGAAACACCCAAAATTAGATTTGATCAAGGAGGCCGACTCCCTCAAAGAAGCCAACTAATTTATCTAATTATATATTTAGTCTTTTTAATTTTTTTTTTTTTTTTTATTCTTTGAAACACCCAAGTGAATTTCAACAAATAAATTAAAATTAAAAAGACCAAAAGAAAAAGAAAAGAGTAACGACTTATTACGAGCGGAAATGACCACAAATTTGTGAAATATCTCAGAAATTGGCAATATTTCACATCTGTCAAGGTCAAGTACGGAAGTGGGAAGATATATAGGTCGGCTTCCCATTAACACGTGCCCCTATCTTCAGACGACGGTGACGTGGACGGGAGTTAGAGAGCCTCTGTGTCTTGTTCACCTCTTTCGCCCGTTTTTCTTCTACCAGAACTGCCCCAACTCTCTCTCACAGTCTTATTTCCTGGACCCTACGTCCACACGAGAGGACCCTGCCCTAAGTACTGCTGCAACACCGCAAAGCCACAGAGAGAGAGAGAGAGAGAGAGAGAGAGAGAGAGATCCCACAAGCTTAAAGGCTAAAGCCCATAATATTTGTTGGTGTATCTGAGCCGCAAACTCTGTTGGTGCCATTGATATTAGCCACTCTTTATTCTTCTTATTATGGGGAAGAGGAAGCGAGTTCCTGATCAGACCCAGACCCAACATCCCATTTCCTGTTCTCCTTCTTCCGGTACGTTTCTTTCTTTTTTACCACTTGATGGGTTCCGTTTGGTTCCTGAGAAAAAAAATGCAGACAGCTAATCGGGATCAAATTTAGTTGAGGTTTGTTTGCCTTTTTCATTTTCATTTTCTTTCAAGAAACAGAAGTGGGAGGAAGTATGTTCTTCCAACTTTGATTGGCCTTTTTCTTTTTGGGCTTTCACGATCTACCTGCAATTTTGTCTCAGTTTTTAGTTTCTCTTAATATTCAGCTCCTGCCGCTTTATGGCCTTCTCTCTGTGTCTGCCTTTCTACCTGTTGAATGGGTTTGTGCGTTTCTAATTTTTTTTTTTCTTTAAATATTTTTTGGGGCTATTTTCTCATTGATCATTGTTTGATCGATGGGGCTTTTGTTTTTCTCTGGCTTTCTCGATTATTTTAGTGTAATGGAAGTACAAATCAGAAATTGTTAATTGAAGCAAGCAACCTCTATGTTGATCGGAAACTGCTTTTCATTGATTCACTTTGCAATTAGTACTATAGAAATCGTCGGATATTTTTGCTTGTAGATTCGGAGAATACAGAAAGATCAATATAGCTGGAACGATATTTGCTTGTGCGTTTCAAATTTTTATTTTTGAGAGAGAATGCGGTTGTATTAGTTGGACCTCCTTCAGACACACACGAACGTGTTTTTGATTTTCTAAAGTTAAAAGGAAAGAAATTTGGATGATGTTTTCTGAACAAATGAGCTTTCTTTCTACTGCAACGACACCATCTTATCCGCTGTTATTAATCTTCTTTGGCGTTAACTGGCACTATACAGGGTCCAGCATCATCTAACTTTTTCCAACTGGCCAATTCTCCTGCTAGTTAAAGTTATTACTCAGTAGGTTCTTTTCTTTTGCATTGCTGTACAATTAGGAATAAAAAATTCACTGGTTTTGTATTCCTTTCTGACCATTTGACATCATAATCAAGAATTAATCTTCTTTGTAGCCTTAATTGCTAAGGTTGTTAACATTTTCCTTATCTGTTGGCTACTGGGTCACATTCACTTGCTGAGCACCAGTTTTTGAGAAGTTGGACTTGTTAGTTTTTGGTCCTGCTATACCACATGAAGAATGGAATTAAATCTTACATTTTAATTTGGTGAAGAAATCTGTGTCTTGATTTTAGAATTGGTTGTCTATACGAGCTTCAAAGAGGAAGAAGGTTATACATCCTGGATATAAGAATCTGATATTTGGTGGAATTTTTCTTTCCTTTTTAAATTTTATTTCAGATATAAGTAAAGGAAGCGAGAATGATCACTGTTTTTCTGTATGTAATATTGCAGATACCATGCCTTGTTCCTTAGGGATGGACTTAATGTCAGAAGAGGTTAGTGTTGACCCCTATTTTTTTGTAAATGATAGCTCCTATTTCCAAGTTTTAACCATTTTACAAAAAAAAAAAAGGTTAAAACTATTTCTTTGGTTCTTTTCTTTTTTTGTCCTTTTAGCTAGCTAGGCCTACCGCTTTTAATGATAATTCGAATAACATTTCTACGGTATCTCCTTCCACACTTACTCATACTGGCAAGTGATTCCGAAGATAGTTTTGCCTTTGATCTGAATTATTTCACTATTATTTAACAGAATTTCCCATATATATATATATATATATATATATATATATATATTTTTTTTTTTCCAGTTTCATTCATCTTATCTGCAATTACATGCACATAGTTGTATCATTTTATTTTATCTTTTGCAGAAACCTTTGCACTCAGTTAACTCTAGTGAACTAAAGCCTCTTCCATCTGTCTTGGATATCACGGATAGTTCTCTACTAAATGCCCATCCTACTACTGCACATCATACTCAGAGTCTTGGCCATTCAATATTTTTGAAACGTTCTCGTCATTACTATAGCCATCAATATTCTCGGCGTAACTCAGGTAATCATGCCAATGCATCAACTTCTCGTGGTAAAGCCGCTTCTTTACGTGATGAGAGACTATCCTTCAAGTTGGCTGCTCAATTTAACTCACAGACTGGACATCATTCAGGTGCATATTTGTTTTTAGTTCTTATCTGCGCCAATTCTACCAAGGTTCTATTTATTTTGATGGAAAGTCAGATCAAGGAATGAATTTTGTTCTCTTGATGAGGTGTCCAGCTTTATGATGATACTGGTGCATTAAATTTTATCACTGCCAAAATAATGCATTAAGTGATGAATGGGGCATATGCGCTCAGCTGATCTTCTAGAAACAGAAGCTTAGATTCCTTTGTGATGGGATGACAACATTTTCCACCTGTTACAAAGTTCAGATTATCCTGTGCTTAAACATGAGGGCTCTGTTTGGTAAAATTTTGCAAATACTGAAAAATATTTTCCAGACAATAATAATTATCCAAACGAGTTTTCTGATTTGACTTCTTACAACTAACATTCTTTTTAAAACAAAACACAAAACACTTTTTTAGGAGACTCCCTCCACCTTTATATAAGAATGTTTTGAAAATACACTCATTTTGTCCAAACATGCACAATAACAAGTGGAGCCTGGCTTTATTACTTTATAAAAAATTACAAAATTTTAAAAAGTGGAGGTTGGCCTCAATGGGGTAGAGGTCGCCCCTTTACCACAGGTGGGTCTCCCCTCCCCACCTCCGGTGTCCATCACTCAGAGGGTGGCGAGAGTGTAGAGTTCTACCCCTGCCGCACTTTGCAGGGGTGGAGGGGAGCGGTGGTGAAGATCCACTCACCCTGGTCTCCACTATGACCTCCCCCACGATTTTCAGATGTGACCTTCATAGGCTTCACTTTTTAAAAAATACTTTTCAAAACACAAAACGAAAACACTTTTCAAAAATTTTACCAAACAGGATCCTGTTTGGATTTCACATTTCCCATTTTTATCAATCCGGTGTCTAAGATTTAAAATAGAAGTATTCTTCCGTGGTCTCAAACTGACTTGGAAGTTACACTATTTTTGCAGAGAATAGGGAAAAGGCATTTGGCAGGCCAGAAAGAATTAGGTCCAGTTCCTTGGTAATGAATGCAGTATCATCAGATGTAGTGAAGATGGTATGTGGGATATGTCAGAAGCCATTGAGACGGAAACCGTATTTTGTTGGGAGTACACTTTCTTCTGGCGAACTCTCCGTGGTGGCAGTTTTAGTTTGTGGTCATGTTTATCATGCAGAATGCTTGGAGCAGAGAACATGCGGGGAAGATAGACGTGACCCGCCCTGCTCCTTGTGTCTGGGCTTGCTCTCCAATGATGATGACTCGAGGGGACACGAGTAATTGTCGAATATATTCAGCTTTACACTAATGATAGAAGAGACAGGACAGACTTATTAGATCAGTAGATGGAAATCTAGGCAGTTTATGTTGTTTAAACAGCAGGCTGGCTGTTTGACAGGTGAAGAATTTGGCCGTATATTCTATTGAAGCTATTAGAATTTACTAGTTTTTGTATTTCCGTAACTAGGGGGACTAGGTTGCAAGATCAGAGTGACCAGCTTATGTTTTTGTCCGCTGGTGAGCGGCCGGCTTATGTATTTCCCCTTCAAGTCATTGATGATACCGGTTCATGTCATTTCTTTGGCACCATAATTTATGTAATTTGTAATTTTTCTACTATTAACATCTTTATCTATATATATATACACACATACATATAAGGATGTGCGGGCCCCGCCCTGCCCAGCAAGCCTTTCAGCCCGCCCCGCATCGAAAACATGAAACACTTATCAAACCGTGTGGGGCGGGGTACGTGTTTGGGTTTTTCAAAACATGTGTGTGTGTGTGAGCCTTTCAGCCCGCCCTGCATGAAAAACATGAAACACAGTTTGATTTTTTTAAACCGTGTGGTGTGTGTGTGTGAGCCTTTCAGCCCGCCCCGCATCGAAACATGAAACACAGTTTGATTTTTTATCAAACTGTGTGGGCCGGGGTATGGGTTTGTGTGTGTGTGTGTGTGGCAGAAACCCTAAGTTCCTAAAACACTAAGCCTTTCTTTTCTTTCACCTCCAGAGTTCTAGTACGTTGTCGCCCTTTGCCCTAGCGCTGTAGCCTCCCGGCCCTCCCCTTCTCTTCACATTGCTCTGATCTTCAATCTTCAACCTTCGCCAATCTTCAATGTTCAGTCCTTCACCAATACCCTAAATGCATCGAGCTTCGCCTCGTCATGACTTCATCATCTTCAACCTTCAGTCCTTAACCAAAACCCCAACAACACCGATCTTCGCCTCTTTCATGACTTCATCATCTTCAACCTTCAGTTCTTCACCAAAACCCTAACGCAGTAACCCCCGAGTCATTTTTCTTTTCTTAATTTTGCTCCTCTCTTGACATTGTGCCGATCTTTGGGTTTGTTTGTGTTTGATTTGATTTGGTGGCTTTGGGTTTATGTGGCTTGAAGGCCTTAACAGAAAATTTCTGTGGCTTGAACTCCTTGAAGGCATTGATGTGTTTTTGGCCTCGCCCCGCAAACCCGCGCCCCCCACCCCGCACGTACACACATCGCATGGATTTCCCTTACATTTAGGGGTTCACAAGATGGATTTGTGCAACCCGTGAGGGTGCAGGGTGTGGCCAAAAAGGGCGGAAACATGATCACGTAGCCGACTAGGAGGATGAGACTTCGTGAAAATATTGGCAAGTTTATCTTCAAAGGAGACAGATCAAAGATGTAGGGTATTTTGCTGAAGGTGGTGCCGAATGAAGTGAATATCAATTTCAATATGCTTGGTGCGCTCATGGAAGACATCATTGTGAGCAATCTGGATGGTGCTCCGATTATCGTAATAAAGAGGGAAACTAGTCGTTTGAGGAGCACCCATGTCTGTCAGAAGCCATCATAACCACAAAAGTTCAGCTGTAGTATCGGCATGGGCACAGTATTCAACCTCAGTACTGGATCAAGCAACAACAATTTGCTTCTTACTACAAGAAATGAGAAAGGTGCCGAGTAAGAAACAATAACCTGTGGTGGAGCAACGGTCGGTACGATCAAGAGCAGAGCTCAAGAGATGAGCACAAAGAAAAGTGAAGGCTAAGAAACAAAGTCCCCTTAACATAGCGTAAGATACAAAGAACGGCAGCATAAAGAGTAGAGCGAGGTGCACTCATAAACTGGCTAACCAAGTGAACCGTATAGAAAATGTCTGGGTGGGTAACAATGAGATAGATGAAACTACCGACCAGTTGTCTATACAGAGTAGCATTTGGAAAAGATTCACCATCAATAGCAAGAAGCCGAACATTAGATTCAAGTGGAGAAGTGCATGTTTTGCTGTCAGTTAAGCCTGCTTTGGAAAGCAAGTCAGACATATACTTAGCCTGAAAGAGATAATATCCATTTGAATCCGAAGTAACCTCAAGACCAAGAAAGTAGTTAAGCTGCCCTAAGTCTTTCATCTCAAAATTCTGACTTAAAAAGTGCTGAAGATCTCGAATACCAGAGAGATTATCCCCTGTAATGATCCTATCATCAACATAAAGAAGGGTAAGAATAATACTAGCACTAGTAGTATGAAGAAAAAGTGCAGAGTCATAGGCACTAGGGACAAAGCTCTGCTGAGCAACAACACAACTAAATTTAGCAAACTAGGCTCGGGGAGCTTGTTTGAGACCGTAGAGAGCACGGTGATGACGGCAAATTGTGTGAGGAGGTTGGTCATAGCCAGGTGAAGGATGCATATAAACTTCCTCAGCAAGATCACCATTCAAGAATGCATTTTTGACATCCATCTGAAACAGTTGCCAATGACGCACAACAGCTGCTGCAAGTAAAGATCGAACAAAGGTAAGACGAGCAACAGGAGCAAAAGTCTCCTCATAGTCAATACTATGCTTATGAGAGAAGCCCTTTGCAACAAGGCGAGCTTTGTATCGTTCCACTGATCCATCTAACCAAGTCTTGATTTTGTAGACCCACTTACATCCAACTGCAGACTTCCCAGAAGGCAAATCTACCAGGTCCCAAGTATGAGTTTTAGTGAGAGCATCTAGCTTTCTGCCAAAGAGAGTCAGCACTAGCCTCACGATAACTGTAAGGTTTATGAAGGGTAGCAAGGGCATAGTAACAATGATAATCTTGAAGTGAGAAGGAGGGACTCTTACTCTAGTGGCTTGACGGAGTGCAGGTACCTGGACGGGCTCAGGTGCAATTGATGTAACAGAAGTATTAGCAGACGTGTCAGGTGACTCAAGAACAGTCAAAGAAGGAACATCTGAGGAGCTTAGCATCTCTGCAGAGGAGTCAGGGACTAAAGCAATAGATGGGTCAGTAAAAACAGGAGCATAACTGGAAGAGGACCGTGGAAAAGGAGAAATACTCGTAAACATCTTATGTTCCCAAAACTCCACATGACGAGAAATATGAAGACGCTTGGCTATGGGACCATAGCAATGATAACCTTTTTGAGTGAGACCATAGCCAAGAAGACAACAGAGTCTGGATCGTGGTTCAAGTTTGGTGCGTTCATGTGTAGGAAGAGTGACAAAACAAACACAACCAAAAACTCGAAAGAATAGTTAGGGACCTTACCATGGAGAAGCTCAAACGGAGTTTTATTGTGTATAGTGGGTGAGGGAATACGATTGATGGTGTAAACAGCAGTAAGAGCAACTTTACACCAAAAGCGTTCTAGAAGAGAAGCAGAGAAGAGAAGTGCTCTTACCGTATCTAGAATGTGACGATGTTTACGTTCTGCTCGACCATTTTGTTGTGAGGTGTAGGGACAAGAGTGATGAGAGACTGTCCCATTTTGCTGTAAGATGGTAAGAAACGACTTATCCTTGCATTCCATTGCATTATTTGAACAAAAAGTTTTAATGGTACAAGAAAATTGAGTTTGCACCATTTTGTGGAAATTCTAATAAACATATGTGAGTTTAGACCGATGCTGTAAAAGATAAATCCAAGTATAACAACTGTAATCGTCCTTAAAGATAACAAAATAACAAGATCCCCCTCAATCAGAATCGGGGCGGGACCCCAAATATCAGAATGGACCAAGTCAAAAGGTGCAGAGGAAAAAGATTCACTTTTATTAAAGGACAAATGTGTCTATTTTCCATGACGACATGAAACACAATCAAAAAGACTGAAAATTAACTGAACCTAAATGACCTTGAGAGGCCAAGAACTGGACACGTGGATGTGAGACATGACCCAACCGGGAGTGCCACAAACTAGAAGTGACTGTGATAGCAGCCATGGAAGTTGTTGTTGAAGAAGGAATCTGTAGAGATGAGAGCTCAAAAAGACGTCCAACTTTACAGCCTGTCCCAAGCAACTGACTCGTCTGTGAATCATATACATCAACACACTTGTTAAAGAATTTCAAATTAAGACCTAGCTCACAAAGTTGTCCAACGGAAAGAACGTTTAAGGATAACTTAGGCACAAGGTAAGTATCACTAACAGATAAATTTAAGATAGAAATAGACCTTACATGACTAACAGGCATATAGGAACCATCGACAGTGAATAGGGCAGGATTGGGTAGTTTTATGAGAGAAGATGGTGGAATCAGATATCATATGATTACAGTAGGCAGAGTCTATAAACCACTGAGATTTACCTGGGGTGACGGACAAGGCAATGGAGAATTGGGACAAAACCTGGTGAAACGTCAGCTGTAGTGAAAGAAGTTGACTAAGATGGAGTATCGGGTGCTGAGGAAATAGAGCAAGTGGCCTCAGCTGTTTGTCGGGAAGCTTGTTGCTGCTTATAATACTGGAACTTGCAACATTCATTGATGGTATGACCATTGTGTTTACACCACTTGCAAAAACCAGTCTTGGAGGTGGATTGGGATGATAAATGCCTAGTAAAAGACTATTGGTACAAAACTCGAGTCTCGACAACTCCGTACGTGGATTTTAAATTTATATGAGTTTACCATTCGCAATAGTACAAATCAATTATACTATAGTAAGGGTTAATGGACCACAGAGATTTGGGGGTTGCTTTGCGTAATGGGATACTTGAAGAATGTATTTAACTTAACTTGAAAATAAAAACAAATGTAAAGTTGTTGAGTTGAAGCTACAACGAATAAAGTGATTAAAACAAGAAAATGAAAGCAAACTTAAAAGAAAACTTAGGGTAATGATCTTATGAAATCCTCAACCAATGGAATGCTTCACGTCTATATGGATCTTCCTAATATGCATGATATGAACGCGTAATGGGCGTCAACCATTATGACGAACTCGACATAAAAACACTTTCGTTAAGACGTAATAATAAAGCACCTAGTTTCACATTAAACAACTCCACGTAAAGATTTAAACTACAATTGAAAAACGTTTTAAACTACCAAAGGTGTGAAGTGATTAATGCTCCCTAGCTTGCTACTTTATAAAACATCCTAATAAGTATACATAATACGTGAAAACCCTAATTAGGCCACAATGATAAAGTGTCTAGTTTCACACCGATCTATTTCATGTAAAAGTTACTCTACAATTGAAAAATATTTTAGACTACCAAAGGTGTGAAATGACCGGTGCTCCGTAGCATACCCTATAAGGTGACTCTAATAAGTAAACACACACCATGTCAAATAGCCCCATTGCAAAAGATATCGTTCTCTTTCAAGAATGTTGATTTTACTAAAAAAAATCTAAGAAAGCTCATAGACAAGTTTAACTCTTTTTCATGAATAAATGGATTGGAATATTGAAGACAAAACCTTTTAGCATAGGTTTTGCAATCCTCTAGCCCTTCACAATCATCAAACACATTTAGAAAATCCTAAGAACATCAAGAACACTCTATGGTTTTGGAAAAGATTTTGATCAAAACCCTAAGGAAGGGCTTTAGCTAGACATGAAATAAACTAATCTAAGCATGAATTCTAAGAAAAACAGTAAAGAAATAAACTTAAAACAAAGAACAACAACTATATTAAACAATGTAAAATTTGGATTACAAAAGAAAGAAAATGAAATACAAAACCTAAGCTATAAATTGAAATTTAAAGAAGAAATGCAAAGGAAACAAACTCTCTGGAATTAAGCCTAGAAAACGTGCATCAAAAGAAATTAAAAACATAAGGAATTAAGTGATACATCTGAGAAAATTCGAAACCCCCAAAAGATACATAAAATAACCCTAAAACCTAATCTCATATATATATATATAGAGATTTAATTTACAAAGGGGACATCAAAGATCAATTTTTGGCGGCACAAGATAGTGTCGACATCCTCTGTGAACCACTCAAATTGGATTAATTTCATCCACAAACATGTCGACATCTGAAGATTTTCTCGGAAAAATATCCAGGTTCGATCGATCGACTTCGTGGCTGTGTAAATAATCGATCGATTGATTTTCTTCGATTGAAAATGCGATTGATCGATTTCTTTATTGAAGAAATAATCGATTGATCAATTTGCCTTGACTGATTTTTCATCTTTTCAGGATCAACTTTGAACTCAGGAAATGACCAAATTGCCTTTGATGTATTTTCAGGTCTAATTCAAGTATTTTGAACTAGATTTCAACTAAGACCTGAAAATAAGACATAACACAAAATTACAACAAAACGTTATATATACAACATAAAGTAGGTCTAACAAATGCAAATTAAGGAATCTTGAATCAAATAATTCAAGACTTATCAACTTTGAAGTACCACAAGAAGCAGTGGCAAGCCCATATTAGATGATTGCATCTTCATAGTGGAACAACAAGTTTCTTCAGAGATGAGTTCAGAAACTGCAGCATCTAAAGTCGGAAGTGGTTGACGATGAAGAAGAGAGACTTGAGTAGATTCAAAATCATCCCGAAGAGCCATCATAAAGTGCATAAAATTTCGTTGATCAAGCCAAGTAGCAAATGTTTGAATGTCTTTAGAACATTCCAACTTCGGATTTGCTGCAAATAATTGTTCCCAAAGATGATTAGTTTGAGAATAAAAATCAGCAATAGACTGACCTGGTTCTTGATGCAACTGATAAAGTTTAGCTTCCAGTTGAAACTCCAAGGAAGCATCATAGGTGCAATTGTATCTTTTGGCTAGAAAATCCCAAGCAACTGTAGCATTCCCAAGTCTTGGAAGAAGACTATTGATGGACGGAATGGAAGTGTTGATGAACCAAGACAGAATCTTATTGAAAAATGAAATTGACTTCTAATATAAAGCAAGTGTGTGCACAAAGTGTTAACAAAATAAAAATGCGGAAAATAAATGACACAAGAATTTTTGTTAACGAAGTCGAAACTCAAGATAAGAAAAACCACTCCGGGGCAGCCAAACCCAGGATATCCACTATTCAGAAGACAAGACTAGATACAAAGTAGTAACACTCACATACCCCTGATGCAGTGGTCGTACCTTCCTCTCTAATGTGTAATCCAACACGAACGCCTCCCAACCAGGTCTTCTACTTGAAAGGGTCTTCAATGGAATCCTTTACCTTAGAGCCAACCCTTAAGATAGACTTCAAGTTAAGTGCAGCAACAGTACACACAACAACGGCTTCAGAGAGATCAACTCAGCTCAATAACCTCACAAAATAACTCTCTAAGCACTAGTGAAATTCAATACCGAATTCTTGCTATTCTCAAGCCTAGGGACCTCTATTTATGGGCTAACAGTTCAAATGAGCGTCTGGCTTGATAAAACTGGGCGCCATCTGGACGGTGATCATAAGCCGTCCAGATGGACAACTGTGCGATCGAAATTCCAAAAATTTTGCTAAAAATCTTTCCTGTTTGAAAGCCGCGTCTGGATGAAGAGGCATTGTCTTCCGGACGGTCGCACGTCCGCTGCAAGTAATTTCCATATAGAGGCTCCGCGCGTCCGGACCAGGACGATGGGCGTCCGGTCTGTCAATCTGATGCATGCAATTTCCATATCTGATGCACGCCCGTCCGGACCATGCTGACTGTCGTCCGGACATTTGGATTTGAATTGCGATACTTGCCTTATGGGTGAGCGCGTCCGAACAGGAATCCACGTCGTCTGGACGGTTGCAGCAATCTTCCCATATCTGTGTTTGGAAAGAAACCCTGAAGCTTGATCGAACACTGAGGGGCATTCGGACGGGCTGCTGAATCATCCGGACGTATGCAAGCTGGAGTAGTTCGAAACTTCTCGACACAGAGGACGGTCCAGACGGGAATCCACATCGTTCGGACGAATGATGCTTTAGTTTGATGTGAGTTCGGACGGTATGACACGTCGTCCGGACGGCTGGCAGGAAGCCGAATTTTCTGACTTGCAAATTGTGCAGAATCTTCTGGAACACTTCTGAACAGCGGAATCCCTGATCAAAAGCATCTTTACAAAGAAGTGATTTTGTCCAACAGAATGTGGCCAATTACTAACTAACACTTGTAGTGAATATTGTCCCATTCTTCCAGAAGGGATGCAAATACCTCTTCTTTCTCACTGTTCTTTTGCACTGGTTTAGGAACTGCTCCAGTCACATAAAGCCATAATTGGTGTCCTTTCAAGAAAACCTCCATATTCTGAGCCCACATACTATAATTGGATCCATCCAATATCACATCAATAGGACGGACAATTGAATCAAGATTCAATGCAGATTGAGACATATTGAAACTTCAAATGCAAAAACAGATCTCAAAAATGAAACCAGACAAAAAATTGAGTAGAAAACACATGAATCCAAAAAGTCAACACCAGTCAAAGTCAACAACTGACGTGGCGTGAGCTAGCCGCTAGGGCTGAGGTGTTGATGAGCTAGTGCTAGGGTTGACATGTCACGTGCAGAATGAGACACGTGGTAGAGTGTGAAAAGCTTGGGGCGTGCAACTGCAGGTCGGCGCATGGGTGCGCACCAAGAACTTCAGGCGGCACTTGGGTGCGCGTGAAGTGTTCGATGGCTTCGATTTCGGCGGCGTTGAACTGCTCTCAGGATGGGCTTTCCAACTGTGGTGGCACCTCGGTGTAGCAGTGACCGGAACAATGTGAAGTCGGAAAAGGCAGAGAGAGGTGGCGGCGCGTGAAGAAGGGAACGACGGAGTTTCTTTCACGGGAAGGAAGTCTCGTACTTTGCGAATCTATTTTTGGACTTATTGTTCTAGATTGGACTACAAAAAGGTTGAAAAGAACTCCAAACAATGGCTACTGTCACAAGAAAGGGTGCCGAAAAATTGCCAGAAGAACGCCGAAAATTCGTCGGAAGGACACCGAAGAAAACCCTACAGGCCACAAGTCTATAGCTTTGATACCATGAAGAAAGAAAGAAATTGTGGAGAGAAATTCTGTATATTTCTGTGTGTATAAACTGTACAATAGAGGGCCTATTTATATGCGAAGAAGGCCAAATAATAATGGAAATACAATAAATTCAAAGAATCAAATCAGAATAAAATAAGCACAAAATCAGAGTATTCTAACAAACACTTTGACAATTTTTTTTGAATTTTTTGAATTTTATTTTGCAAATATTTATGTTATTCCGTAGAATTTAGTTGATTTGTAATTGTTATTTGCTTTTCATTGACAATTTTAAAATTTTGAATAAATGATCACACAATTAGAGATTCTAAGTCTGCTTACTTACTTTTGGCTATTAGGGTTCACTTGTTTCAAAATTGAGAAATCATGAAACACATTAACATATAGTTTGTGGGGTATGAGCTTAAGTTTAAATTACCTTACATATTTGTTTTCAGTGTCTTAGATGCAATTTGATAACTTGTTAGATGGATGACCTGGGTGTTCTTAAAAAAAAAAAAAATAATAATGTGAGCTTCATTGAGTAATCGGACCTCTTGCCTCATTAAGCATTGAGTATTCGTGTCAAAATATGACAGTGATTAATAAAATGACTAGTTTGACTTCGTAACCTTTTTTACTTGAGTTACTAAGCCATTTGAGATGTTTTACATCTAGTGCCCTAAAGTTAGTTGGTTTGGGAGTCACTGGTCAAAACTTGTTACATAAATCAATTAGAAAGCTTAAGAGAGTTAAGCATTGCACATCCATATAAATGTTGTAAATAATATTAATTCTGCCTATGCCTTGGTTATTCCATCTGATGAGAAATTTGAAGAATTTTGAGATACTGAAGCATTATGTAGGAAATACTTTGAAGCCCTATAACTATCTGTTGATATCAATTTGCACCAATTTGAACATATGGTATCTTAGCTAGCCATTTGTAAGTGTTTAGACCATGAATTTTCTAAACTATTGTGAAGATGGAGTTTGTTAATTTAAGCTTGTTCATGAATTAGAAAAACCATTGTTTTGATGATACTTCATTCTTAGGGATGACATGAATATAAAATTAAAAAAAAAATGTTTATAGGTAGCATTACTGTTTAACCTTCACGAGACTTCACTTGTCTATTAGGGATACCTAGCGGTTTAAAAGGCTTGTTACATATGCTAAATGCAATCGTATTTCCCACAAAAGATGAATTATAGTAGCTGTTTATATTTTTTTTTCATTTCATTTCTTGTTGTAATGCTAAGGGACTAGCATTATGTAAGTTTGGGGGGGGTGTGATAAGCGTTGAATGTTTACATTCAAAACCCCTTAATTCACATATGTTAAACCTTAGTTTGTGTTATAATATATTGTTTTATTATGTTTTAGTGTTTTATCTTAATTTTAGGTCCTAATGGAAAACACAAGCAAAATCATTGAAGTTAGGCCTAAAAAGCATCAAGGAAAGCTAAAGATCACTGGCAGGTTGAATGTCGATCGAGCACCTAAAAGGGACGATCAATCGTCCATGCGATCGATCGCCAAAAGGTGGTGATCGAGGGCCACCTTATCTTCCAGAAATATCTTCAGATGTCAACATTTGCTTGTGCGATGGAAATCAAATTTCAACATGTGTGGCTTAAGATGGATGTCGTCATTTTCCCTTGTGCGGCTTAGAATTCCATTCCTTGATATTTTGTAATCTCTTTCTCTATAAAAAGGAAGCAGATTAAAGAACTGGATATGTATCTTTGGGGTTTTAGTTTTTTCATATGCATCTTGTAGCTTTAGTTTTATCATCTTTTAGCTTAGTTTATTCTTCCATGTAGTTTTAAGTGATGCAACTCCTTTAATATAATTTCTAGATCTTTTCTTTCTTTGTTCTCTCTTTTATTTTATTTTATTTTTACTTCTTTTTAATTCATTTTCCAAAATGTAGATTGTTAATTTCTTTTTAGTTAATTTCTGTTCTATCTTTCTTTAATTTTATTTTTGTTTTTATTTTGAAAGAAGGTTGAAGCGCTTCCCATAATTCCAAAGCGTTCTAGGAAATGGTTTTCTCTTCTTCTATAAGAGATTCCCAAATCCTTCATAAGTAACTAATTTTCTATAGGGTTTTTGATGCAATTCTTTCTAAGTGCCATGGCTTGATTGTGTTTCTCCTAAGTTTTTCTGAATATATATAATGATTGTGTAGCCTAGAGATTGTTCTTAAAGTTTATATTTATTCTTGAACAAAAAGTTTATCTCGTCTATTAGAATTTTTTTATTCTCGAATAAAATCAAACGTTTCCTTTTTCTGTGATTGAAGGAGTGATGGCTACGCAATGATGCTTTTTGATATAAGTTCAAGTATGCTTATTAGAGATATTTTATAGGGCATGTCAGAGTCATGAATCGTTTCACAAGTAGATGTTAGGTGAACGATTAATGCATAAAATGCCTTATCATTATTTCCTAACCAAAGTATTTTCTTGTCTTATGTTTGCTTATTAAAAAGGTTTTATAGGGCATGCTAGGGAACACAAATCACTCCACATCTTTATAGCTTAAATGTTTTTAATTGTAGTGTAATTTTACGTGGATAACGATTGGTGCGAAACTAAAATACCTTATCATTATTTCCTAACCAAAGTATTTTCATGTCGAGATCGTCGTATGGTTAACAACCACTACGCGCTCATATTATACATATAAAGAGAATCCATGTGTGAGACACAAATCTACCATTGATATGTGGTTTGGATGAAATCAATTCCCTATACTTCTCCTTTTACCTTTATCTTTACTTTACTTGTCATTAGTTTAATTTAGTTTTTTTTTTTTTTTTTTTAAGAAAATACTTTTTCTGAGTTAAATTGGGTAAAGTTCTAAATACTTCATAATCAAACAACCACCATAGTCCTTGAGGTTCGACACCTTCTCTATAGTCCTATTCTGCAAAGATTCGTACTATTGCGAGTAGTTATAAATTTGAAATTCATGTGTTATTCGAAAACACATAAAGTTTCGGTAACACCACATGCCTAGAATAAACCACACACTTTTACACATAAATAAATACAAACAGTATTATCTATCTTTCCTAAACTCAAATCACTTATATGCATTGAAGAGAGAATTTATCAAACTTCACCATAGCCCTCTTGGAGGTTGGATTTCACAATTGCCAAGAATAAGGTTTAAACAACTGGTGGAAAAACAAAGGGGACCTTTGGCGTTGCAGCACAGATTAGTATGGACAGGAAGTATGGAAACAGATTAGCACTTCTTTGTAGCATGGCAAATTCTTGAGCAAATCGTTACATTTTTATGATGTATGCCCTAGTCTGGTGGCCAACAAGAGGTCATTTTTAGTAACCAAACTTGTCACTTTCTTGCATGAAGAATATGGATAAACTGTACTGAGTGGATATTATCCCAAAACTAAGAACTTAACAATTAAAATATGATCCATAGGCCACTGCCATTCCTACTATTGTGTGTCCCATATTTCTGGATAAACCCGTCTAATAAAATTAATTAATCAAGCATGACTCATTGTCCCACCTGTTCTAATAACAACATTAGTAATTCCTCATACAATCATAAGAGATACAAGATTGTAGAAGAATTGAAACAGAAGTCCCCATTCAAATATACTTCTCAAACCAGGCTTGATATGGAGACTCGTATGTCTTTCAATAATAGCAGAAATCCATCTATCTAAATACTAAAGAAGTTGAGGGAATAAAGATTACAAATAACACAAAATATAACACTTCCATGTCCTCAATATTTAGTATAAATAATGTCAGGTAGTGTCGTTTCCATTATATAAGCTGCATAAACATGATAGATAATAAACTAGTTAAACAAAATTGACTCCAAAGGTCATACACATCTAATCATTTCAATGCTGCCACATCTGTTGTGCAATGCTCTCCCCCAAGATAGCCATCTCATGCTCGACTGAGTCTGATAGGTTCCGCAGGTTTCTTCCATGCCTCGAATTAGACCCACCGATACTTTCATAGTCGTCCATGCGCACATCTTCATTCTCCGAATGGGCAAATAAATGATCATTGTCCACAGTCATTCGAATGAAGTTATGCATGACACATCAAGCTGTAACAATTGTCGGTTGCTTACTTGTTTTATATGCTGCCTTAACTACCAATATTTTAAAACGGGCTTTTAGTACTCCGAAACATCGCTCTATAACATCCCACAGAGATAAGTGCCTATGATTGAATAGCACCTTATAATCCCTAAGGGTCCCTGTTGCTCGAAACTCTTCAAAGTGATATTGTTCTCCACGAAATGGTCTTATAAAACCTTTGGCCTACGGGTGGCCCAAGTCCATCAAATAGTAATGATCTGCACGATAGTGAATTATATGTAAGCGTTTGTGACCATCTAAGTAGGTGGATAAATATCTAAAAAATTCAATTCAAATTTTCCATTTTAAATACCTTTCGGTGCCCAAGGGAATTTGTTCTTCACGTTACCAAGTGCATTAAGAAAAACACGTGAGTCGTTTTTGGTCCCTTCCAACCCAGCATACACAAAAGTTAATTTCATGTCAAAGTCACAACAACACATTACATTTTGTGTTATAACCGCCTTCCTTCTCTTAAAAGAGATTTGCCTCAATGTAGGAGTATGCACTTTGATTTGTATCCCATCGATTGCACCAATAGCATGCTACAACGACAACAAAACAAGTATATATGACTTTTAAATTACGGGTACAACAGTCGAGTTAAATTGGAAAGGGGCAAATATACAATTACCTTGAACCACAAGTAATATACTTAAGTTACTAACAAATGGATGCACTCCGATAGTCTGTGTTAGCCGTATGTTATCTTTTCCCAACATGCTAAAGGCTCAAATAGTCCGCCTTAATTTACAACAGATCGTCTCTAAGGAGCGTTGGAAACGATCAGCTGCAACTCTCATTCCCACACCATGACCAAGTATAAATATTGTGATACCGACGACCTCTTCAACAGTGACTAAGTCAATATTTTGAGCGTATATAGTTCAATTCTCTTAAACAGCCACACAAGCTTCTAAATGCACCCTTATACATTCAAAACATGTCATGACAGTTTGCAAGGTTGCCTTCCAGTTGTTCATTGATATAGGCTGCTCCAATTACTATGGATGTGCCCTGAGGCTTCCTCGACCTGTAGTTCATAACAATCACTATCAAGTCAAGCATTTCACGCAATGGGCCTCCTCATCGGAGGAATCACTGTTGGTATCCGAAATGTTATCTAGATCCATAAGAATATTAGCTAGATATTCTCCCACCATCTCTACTGTTTATGCAAAAATATGAAATTACAATCCAAATCCACACTCAAGTACTTCGCAGTTATTAGTAATTTGTTCTATAATGATATTTACATCCAGAAGCCGCTTTACTCTTTGATCCTACTAGCAATAATTGTCAGATCTTTCCCTATTGCAACATATATCAACTAAAAGAAAGAAGCTTCTAGTGGTACTTCTAACACAAACTAATGTACCTTGTCCTCTCATAAGATCAAAATGGAGGGTTACTTATTAAAAAGAAAAAGAAAAAGAGAGAGAGATCAAAATGGATGGTTACTTGTCTAGAAGCTTTTGGTTTTCACTTGTTTACATAAACATAGAAAATACAAACAATAAAGCAGAATAAGGGGCCTTATAAGAAATTTAAAACATCCCCATATTTGCTATTATAAATTCAATGACCCACGAAGAGGCCTAAAGATGTAACAAAAACCAACAAATCCATCTCCAATCCAAGAATGGACAAACTGAATGTTTTAGAAATCACCCAAAGAGAAGAGGATAAAGGAATATATATATATATATATATATATATATATATATATATATATATATATAAGGCGCAGAGCTTCTTCTCAAACACATCTCCTTTTTATAACACAAAACGCACGAACGAAATTACTGAAGAACAGGGTTGGTAAGGTTAGTTGGGATAGAAGGAAACAAAAATTGAATGCCAAAATCGAAAGTGATGCGTTGATGATGATGAGATGGGCAAAGCTAGGAAAAGGAAAATCACTCACCAACATATGTCGTAACCTTGATGAAGCACAACACATAGACCTGCTCACGACGATGCTGGAATCGTGGGATGCAATGGGTTATGGAGTAGAAGCAGGAATTGAAGAGGTTGGTTGACTTAGTAAAGATTGGTCAAGGGTGACATGAAGAGAAAGATGGAAGAGTAAAGGCTGATGCGATTTGATTGAAGATGGAGTAAAGCTGATTTATAGTTTGGTTGAAGAAGTAAAGATGAAAGGCTAAAAATGACGCGTGAAGATGGAGATGAAAAATGATTAAATTTTTTTTTTTTGCCACGGTTCGAACGGTGGCCTTGGTTATTGTGCACTTAAAACGAGAAACCATTTTCAAACTTGTTCCGCGCATGTTTTCAGCCCTTTTTTTTATTTATTTTTATTTTACTGTAGAGAATAGTTTTAGGAAACAGGTTAGACATGTTTCCTAAAAATGTGTTTCTTTAGGTTTTTGTTTACATTGTTTTTGTTTTAAAAACAACACACCAAACGGATGTAAAACATGTCTAATCATGGTTTCCTGTTTTGGAAACAGAAAACCTGTTTGCAAAATAGGTTGCCAAACAGGCTTTGAGCTTCTAAGCGCCACTTCTAGATGGGTAGAACGTCTATAAGTACCTTCCACTGTGGTTTTTTTTTGGAGTGAGATAAGACCGGAGGGACGCTTCTCCCTGCTGAGGGGTCTTTCCTCTGGTATTTCTTGCACTTTGGGATCTTGTATTCACTATTTTGAATCTTCTTACTTCTTTTCGAAACAACAAAGAAAGTCATTCCCACAGATATTGCCAAACTATTCTGATAGTTTTTGGGTATTTGTAAACCTTTTCAAAGGGGTATCCTTAGCCTCTGATCTCTGCAAAATAAAGAAAATTTGACAAAGGAACTTGCCGAAGAGGGCCGGTGAGGAATAGCTCCGATGCCTAAGTTGGATGTGTTTTAGAAGAAAGACTTAAGGAATTGTCAAAGTTTAAGTGTTGGAAAAGATCCCTTACCATTCTCCTCTTCACGTGTATATAGTCGCTTGAATGTCAGGATGACCATGTCTTGCTATCCCCCATACCTGAGTTAGGTGATTGAGCTATCAAATCTGACACGCTCATGACAATCTGATCATACCCAAGTACAATAAGTTAATGTGCTTATTGTGTCAGTTTCTTGGGATCCTGGAAAGGTATGGTCCTAAGATCCCCTTCATGGAGCGAGTCTTGTCAAATCACTGTTAGTGCGCCTTACCTATTAAATAGCGGGTCAATCCTCACATTGATCGATTTTGTTGACCGAGTCTTGACGACCAAAGCATGATTCTGATCGCTAAAAAATCGTAATATTCCATTTGTGATCGAGAGAGGTTGGTGGAACTCGATCGTGAATGGGCTTTCATCTGGTTGTGCTTCTTGGCAATCGATTAGGGAACTCAGCCTGCATGTAGGGACCCAATTCTTAACAATCTCAATATTTGTGGTTTCTCTTCATCCTCAACACTAGTACTCTTGCAGTCTAGTATCTTAGCTCTTCTTCAATCAAATCCGCAAATGTTTCAATCCGACCCCCATTTTTCTCACACGGTTCATTCTTATCTCCAATGCCTTCATTCTTTTCAATCAAACCCTCCATTACAACTTTCCCTTCTTCAAGAAAACTAGGCAAAGCACAAAAAAACCAGAGTTGCTCACCACCATCCCATTATAACAAACCCTTTCAAGCAAAACCCTTTTGAGAAACTAACTCTGTAATATAAATTTTGAAGAGATTTTTTTACCCAAAACCTTAAAATATAAAATGGGTTTGGGTTACCAAAGATTTTGAACCTCACCAATTGTAGTCAAAGTTTGATCTGTTGATGTTGTTGTTGGAACTCAATTGTGAATAGGCTTTCATCTGGTTAGGCTTCCTGGCAATCGATTCAGGAACTTGGCATGCATGTAGGGACCCAATTCTTAACAATCTCAATATTTGTGGTTTCTCTTCATCCTCAACACTAGTACTCTTGTAGTCTGGTATCTTAGCTGTTCTTCAATCAAATCCGCAAATGTTTCAATCCGACCCCCATTTTTCTCACATGGTTCATTCTTATCTTCAATGCCTTCATTCTTTTCAATCAAACCCTCCATTACAACTTTCCTTTCTTCAAGAAAACTAGGCAAAGCACAAAAAAACCAGAGTTGCTCACCACTATCCCATTATAACGAACTCTCTCAAGCAAAACCCTTTTGAGAAACTAACTCTGTAATATAAATTTTGAAGAGATTTTGCTACCCAAAACCTTAAAATATAAAATGGGTTTGGGTTACCAAAGATTTTGAACCTCACCAATTGTAGACAAAGTTTGATCTATTGATGTTGTTGTTGGAACTCAATTGTGAATGGGCTTTCATCTGGTTGGGCTTCCAGTCAATCGATTCAGGAACTTGACATGCATGTAGGGACCCAATTCTTAACAATCTCAATATTTGTGGCTTCTCTTCATCCTCAACACTAGTACTCTTGCAGTCTGGTATCTTAGTTGTTCTTCAATCAAATCCGCAAATGTTTCAATCCGACCCCCATTTTTCTCATACGGTTCATTCTTATCTTCAATGCCTTCATTCTTTCCAATCAAACCCTCCATTACAACTTTCCCTTCTTCAAGAAAACTAGGCAAAGCACAAAAAAAAACAGAGTTGCTCACCAACATCCCATTATAACGAACTCTCTCAAGCAAAACCCTTATGAGAAACTAACTCTGTAATATAAATTTTGAAGAGATTTTGCTACCAAAAACCTTAAAATATAAAATGGGTTTGGGTTACCAAAGATTTTGAACCTCGCCAATTGTAGACAAAGTTTGATCTGTTGATGTTGTTGTTGGAACTCAATTGTGAATGGGCTTTCATCTGGTTGGGCTTCCTGGCAATCGATTCAGGAACTTGGCATGCATGTAGGGACCCAATTCTTAATAATCTCAATATTTGTGGTTTCTCTTCATCCTCAACACTAGTACTCTTGCAGTTTGGTATCTTAGCTGTTCTTCAATCAAATCCGCAAATGTTTCAATCCGACCCCCATTTTTCTCACACGGTTCATTCTTATCTCTAATGCCTTCATTCTTTTCAATCAAACCCTCCATTACAACTTTCCCTTCTTCAAGAAAACTAGGCAAAGCACAAAAAAAAACAGAGTTGCTCACCACCATCCCATCATAATGAAATCCTTTCAAGCAAAACCCTTTTGAGAATCTAACTCTGTAATAGAAATTCTGAAGAGATTTTGTTGAAAGCTCTTGGACTCCTGTGTGTTTGAGAAAGAAAGAAATTGTGATGTTAGAAGAAAAGAGAGTCAATGGCACTTTAGTCTATTAAGTTTAAAAAAACATGTGCTTCTCACATGTTAAAAAGATATATAGCAACTTATTAGATCGGTTTGTAGGAAATTTTTGTTAATTTTTTTTAAAGCACAGAAATTTCCTACAAACCGGTTTATAGTAAATTTCATACAACCTACATATAAAATTGACATGTGTTTCATGGCATGTGAGAAACATATGTTGTTTTAATAACATGTGTTTCTCACATGCTTTTTTAATAGCATTAATAAAAAAAAACATGTACTACTCACATGTTTAAAGGACACATGTCACTCTTATATATGGATTATATGAAATTTCCAACAAACCGATTTGTAGAAAATTTCTGTCTTTTTTTTAATGCCTAATGCGATGGGACAAAAGCAGCGCTGGCTTAACCCTTAAGCCACTTAAGCGGTTGCCTAAGGTGTTATGGTTTCATAATAGGATAATTACCTTTTAGAGGATTGGGTATAATTAGATTATGGTAATTTCTATACTTATATTTAGCTTTACCTATCACAATTCTCCTATAAATATGAGTATTTTGTATTGTAAATGTAATCAAGAAATAATAACAAGATGTAGCCCTTTTGAGCTCTTCTCTAGTAGTGGATGCAGGTGTTTAACGTCGAACCACCTGTAAATTTTTGTCTTTGTTTTCTCTCTCTTTTGCTTTTTTATTTAAATTTTCATTGCATTATGAATTTCTTCATAAGGCCCCCAATTAACAATTGTAAAATATATTTTTTTTCAAAAAAATAAATTAATTAAGCATCTAATATATTTGGACCTTTTAATTCGCATCTGCCAAACCTGTAGTTTTGTTTTATGATATTTTTGATTAGTTTTCATATTTTAGTGATTTGCAAGTCATTAATAGAAAAATTGATGGTATTTATGTAAAATTGGAAAGAAATGGACAAAAAAATGTAGTCAAGCTAACCAAAGAAAAAATAAAGCAAAAGAAGAAAAATGAGACTTACGTGGGACCAAAGAGCACATTTAAGCTGCTGAAATTGAAGAAAAGAAAAATTTAAGAAAGCCAATTCGTGGGACCTACAACGAAATGAAAGAAAAAACAAAAGGGAAAAGAAGATTAAAAAAAAAGAAAAAAGAGAGAGAGAGAGAGAGAGAGAGAGAGAGAGAGAGACTTGTAATATTGAGGGGGAGTTCTTTTCCTTTGTAAAAAAAATCAGATCGTGACTGGAGGGGTAGCTCCAGTTCAGTACTTGCGTTTTCCTTTTCTTTTCTTTTGTAAACTCTTGCTTTTATTTCCTGTTCTTTCTTTCTTTTACAGTAGAGTTTTGAGTAGTTAATTTTTTTTCTACCATTTATTGAGTTTTTCTGTTACACACAGACGTGAGGGGGTGCAGTACATGTTTTTGAGTTTTAATTTTCATTTTCCTGTTTTTTCTTTTTCTTTTTTTGCTACACCCGAGACCCCCTGAACAACCTTTTTTTTTTTTTTTTTTTTAGTCTTTTTAGTGCCATTAATAGCATTAATTAAAGTTAGTCAGATGTTTGTAGTTATAAAAGGTTAAAATCATCAACTAAAAATTAATGATGAAACATCACCATCGATAACATACACGTTCTTGTTATATTATTTGTACAATCCGATGTTTATAGAATTAGGGGTAATTACATTTTTCTCTCATGAACTACCAACTTTTGCGCAAAGCCCCCACAAACTACCAACTCGACCAAAATAGAGGATTCAACTACCAAACGCAACTATTTTTCCCCCTTCCGTCAGTTAGAGGGTTAAAACAAACGGTCAACGGGTCACGTGACCGTCATGTATCGTTTTACATTGGGGCATGTTAGAAGATTGTGGTAGTTTATAGGGGCATGTTGGAAGATAGTGGTAGTTTATGGGAGGGAAAATATGAAGAAAATTAGGGTAAAACAGCATGTGACGGTCACGTGACCCGTTGACTATTTGTTTAACCCCTTTGACTGACATAAATGGGGAAAATTGTTGTTTTTGGTAGTTGAATGCTCTATTTTGGTCGAGTTGGTAGTTTGTGGGAGCTTTGCGCAAAAGTTGGTAGTTCATAGAGGGAAAAGGAAATTACCCCATAGAATTATTATTCAAATCCCATTCATTTTATTGATTTATGTCTTTAGAATGAATGTTTATTTATAAAAAAAGTTGAATATTTAATGTGTTTCACGTAATAGATACATTGATTAATTTGATTGAAAGAGGATGTCTATTATGATTTGTTTATCAAACTGATACAATAAATAATTTAATTTCAAATGAGTATTTGTTGTGATTTATCTTTAAGTTTGATTCATTAAATGTTTTAACATGCATTGTTAGGGAACTTGAATAATGAACAAAGTTTAAATGTCTATCGGTGTATAAATAAAATACAAGAGTGTGTTGTTTGATTTAGTTAGGTAGATTCTAAAACCCTAATACCTTTTCTTTTCTTTTCTTTTTTTCATTTGTTCTTTATCAACTTTAATTTTAGTTTGTTATTTTGCATGTTTAAACCCAAAAATTTGGAACTAGGTTAAAATAGAATTGATTTTTTCAACACATTTCCCTATGGATTCAATCTTGCACTTACACACACTATATTACATACGATTCGTGCGCTTGCGAGTACTTTAAAACTCACAACACTGTCCGACAGCCACCCCTAAACCTCCATTTTCTTTTCATTTTTCCCTAATGTTTTTTTAAAAAAGAACAAGGGTAAATATATAATAAATCTCTGAATCGGCGTGCTATTTGAAAATGATCTCTCGCTTTTTAATTTTAAACATTTACTCCTTAACTTTTTCGCGTTTTTGAATTGGGTCATCATTTCCATTTTCCATACAATTTTGTTAACTCTGTTTGGCTGAGGCCACACCAGCATCGACAACTAAGCCTAAAAATGACGCTATTTCAATATTTCTTTATTTTTTTTAATAATTTTATTTAAAAAAAAAAAAAGAGAAAAAAAGAAAAGAAAAGAAGGGGGGCTCAGCAACCCCATTGGCCGATCTGGAGTGACCGAACCACCCCCCATGGGTGGTTCAGCCACCCCATGGCAGAAAAATTAAATAAAAATAAATAAAAAAATAAAAATTGATGGGTTTTGGTCATTGGGAGTGGCTCGGTCACCCCTGTGGCCCATAAGGGTGGTTCAACCGCCCCTTGGGCAAACCCTAAAACAATTTTAGAGGGTTCGGCCACCCCATGGGCAAACCCTAAAAAAAATTTAGAGGGTTCGGCCACCCCATGGGCAAACCCTAAAAAAAATTTAGAGGGTTTGACCCTTGGCCACCCCCATGGGCCACAAGATTGTTTCGGCCACCCCCAAACCGGCCGGCCTGGATTTGGTCAAACCACCCTCGTAGCCCATGGGAGTGGTTCAGCCACCCCATGGACAAACCCTAAAATTTTTTTAGAGGGTTTGGCCCCGAACCACCCCCAAGGGCCAAAACCCATCTTTTTTTCTTTTCCTCCTTTTTTTTTTTTTTTTTTTTTTACCCGAATCAACCCCCATGGGGTGGCTCTCCGGTTCTTCTTCTTCTTCTTTTTCAATTTTTTTTTTTTAAATAAAATTATTTAAAAAATAAGGAAATATTGAAACAACATTGTTTTTAGGCTTAGTTGTCGATGCTGATGTGGCGAAATGGTGACTCAGCCAAACAGAGTTAACAAAATTAGATGAAATTACCCAATTCAAAAACGCGAAAAAGTTGATTAAATGTTTAAAATTAAGGGTTAAATACCTTATTGATACTTGAGTTTTCAGCTTTTTTAAATTTAGTACCTGAGTTTTCATTTGTTTCATAGGTGGTACTTGAGTTTATGGATAAAAACCACTTTGATACTTCTGTTACATTTTTCGTCCAAATATTAACGGTCTGCCACATGTCAACCGCTGAGGTTGACACATGGCATTATATAAAAAAAAAAAAATTAAAATAAAAATCTTTAAAAACTATATAAAAATAATAAAATAATACAATTTTAAAAAATAAAATTGACCGAAGCACCCCGTGGCCCTTGGGGGTGGCCTAACCACCCCCAAGGGCCAAAACCCATCAAACAATTTTTATATAGTGCCACTCGTCAACTTCAGCAGTTGACACGTGGTAGACCGTTAATATTTGGAAGAAAAATATAACAAAAGTACCAACGTGATTTTTACCCCTAAATTCAAGTACCACCTATGAAATAAATAAAAACTTAGGTACTAAATTTAAAAAAGCTAAAAAAACTCAAGTACCAATAATATATTAAGCCAGCTCGGACAAGAGTATCTCATGAATCAATTAATTTTTTTTCAGTGATTTTTAATTCCCAAATTGGAAAAAAAAAAAAAAAAAAAAAAAAAAAAAAAACGACAATGAGATTTTTCAGGGGAAAAAAAAAAACCAATACACTATAAACAATTGCACAACACAACCAACTTGAACTTGTTATTACAACTGTACAGTGTAATACATGTCAAAGGAAGTACAGAGAAGCTATTATAAGTTAGTTTGCCTTGCATGTAGATTTATTATGCCCCATTCCTTTGCACCTGGTGCAAGAGACTGGCCTCTTTGAGACACTCTGAGTTTCCGTCTGCTCTTTATGTTGGCTTGGCAGCCGGGGGGTGCAAGGAGGAAGTACATGCAGAGAAGTTTTTTCATTTCTTAAAGGCTTGAAAATAGCAGATACAGGTTTAATGGGCTTAGAGTAGGTTAGACGGAAGATATCTACTGTGAAGAACCCTGAACAATAATCATACACATTCCTACCTGTAGAATAAAAGACAGCAATAGCATGGCGGCAAGGTAGTCCAGATGCTTTCCATCCTAGACAAGTACATTCCCATTTATCAATATCCACAACATTAATGCAATCATCGTGAACCTCGAAAAGGGTATCAGATGAGAAAAGTACTTTAAGCCCCCGTGCTTTAGGAGTTTCTTCTTCTAATTTTCCCTCCTTGGATGGAGTAAGTTTTTTAGACCACCTACTTGATTCTATTTGACGACTATTAATCAACTCCATCAACTTAAATCTTAGCATTTCTACTTTCTGTATCATGGGTAACTCCCGCACTTCCTCTATCCAGTTGCAGTATAGTCCTGCAACATTTTCAGTGATATGATTATAGCGCTCACCCTTAAATACTGCATTCGTCCAATGCTCTGGCTCAATTTGCATGACCCACTCATATGCTTTTGAGGAAACCCGTTTAATTTGCTCAGTATACATTCTAAAACCATCATGTCGGACAGCATGGGCAGCAGCCACAAAAGAGCCAGGCAAAGAACCCCTTCCATCTCCATGAAAGGGTCCCTTCAAGCTTTTCTTGAAGTTCTCCATGAGGTGGTATAGTGAGTAACCATAATCAGCATTCTGAAATGCCCCAAGTACCAACTTCTTTAAACCCTTCTCTCTGTCAGAGACAAAAGTTATGGATCTTGAAGTTGACATTGCAGATCTCAACTGCTCCAAAAACCAATGCCAATTATCTTCATTCTCAGTATCTACTACAGCAAATGCAACTGGAAAAGCACCATCATTCCCATCCAGTGCAGTAGCTGTCAACAAAATCTCGTGGTACTTTGATTTTAAAGATGTAGTCTCAAGGAAAAGAAGGGGGCGACAATTCTGAAAACCACATATTGAGGAGTGAAAGGATACAAAAAGGCGCTGAAATCTTTTATCTTCGGCAGTGCAAAGCTTAACAAAACTACCAGGATTTGCCTCCTCCATTTTCGCACAAAGCCCAGGCAACAGGTTATATGCTTCTTTATACGAACCCTGAAGTTGCTCTCGGGCATCCTCAATTCCACGCCATACTTGAGTATAATTCAGCTCAATTCCAAAGTCCCGAAGAATGCTGTTAGCAATTTCCTTTGGTTTATGATGTGGGCTTTCTTGTAATCTCTCCTTTATGATACTCACCAACCAATTCTTTGAGGGATGAGCTGACTTCCAAGACTTCCCTCCACATGAATGTGATTTATTCATCTTTTTAATCCTAAATGATTGTGACGATGAGTCCCAGGATGCATGAATCCTCCAAGAACAGCCTTCTGCTATACATATGCCACTTGCACGATTAGTGTCATTCTTTTTTAACCTGTACATGAATCGATTTGCAATGGCATATTTCTGCAGTGAGTCTCGAAATTCATACACACTTTTAAATTCCTGACCTACACCAATGATGCCATCTTTCCACGATGCAACCAGTTTTTCCGGTGGGACATCATTTGAACTAGCAAGTATAGAGGAACTGTTAGAAATGTCCTCACAGGGTGAAATATCTTGTTTCTGCTTCAGATCATCAACTGCTGTTGCAGCATTGCGATTTTGGATATTCCTTTTTCTAGATGTAGTTTTCCTTTTCTCCCCGACATAGTTAGTGGCGGTGGCAGGACCATTTGCACCAATTTTCCAGGATGCAGTTCGCCTTCGTTTCTTAACAGTATCAGCAGGGGTAGAGGTCATATCAATTATGTTTGGGTCATGAGGAGTTGCATCAGTGGCAACAGCAATGACACCAGTTGGACTGGAATAAGCAGCATCCAGATTTGAGTTAATTATTACTCCAGTACGCCTTTGGGCAGTTGCTTTGACAGATATAACAGAGTCATCAGGTGTTGCCACAGGAAGATAGACAGGGGCAACTAGGGTGGCAGCAGCAGGACCAATGCTGGAATTAGCATTAGTAGGTTCTGCAGTTTTATATATCGCAACAGGCAGAGCAGCAACGACATGATGTGCAGCAGCAGAGGTAGTGAATGTAGCAACAGGGGGTACAGTTTCAGCCAGTTTTATCCCACATGCCCTGCAAGTAATGACTAATCCGATTCAATGGAAACAAAACTTGCAAAATTGCTACAACTATCATATGCCGGACAGAGCATTACTATTGTTTCACTTTAAGTAATCAAATTTCATAAAAAAAGCGAAAGGTGCAACCCAAGTATACATGAAGTATACAAGAGAGACACCTAACTCATAAAAGAAAAAAGATCAAGAAAATCATTAAAGGTAGTAATATGAAGGAACTCAAAGGCGGCTGTCCAATGGTAACCATCATTTCATTGAAAAGCAACAAGATTTAGAATTCAACCCGTTCTGTTTTTTGATGCAATGACAACATGAAACTTCTTTGCCATAACTGGTTGAGCAGTGATTTTCAGAAAAGTAGCAATTATTGACTGTTCATAATAACAACTAAAGACAAAGAAACTAGAGCAACATTGCTCCGTCAAAAAAGATGTAACTAAACAACATGGAAGACTAAAGAAAGGAAGAAAGAAATACCTGCTACGAATGTTCAAGGCTTCACAATCAAAACCTGCTCTCCCCGTAACAAAAACATCAGCAGTTACTGAACTTGCATGAAAATCATACATCCTTTTCAAGTTTTTGTCATTAGATAAGTTGATGAGAGTTCGTCTGTTTCCTGGGAGAAAATACTTCATGGACAGGGAATTGTATTCCAAATTCCACATCTCAGCTAATTTTAATTTGAGATCATTAAACAAGGTTTCACGATTGATATCTACAGCATGTGCCTCTCCTCCAGTATATGACATTGATCCATCCTCATTTGTGACAAACTCACCACCAGACTGGCAGATTAATATAAGCTTTCCCCTTGCCATTGTAAAGAACTTCAGGCTCAAAAAAGAAAAGAAAAGAAAAAAGTTATAATCTTATCTCTCCAGTCTCCAATTTTTTATCCCTTTATTTATGGTCATTGTCGACATTCAGTGCTTGGTGATGATTACAACGATCGTGTACATAAAGGCCAATCATGCATATAACGGCTAGTAATGACAGTAGTCAAAATTTAAAATTGCATCCAATAAGTTGGTTTACAAGAAGGTTCCGATGAAATTGAATTTGTTTAATTTTTCTTACAAAGCAATGAAACTTACAATGTGGCAGTGAAATATGAAGGCATGAGCACAATGTCCAGAATAAAATAGAAATGCTTTCATTTATCATTCCTGATAATGCTCTTTTGAATAAGTGTACAGAAGCCTGTTTATTTGAAGTGTATAATACTGAATTGGTGAAACTACCACAGAACGCAAATGATAATATATCCATTTCTCCACTTAACATAATAATAGTATCCTTACCATTGATATATCAGGATCTATTAACTGAAAGCAGAAGCCAATTCATGATGGATTACTGCAAATTACCACACAAAATAAATAAATAAATAAATAAAAATGGTGATAGACTCATAGTTATCTTCCAATTAAAAGAAATTAAGTCAAACCAAGCAAATTGTGGTAGTAGAAAATTACTCCTATATCGAAAATCAAAACAAGAATCAGCCAATGTTAGAAGCAAATATCATAAAAGCCTCATTAGAGAATGGTTTATTGATGAATTGCCTACGTTTCTTTTCTTCCTTCATTTCTCTCTTTTGAGAAAAAATGAATCAAAAAAACACATTGTTGGGAAAGTCAAATTATAATCATAAAAGCTTTAAGAAGAGCAGTGCAAATCAATAATCACCGGATCACATTTGACATTCAAAATACTTATTATCAAGACATTTCATAATATGTGGCGAAAAGCTAATTCACATTGTGGACGATCCTCCCTTAAACAGCCTCTAAGTTAAACATAGTCTACATTATCCAGTTTTTCAATGACCAAACCAAACTAACTAACATCATTGCCACCACTTTACTAGGCATTTATATGTCAATCTCAAGTAAAGCTCAACATAAAGGCCTACAAGATTAGAACTTCCTTCAATGGCCGACACCATGACATGCTAACATCATACCATGCAATACATTCACAAAAATGAGAAACCCATTTCAACATATTGACTAAGACCGTGGCAAAACACTGTCACCCAAAAAAATTCAGATTGCATAGCCCCATTTCTATAACACTGCTAATCCAAAGCAGACACACGACTTTACAGTACTAGAGTTACAACAAAACAACATGTGTGTTTTATCACCGTAAGTCATACCTATGTCAAAATGATGTCAAAAAGCTACTGGGTCAGCATATTTTTCTCAGATGGTCAACACAAATAAGCTCTGAAACAATGTCAACGAATCCAAAGTCTATGATCATCCAACCAGAAAATCCATCAAAGTCTCTTTTACGAAAGCCCATTAATCTTTAGTGCAATACATGGTATTAAACTACAAAAACAGAACCATATTACAAAATGTTTGAAACCGGTTTAACTGTGTGATGAACAACATTACTACTTGTAATTAACAATTAAGGAAATGGGAAAAGATGAGATTAGCGTAAAAATAGTGAGCAAGAAAATATAAATTGAAACCCTAGTTGTACGCAGAGAGAGAGAGAGAGAGAGAAGAAGGGGCTTACCAGAAATGGTGGCTCAGGGACTTCCTGGGGGATGTAAACCCTAGACTTTGGGGCTTTTCAGAATTAGGGGAAAAAGAGTTCGAAATACTGAATGGTAAGAAATAAGAATTGGTTGGAAAAGTAATGAAGTGTTAAAAATGGGGCTACTGACGGAACATAAATTTGTATATAGGGTCTCTTTTGGAATTTTAGGAAATTGGATAAAACTATGGAGAGTACAGGGGAGAGGACAAGATGGAACAAGGATGCACGCTTGGATGTGAACCGCGGTCAATCCCCAGCCACGTGTTATCTGAGGCTTTTTTTTTTGGTTAAATTTCTTTGACTTAGTATGGTTTGAAGACTTTATTTTTGGCTCCTAATTAAGGGTGTTAGATGAGTGTTAGATGAGTCCAACTTATCATGAACTCAGTTTGACTCAGCTCGCTTAAATTCAATTCGGTCTCAGTTCGAAAAATAAATCAGCCGGTCGTAAACACAATAATCCGTTCGCATATTAAATGAGACATACTCATATAAATTCAGCTCGGTTCGGACAAAACTTGTAAACTCGACTTGTATAAGTTCGACTCGACTCACTCGGCTCGTATCGTTAGCTCGCTCGTGTGTGTGTGTGTGTGTGTGTGTGTGTGTGTATAGAATTCATATTAATTAATATATATTGATGAAAATAAGTTTTATAAATATAAGATTTTATGATTACAGTGTATAAATATTAACATAGTAAACATAATATATGTAATACTACAAACGTTTCATTTAGAAAATGAAATGTAGATCAAAGTTAAGATTGTACTGAATTTTAATAAATATTTTTTAAAAAAAAATAAAAATTATTATAAAACTTCAATCGAGCTCGATTAGAGGCTCGGCTTGTTAAGCTAGCCGAGTTCAAGATAATCTCGAACTCAACTAGGCTCTTAACAAGCTGAATTCGAACAACCATTCAAAACTCTGCTCGAGCTATTCTATGTATTCGAGCCAAAGCTGACAACCCCTGCTCAGCTTAGCTCGGCTCAGCTCGAATACAACCATACTCCTGATGATTTATTTCGTATTATAGATGGTATCTCGTTTATGGTTAAAAACATATATGGTACTTCCGTCCAAAAATTGACGGAAGCCCACATCGCTAGCTTTAAAAAATTGACATGTATCCCTTGCCTAATTAAAAATTAAAAAAAAAAAAAAAAAAATCCACCCTCAGACCAGCCATAGGGGGGTTGCTTAGCCACCATTTTTTTTTTTTTTTTTTTAAAAAAAAAAAAAGGAATTTTTTTTAATAAAAATTTTTAAAGATTTTTAGTTTTTTAATTTAATTATTTTATTGTTTAATTTTATTTTTAAAATGGCATAGGACACGAATCAGTTTCTCAAGGGTGCTGACGTGAACTTCCATCAACTGTTGGACAAAAGTATCTTCTCTATTTTTATTCATAATCGAGATACCATCTATGATACGAACGGAAGCATAAATGGTAAAAAAATAAAATTTTTAAACAAGGACAAAAAGGTATTTAATCATTTTTATTTTTTTTTAAGTTGACATCACGATTTGCAGTTATTATATTTGTGTAAAATTAGTAGCTCCCTTGTTTAATGCTTTTTAGAGAAAGTTTTTTATTTTTTATTTTTATTTAAAATAGTTTTTTTTTAATGTGACATAAAATACGAAAAAAAAAATGAGTATTTTATGTTTTAAGTTGTTTGTTAATCGTTTTATATTAAAATTAAAAAAAGTTTTATCAAATAAGCTACTAAAACTACTAATTGTTTTTTCTTGGTAATTAGAGAAATATCAATGAGTGTGTTTAGTAAAGATTGTTAAGGTGAATTTTTTTAAATAGTTGTAAGAAGTGATTGATATGATATAAAGTAGAAAAATGAAAAAAGTTTGACTGTTTTGAAGTTAACTTTTTTTTTTTTTTTTGAGATGTGAAAATAATGGGAAGGTGTTTACCAAACAGAGCCATTGGCTTTATTTGGCAACCGATTAGCCACCTGAGGTTGATGAAGGATTTTTTGAAATAGATATAAGTGATTGATATGATATAAATTAGATAAAAGTTTTGAATTTTTTTTTATAGAAAAGAAAAAATTTTGTTTTGTAGTAAGTTTTTTGTTTAAATAATAATTAAAAAAAATTAATGTAATATAAAAAGTAATAATGTTTGAAGTTGTGTTTTTTTTTTAAAAAAAAATAAAAAATAAAAAATAAAAAGGCTTGCATTGAAATCGAGGTTGACCAAACAAGTTAAATAAAGAAAGCTAAACAGGTCGACTAGTTTAGGTGTTAGAAAGCTTTTACTGGAAACATTTAAAAAAAAAGAAAAAAAAAAAAGAATAGAAAAGAAAAGAGAGAGTCAAGAAAAATTATAGCAATTAAAAGCATCTCTAATAGAATAAACAAATGACTCATAATAATCAAATTCAAATTATTATGAACCATCTTTCGTCTCTAGCATAATAGGCATAATAGAATATTTCCTTCTAGAATAGCCTATTCACTATTCACACTTCACATTTCACATTGCAAACAATATTTTATTGTTTCTCTCTCTTCCTTTCATTCTTTTACACACACTCTCTCTCTCTCTTTCTTTCACAATATTTAAATAAAGTAAAGAGTAGAATAGAGAATTTGTTGGAGTATAAAAAAATAAAAAATAAAAACTAAAATAGAGAGTTGTATTTTTTCAATTGCTACTTTGACTATTATTGCTAGAAATGCTTGAAGAGAGAGCATTCCTAGTAGCCTCACCAAAATAGCTTTTTAGCTATTTTGGTGAGTTAATTTGATGAAAATCCTGAAAAACCACTCCCAGCAGCTTCACCATTTTAACCAAAAAAATTTGATGACTGAAATTACTAACCAAATTAGATGAGGCATTTTCACTCAACAATCCACTCACCAAATTTTGTTTCACCTTTTTCTCTCACATGATTAGCACACTTTTTTGCTTTTTTCTCTCATTTTCTTCTCCCATTTCCTATCTCTCACACGATAATGTCCTTATTTCATGGATATGAATGATTTTTTGTAAAAAGATTATATAGAGAAATAATAAATAAATATGAAAAAATTATTATTTAAATGGAATAATGGATATTGACTAGTTAAAATGGTGAGGCTGCTAGGAGAATTTTAATAAAGTGGCTCACCAGAATAGAAAAAAGTGATTTTTAGTTATTTTAGTGAGTAAAATTTGGTGAGGCTACTAGGAATGCTCAGGTCAACATGGTTTGATTTTTCTTTTTTAAATCATTTTTTAATATCTAAATTCATCAAAGAGTATTCCTAATAGCCTCATCAAAATAGCTTTTTAGTTATTTTGGTAAGCCAATTTGATGAAAACACTAAAAAACCACTCCTAGTAACCTCACCATTTTAACCAAAAAGTTTTGATGAGTGAAATTACTCACCAATTCTGATAAATAATATTCACTCACCAACCCACTCACCAATTTTGTTTCATCTTTCTCTCACATGATCAGCACATTTTTTTTTCCTTTTTTCTCTCATTTTCTTCTCCCATCTCCCATCTCTCTCATACGATAATGTTCTTATTTCATGAACATGAAGGATTCTTTGTAAAAATATTAAAAAGATTAATTAGAGAAAGAATAAAGAAATATTAAAGAAATATTATTTAAATATAATAGTGATAGTAAATAGTTAAAATGGTGAGGCTGCTGAGAGAGTTTTTAAAAAGTGGCTCACCAGAATAGAGAAAAGTGATTTTTAGCTACTTTGATGAGTAAAATTTGATGAGGCTACTAAGAATGTGAGCATTTTGAGCAGACCTGTTATATGGTTCATAATAGCTAAATATAGCTATTATGAGCCACTTTATCCCTTGAGCAAATGCTTCAAAATAGAGCATTCCTATCCATTTTGTTACAATGAACTTTCATATAGTCTTTTTTATTCTTTTTTTTCTCCTCTTTCTATCTCTCTCTCCCCCCTTGACTTTCACAATAAAAAATACATTGAATAATAGTACTTAAATAAAGTAGAAAATATGATAAATAATCTGCTAGAATTTGTATTAAAAAACTAGTAGCTAAAATAAAAAAATATATATTTTGAATATGTAAAATAACCACTACTACTGGAAATACTAGTATGCACACATTATTCCCTATGTTAGATTTTTCAATAGTGAGCAATGACACGTATGTCATAACTAATAATATTTTGATGTGTACATGCCATTGAGTCTACACCAAATAATTTCATCAAGTAATTTTCAAAATATCATATCATAAGAAAAAAAAAAAAACAAATAAACAAATGAAAAGAAAAAAAAAAAAGTGTGGTTAATTAGGGTGGCAAAGCCACTCTTCTTAGCTATTAGGACTAGTCAGCCACCCCATCCTAAACCTTTGGGAGTGGCCGAACCACCCTAAAAGTTATGGGAGTTGTTTGATTACCCCATTTTATTATAGGATAGGGGTGAAAACATGGTTATTGGCTAAAATTGCTAATCGTAACTGCTTAAGTCGATAGGTGAAATTTAATAACCACCTTTGCAATCGTATTAGGCAGTTAGCAGTTATTTAACCTACAACCGCACCGCTAACCGCTTTTACTAGGATGTGCCTTTTGAGCCTATTTTGGATGTTTGGCCTGTGTTTTGGGCTCAATTAAAATGTTTTTGGGTCTTTTTTTTAAAAAAAAATAAAAATTTAGAGCTTTTTTGGCCCAATAAGTTGCACTTGTATAATCTCAAACATATCTCGTAAACTCTTAAAATTGCAATCTTTCTTATATGGATCCGTTGCTTAACACATTTTCCATCTCAATAAATTCACACTCAACCAACAAACATAGCTAAAAATAATCATAGCAAAACATGAAACTTCTAACATTTAATAAAAATATATGATATCAAAATATCAAATTCAATTCCAATCCCAATTAAACAAGTTCAGATTAATTAACCAAACAAAACTAAAACCCACAAAATGAAGTACCCAAAACCTCCTAAGAGATGAGAACAGCTGCTCCACCGGCCTCCTTTATCTTCTTCTCAGCAGTCTTGGATAGCAGTTTGGCCTTGACCACGGCGGGCTGGTTCTTAGGCAAGATCCCTTTGCCTAGTACCTTGAAGTAGCCAACCTGGGTCACTTCTAGCAAGGGCACATTGTCTTTGGAGTCCTTGTCCAAGAATACGAAATGATTTTATTCAACCCATTCACGTACGATATGTTTACACAGATGGGCTGGCAACACTTTTTCTGGTAGCGGTAGTGATTTGCAGTGGGAGTACTTGAGAGAGAGAGAGATGGGCTGGCAACACTTTTTCTGTTAGCGGTAGTGATTTGCAATGGGAGTACTTGAGAGAGAGAGAGAGAGAGAGAGAGAATGAGATTTTGATGTATACGACGCTGGGTAGGAAGGAAAATATAAGACGGCGTGAAACGACATTGTTTTGTATATATATATATATATAGGCGGTTAGCGGTTTTTTCCAACCACTTTTAAAGGCAGTTTTAGTTGTTAGTAGTTAGTGGTTAATAACCGACCGCCTTTTCATCCCTACTATTGAGAGTGATTTAGCCACCTTGACTCTGGCCTTTAAGGGTAGATGAACTACCCCAAAAGCTATCAAGGTTAGTTTGATCACTTACTTTGGCCATTGGAGATGGTTGGATTTGGGGTTGACCGAGCTATCCTAAAAGTCATGAATGGTTCAGTCATCCCCAATAATTTAACAGATAATCAAGTAAACTATATATATATTCCCAATGTTGTATTTTTAGAATGATGTGTAAAATATAACTGAATAATGTCTAGAGTAATTTGATAAAAAGGTCAAACCACATTAGCTTTTATAGTTTTTTTTTTCTTCCAGCAATTAAAAGCTATGTTTCCTTTTACAATCATCTAAGAGAAATTTATGAGATAATAAAGTTAACTTTTTTGCAATGTCTACACTCGTCCTGTTTTGAGCACTCTCAATGGCTTAGCCATTTTTTTCATTTATCTAAATTGGCTAAAAAATTTACTAAAAAAATCCTCCATCTGATTATCCGAATAAATTTGATAGATTTGTGAACATTGTCACGCCGTCAACCCATTTATTTTTTAGGGTTAAATAGGGTATTGGTACATGTGGTATAAAATCTTTATTTTTTGCCCCCCCTGTGCTTCAATTTGTATTATAGATAGTACTTGGGTTTTGAAAAAAAAATAGAGATGGTATCTCCATCAACTTTTTCGTCCAAAAACTAATGGTACTGACAGATATTGACACATGTCTACTCTCAGGTATTGACACGTGTCATTTGCATTAAAAAAAACATTAATAAGGGTGATTCAGCAAACCTGAAGGGCAAGAGAGAGAGAGAGAGAAAAGGAAGAAGAAAAAAGTAAGGGGGTTTGGCCCTTGCGGTGGCCGAACCACCCCCAAAGGCGATGGGGGTGGTTCGGCCAAACCGGCCATGAGGGTGGCTGAGCCACCTCTCTTATTTTTCTTTTTCTTTTTTTTTTTCTTTTTTTTTAAAAAAAAAAAAATTTTAAGCTTTCTATTTTTATTTTTTAATGCATAAGACACGTGCCAACACCTGAGAGTAGACACGTGGACAACCGTTAGTTTTTGGATGGAAATATGGACGGATGTACCATCTCCGTCTTTTTTCAAAACTCAGGTACCATCTGTGATATGAATTGAAGCATAGTGGGCAAAAAATAAAAACTTTAAACCACATGTACCAAAAATGTGTTTTAACCCTATTTTTTATTCGTTTATCTTTCTACTTCTCTTTCTTCAATGTTTTTTTTTTTTTTTTTTTTTTTTCTCTTTTAAGCTAATAATTTTTTACATCACCTTGATGTATAACAAGGCGCATTGGGTGTAGGACCCATGTATGTAGGTTTCACATGTAAGGAACCCACAATCAATGTGTTTTGGTGTACACTTGGAATTTCGATCATCTTCAATTTATTTGAACCGAGGAATCCTTGTCTGTACACTTGATGTACAACCTAACACCAAAGTGATTTAGAAATAATATACCTCCTCATGGGTTTTTCTTCTTCCATTTGTTTTCATAGAAGCATGTCCCAGAACCTCTCTCTTTTGCCCATGGGTTTTTTCTTCTTGACCAGCATTTGAAAATGGTTAACTAAACTAGAAAAGGTAAGTTTTGATTAACTATTTTGTATAAGAAAATGATTAAACTATTGACAATGCTCTAATATATTAATTTGCCTTTTGGTTACACTTATTTTTTAAAATAAATAGATTGGTAAAAAAATAGGAGGTTTCTCTTCTCTTTCCTTAAATCCTTTCGTTTAATTAGGGAATATATTTTTTATGGGGGACAAAAAAAAAAGCAGTTTCGGAATGGGATGCAAAATCTTCAAAAGACAATCAAATCAAAGAAAAGTAGCATAAATCCGTTTAACTTTCTTTTCACTGGTATCTTCTTTTTTGTTACTTGCTATTCTCTCCTTTTGTTTCTTAATTATTTTCCGACAAGATTGGTCCTACACACCTGGGGGATCTAATTTATAAAAGATTTTTTTTTTTCACAAAGCATCAAAAGATAACAAGTTATGATAATAAGCTTCACGCCTCCCTCCTCCATGAGTTTTTGTGATGTTAGATAGCCTTCCATCCTGTAGGGGTGTGAAAGTTTTGCCTCCTCGATGTAAATCCGGTGGAGTTTGTTGTATATTTCTAGTTTTTAGTTTGTGGTGGCAGGAGTGTTCTCTGGTGATGATATTGGAGGGGATGGTCGTCCATGGCGTGTTGACGGCGAAGGTAGTGGCTGTGTGTTTTCATTGTAGGATTGTTGGAGGTTAGATCTACGAGTTTCCGTCGTCTTCTATTGGACACGCGCCCTCTAGCCTTATTCACCGTCAGTTTCTTGTGCTTCAACCGCTTTTCACGGCCGTGCAGTCTCTCGGTGGTCGGTGCGTGGACTTCACACCCCTGGGCTTTTTCTGTTTTGGGCGGCGCGTGATGGCTACAATCCGTTTGTTTTCGCTGTGTCTGGTGGTGCTGGGGGTGATCGGAGGCTTTATGGTGTTTGGGAGCTGAAGGGCTTTTTTGGCGGAGGCGCGTGTGTTACACGCGCCGCCACAGACGGTGGCTCTCCCGGAAGGCAGAATCCCATTTGAGTTCCTCCTGTGTTGTTTTAGCTATGTTTTTTCTCTAACGGTTTGCTTGGTGCATGTATTACTTCAGTCATTGGCTTTCGCCCAGAATGTGTGACCAATTCTCTGTACAAGTAAAGGTGTATGTCAACGCAGATGCACCATCTTGTTGGCTGAGTTTATTTTAGTAGCAATTGTCTGTTTTTGAATGAGTCTTTGACTCTTATTGATTGTACACCATTAGGGTGGTATGATTGTTGTTTGTAATGTTGTTTATTGTAGCAATGAAAGTTCAACTTTCCCTCAAAAAAAAAAAAAAAAAAAAAAAAAAAAAAGAGTCTACCCACTCGATTCCTTTTCTAAATAATGCTCATTGTGCTGGGAGGGCCCCAAGTCCATAGAAAGCTTGTGCTCTATTCTATTCTATTATTATTATTTAAATGATGATAATAATAATAATAATAAGAACAAGAAGAAGAAGAAGAAGAAGAAGTATCTGGCCACATAACAATTTTTTATTAATTTGAAGTGAATTTTTGTTAATTTTATGGATGAAAGATGAATGAAGAAATCATTTCCGCTTTTTCACTTAAGCTAAGTACCATTTACGTACGGATTGAAACCGAGATAATCTTTTGTAAAGTTGTTTAACCACGTAAAGATCAAAGGTGTTTAACTCATTTCATTTTTTTTTTTTTAGACATGTTAAACATAAATATTTTATAAATCTCATATAATTTATTTATTATTTATTTTTTAAATCAACCTTTGAACCTATTGTGAGTTTTACAGATTCAGTGATTTATCTTAAAAAGATATGCACATATAAATTCTACACATCTAATGATTAATTTAAAAAAAATATGTATAATGGATGTAAAAAGTTTGTTTCTCTATTTTTTTTTAATTGTTTTGTTTTTTATTTATTTCTATTCACATGTGAGCTCTTTCTTCAATTTCGTTAAAAAAAAAAATTGAAAAATTATACTTAATCAGCCTAAATTATCACTCGTCATTTTCAATAAATAACACCCCAAATCAATACTTTAATGTCACTTTGTACCGTCCATAAGATTTTTGAGTTAAAAAAGATGGAAAAGCTCACTTACGTGCCATTTTTTTTTTTTTTTTTTTTTTACTTATGCTCTCTTTGTTTCGGCGTAAGATGTTTTTTGAAAAATATTTTCAGTATTTTTCAGTGTTTGGTAGCCGCGAAAATAATGGTCAACAAAAATAATTTTCAGTTTGACCGTAAAAGCCTCTTTAATTTTTGGAAAACAATTTATAGTTTTCAAAATCGTAAATTGTTTTCTAAATTTAAACTCTTCATTCTCACACGCACGTTTGTGGGAATCCGTCACTGCCAGGCATTGAAGTTTGTTAATAGCCTGACTCTACGTTGGAATCCGGCAACCACCATCGGAATCTGAAAATCTCTAGGCAAGATTCCGGTGAAACTGGTCGGAATCTTGCGATGGTGGCCAAACGTCGTCGGATTCCATTTTACGCCGTTAATTTTTTTTTGTACGAGCCAAATGCTGAAAAATATTTTCAGAAAAATCATTTTTTCTGCAAAATGATTTTGTTGAAAATATTTTACAACATAAAACATTTTACATCAAAACAAACGGAGCATTAAATTTTTTGAATTGCCCTACAGTAGAGTAGTAGTAGTTCTACTCTTTTTCTTAAGGGTAATGCATATATTTTAAGTTAAAAAATTAGCAAAGTGGATCGAATGAGAAATATATTAAGATAAGAGAGTCAAAGTATGGATGATAAAATATATTAAGATTAAAGATTAAATCAATACGTAACAAATAAAATTAGTATATTTTAAGTGTTAAGAAAACATAAGCAAAAGAAAAGATACAAAAGAATTGTTTCTTAATATATTTTAATTTTTAATTCGAACCAACGTTCTTTTAGATCTTGAAAATCATATATGATTAAATTTTGTACTAAATTTCGCAGCAATTTTTCTTTTGATCCACAACATCAAAGAATCAATCATACACTCATCTTCAATTTTGTTATGAAACCTAGTTTTGATAATATTCATGACTAAAAATGAGTTCATTCTATAGTTGCAGTTGGCACAATTCAAAAGTACTTGACAATCCATGAAAATCTGAATGTTAAACTACACTATACTAATAATGTTGAAATTGTATTTTTAATTATTCTTTTTCATGAACAATAAAGTCTTGTAGATAAAATTTGTTTACCAACTGACAAATATTATAGATTCGTGTGTAAATTTAGACCAAATTCATATGGGACCATTTTTTTTTAGGTTGTATGGGACCACATTTGTTTGTGTACATAAATTTTTAGATTTTTTGGACTGCTTTTTAAGGGGTAGGGGCCAAACTAAAATATGTCACTTAATTCGAAGCACTGGCTGCTTGCACGCTCGTGCGTCTCATAGTCTCTTTAGACGCACTTAGCACTTACTACATAGTCACTATAAATGCACCTAGCACATACGCACACTCGCACGAGCCACATGTTTGTTATTTATGTGTGCATTGTTCTCATGTGTACAACTGCTATTATAACACACATATTTCTTTTCCTTTTTTCTTTTTTTATATTCAATTTTTTATATAAATAACTATTTTTCCAAGAGTTAGATTTTCAACGGTAATAAACTATTGCTCCAACAATCATTTTTAATTGTAAAAAAATTGATGTTTCGACAATCATATTTTTTTAACAATATTTAACTGCTTTTTGAACAGTCATAATATTAAGAATCAGAAATTGACCTTTCAATAATAATAAATTGCTTCTGTAATTCAAAAAAAAAAAAAACTTTTAGAAAATTTGATTTAACACATTTTCTTCTCTTTTTCTTTTTCTCTGTTATTACATAATTTCTTGTTTAGAGTATTGTTTCAAATTTGCAATATGCACGCTACATTCAGACAATATTGTATCTTGATAACATAATTGTTGTATTTCCTTTTGTAAAGTTTATTGTATAAGTAGGAGGTAATACTTGTCTAAAAAAGAGATTCATATTTGCCTTACTGTTTAAGAGTTTAACAATTCTCATACAGTTTTTATTAGGCCTAGTAATTTTAACACAACCCGACACGAAATTAGTGGGTTTAAGTTTACCTTAAATGGGTTTATGTCATAAACTGGTTGACCCATTTATTTCGATCTAGCGGGTCGTGTCACGGGTCACCCGTAAGTGACCCGCCAGACACTGTTTTTTTTTTTTTTCAAAGGAAATGGGATTAGGTAGGACCGTAGGAGTTTAGGACCAGACAAAAGAGAAAAAATAAAATAAAAAATGGCGGAGTCACGCACCCGGCATGCAGAAGAGAAAACAAACAAACAAACAAACAAAAAAGCTAACTTTTTTTCCTTCAGGCTTCACTCTTTAGCGCCGCCCTTCACAGTTCACTCTTCACTTAGTCTTCAGCCAATCAGCCCTTTCTTCTTTCTCCATTGATTTTCATTTTTCCACTCTCTCCCGCTCGACGCTCTCTCTCTCTGCTCTCCGTTCGCTGCCAACATCGCAACCGCTCTCCTCCTCTCTTTGCTACGCCACCAACGTCGCTCTGTCGCTCTCTCTCTCTCTCTCTTCTGCCGATGTCGCATCCGGTACCGGTATGTTAATCTTTGTTTATTTGTTTATAACGTTAGTACCAAACCAAATTGGCTAATCATGGATTCATGAGTTAAGAATTGAAAAAAAAAAAAAAAAAAAGAAGAAGATTTTGATGACTTCTGGTATTCCGGCAAGTCTCAACCCCTTGTTTTCTGTTGATTTCTTAGTCTATTTATATATGTGTTTTCTTAGTCTATGTATATACGAGTTTTCAAATATGAAACAATGAGTGAATTCATTATGTTGTATCTTCTGCCTATGTGTGTTTCTTGTTCTTATTATATGTTGGTGTTATTAACTAATTATGTGCTATACTTCTTCATTCTTTAAGAGCGCAGAATTTCTTTTTTAGGATTAGAAGAAATTATGTTCAGATTTAGGTATAAGAAATTAGGTGCAGAAATTCTATCTTACTAACGATTATGTGTGTAGGTGATTAACGAAGATTCGATTGTATTTGATGACAATGTAGTTGAAATAAATACAATGGAAGATCCTTCTATTCATACGAATTCGATGACGAAAAAAAAGGTCCAGAAGAAGCGTAGGAAGAGTCCGTTTGGGTTTGCGATTTCAAAAAGTGCAATTTTAAAATAACTATTTTAAAATGCGATATTTAAAAAAGTGATTTTTGAAAACGCAGTTAAGCGTGTAGCAAAATCGCAGTTTAGCCTTTAAAATCGCAGGTTAGCCTTTTAAAATACTGCGTTTTTAAAAAAACACCCAGTTGCCTGCAATTTGAATAAACACTTTTCTGCGTTTTCAAATCGTAATTTTTAAAAAACGCAGTTTCCAAACGGTTCATTTTCTGCGATTTGGTTTAAAATCGCACTTTTTCTCTACGAAATCGCAATCCCAAACGCACCTGAAGACCTCAACAGTTTGGACCCATTTTGATGTACTTCCTTCTACAAATCCAAATGACATAAGGATATGGGCAAAATGCAAGTTTTGTGATCATAAATATATAGCTAACAGTTCACATGGAACTGGAAATCTATGGAAGCATATGATGGTTTGTGGGGGAAAAATGATCATAATATTCAGCAAATGCTCCTATATAGAGATCAAGGAACTCTGTCAGTAAGTGCCTCAAAATTTTGTCCTAATAGATATAGAAAATTGTTGGTTGGTATGATTAATAAACATGACTTGCCTTTTTCAAATGTTGAATATGATGGTGTAAGAGAAATACATAGATACTTGTGTAGTGATGTACCATTAATTAGTAGAAATACTGCTAAGGCTGATTTGATTAAGATGCATATGTTGGAGAAACAAAAGGTTAAGTCTTTGTTAAATGTTTGTCTTGGGAGGATTAGTTTGACATCTGATTTGTGGACTTCTTTGACAACCGATGGGTATATTTGTCTCGCTACATATTTTATTGACAAAAATTGGGTATTATCTAAAAGGGTGTTAAGCTTTTCACTCATGCCCCCACCACATAATGTTGCATCTTTGACTGAAAAGATATATAGTTTACTAGAAGAGTGGGAGATTGATAAAAAAGTTTTCTCTATAACATTAAATAATGCTTCTGTGAATGATTTGTGTGTTGTGAATTTCAAATAAAAATTAAATATGAAGAAAGTCCTTCCTTATGAATGTGAGTTGTTTCATATGCGTTATTGTGCTCTTATTTTTAATTTGATAGTGCAAGATGGATTGAAAGAGATCATTGATGCAATCCAAAAGATTTGAGATAGTGTTAAGTATTTTAGAGGATCACAAATGAGAAAACAAAGTTTTCTTCAGGCTGTCAGTCAAATGTCATTGGACAGTAACAAGAGGTTTAGACAAGATGTGCCAACTAGATGGAATTTGACATATTTTATGCTTGAGAGTGCAATTCATTATAGACGTGCTTATGCTTATTTGGAGATGACTGATAAAAACTATATGTTTTGTCATAATGCACTTGAGTGGGAAAAGATGAATGATATTAATAGTTTCTTGGATTGCTTTTATCGTGCTACATGTGTTTTTTTTTTGTACCAAATATCCCACGACCAATCTATACTTTCCCATAGTTGCATTGATTTATCTGAACTTGAAGTAAGAACTTGTGAGTAAAGATGGGTATAAGAGATTAATGCCAAGTCAAATGATCTCTAAATTTGAGAAATATTAGTTATAATTCAGTTTAGTGTTGGCCATTGCAGTTGTCTTAAATCCTTGTTACAAGCTGCGCTTTGTAAAGTACTACTATACGAAGATTTATGAAGCTAAATCTAAAGAGTATGAGAATGTGACGAAAACGTCAACCAAACTTTTTATGGAGTATAATGCTCTTACGACTTCAAGTTCCACAGTTGTTTAGCCTCAAGAAGACTCAAATTGGAAAAATGTGAATAATATCACAAGTTTCTTAGCTTGTTAGTAACTTAGTATATATACTCATTGTTAAGAGTCCCACATTGCCAAGGTATACTTGAGTTGTGGGCTTTATAAGCTTTGAGCAAACCTCTTCCCTTAAGGTGCATTTTGTGGAAGAGTAAGGTTCAATAGACTTTAGCATGGTATCAGAGCCCTACACGGTTCACACCGAAAGAAGGCATCACACAATGGCTGAATCCTTAAACGCTGCTGCTACCAACGAATCCTCAAACACTGCTGCTCCCTTCACAATTCCGCATATCCACTCTCATATTGCTCCTAAATTACAGTTAGACGAGCAGAATTATATGGCTTGGGTGTACCAATTTCAGCCCATTCTCCGCACCAATGACCTCATGGGTATTGTTGATGGCACAGAGCCATGCCCACCGAGGTATATTCCTGGTCTTACTAAAGACTCCCCTGATCAACTGAACCCAGAATTCATCATCTGGGAAAAGAAGGATCAATACCTTCTCAGTTGGCTTATTGCAACTCTCTCTGAGAAAGTAATTTCCACTGTCTATGGGTTGAACAACTCACGACAAGTGTGGTCCGCATTAGCAAACAGGTATGCTGCTCCTTCCAAGACACGCATTCAGGATCTAAGGAGACAACTGCAGATCCTGTGCCAAGGAGACAAGACATGCGCTGACTACGTGAATGCTGCAAAGTCCCTTGCAGATCAACTAGCTATGGTTGGAAAGCCAGTCCTAGACGAAGATCTCATCTCTTATCTCATAGGTGGATTAAACCCACGCTACAATGCCTTCATCACATCATTCACTTTGATGACAAAAGATGAGACAATGTCCCTTGCAGAATTTCAGACCTTCCTGCTCAGCCACGAGCAGCTACTCAATAGCCAAGATGCCTACAGTGAACCTAGCTCATTTGCAATGCACGCACAGAAGATGTCTCCCAACAATCATAAGCCAAGGTTCACTAATCAGCGGCAAAATCAATCTCGGTTCCCAAATCAAAAGGGGAAATTTTCTTCACCACAAAGGAAACTCTTCAACAATACAGAAACCTCCCCCCATGGTAAGCCACACTCTAGTAAATTTGTTTCAGATACTAATCGTCCCCCTTGTCAGATTTGTGGCAAAACCAGCCACCAGGCCCTAGATTGCTTCCACCGGATGGATTATGCCTACCAAGGCAGACATCCCCCAAGTGAACATGCTGCAATGGTTTCACAATCTAATGCCCTGCGAGGAGAAGACGAGTGGCTTGCCGACAGTGGAGCCAACAACCACATCACTGCAGAATTGGAGAACCTGTCCATCCATCAACCATACAAAGGCAATGAGGCTGTCACTGTAGGAAATGGTGGTGGGCTCTCTATTACTCATACTGGCTCCATTTCATTACACACACCACAAACCACTCTACACCTAAAAAATGTGCTTTGTTGCCCTCAAGCATTTGCTAACCTTCTATCCATACAAAAATTTTGTAAGGATAATAATTGCTTTTTCAAGTTAACTGACACTTATTTTCTTGTGAAGGACAACTTAACCGGGGAGATTCTCCTACAAGGACCTAGTGAAGGAGGACTGTACCCAATAAATCTAAAGCATTTTTCTAAGAATAAGCTCTGGACACTCACTGCCTTTCTTGGAGCAAAAACCTCTCCTTTCATTTGGCATAGGCGCCTAGGACATCCACACTTGAAGATTTTTCACAAAATCCTCAACTCCAATCAACTCCCTGTCACAGACTCTAAAAATGAAGCTGCAGTTTGCAGTGACTGTCAACTTGCTAAAAGTCGACAGTTACCTTTTCCTACATCTCAAACTGTAACCCATTCTCCTTTAGAGCTTGTACACAGTGATATTTGGACTTCTCCAGTTTATTCAATAAGTGGATGCAAGTTTTATGCTATATTTGTTGATGATTTCTCTCGCTACTCTTGGTTATTTCCCCTTAAACATAAATCAGATATATTTGATTGCTTTGTTAAGTTCAAATGTTTAATGGAAAATCTACTCTCATGCAAACTGAAACGCTTGCAAACAGATGGAGATGGTGAATACACCTCCCACATCTTTAAACAATATCTGTCCAAACATGGCATCCTTCATAGGATCACATGTCCACACACTTCACAACAGAATGGAATTGCTGAACGAAAGCATCGCCATGTCATTGAAACAGGCCTTGCTCTTCTCGCACAATCCCATCTGTCCTCAAATTTCTGGGTTGAAGCATGCCTTACTGCTGTGTATCTTATAAACCGCATGCCTTCTCCCACATTGCATCATCACACACCTTTCACTAAACTGTTTAAATCTGAACCTGATTATTCCCTCTTAAGAGTATTTGGGTGTGCCTGTTATCCTTTACTTCGCCCTTATAACAAACATAAACTGGAATTTCGTAGCAAAAAATGCATATTTTTAGGTTACAGCTCAAATCACAAGGGCTACCGGTGTATGGATCCTACAAATTCCAGAATCTACCTCTCTAGAAATGTGGTCTTCGATGAGACTTGCTTCCCTGCTAAGGAGCAACCACCAGCCACATCCTCTGCTGGCGCCTTCTCCTCCCCAGGTACTGCTCTCCTTCCCTCTCAATTTCTGTCTATTAACTCATTTACACCCCCAACCTCCCCTGTCCCCATCATTCTTCCTAAAGCTCCTGCCCTTGAGCCTCCCACATCCCTCCCATTGGCTGGTCCCTCTTTGCCTCCTGATGGTCCTTATCCCTCTCCCCAACCTGCTCCTAAGACTTCCTCTCCTCTGCCGTCGATTCCTCCTGCGACCTCCCCTCTTCTGCAGCCAATTCCACCTGCTGCCCCTGTTCCTGCGATTTCCTCTGCCCCTGCTCCTTCCCTTGTTCCTCCGACTCGCAGTCCTTCCACTGTAGCCCATCTCCCCCGGGTCACTCGCTCCCAAACGGGTTCCCTTAAGCCAAAAACTTTCCCTGACTTCCACCTCTACAGTGTTACCCGACATCCTCTCCAAACTTTTGTTGCCACCACTCTCCCCCGTGAGCCTACTACCTACCGCCAGGCTGCTGCCCACCCTGAATGGCTTGCAGCCATGACCCTTGAATTTCAGGCCCTTCTCGACAATAACACTTGGACCTTATGTCCTCTCCCCCCTCACCGAACCATCATTAAGAATAAGTGGGTTTACAAACTAAAGCAAAAAGCAGATGGCTCCCTCGACCGGTACAAAGCCCGGCTTGTGGCCAAAGGCTTCCAGCAAAGGGATGGCATCGATTACACCGAGACGTTCAGCCCGGTCATTAAGCCGGCCACAGTTCGCATCGTCCTCGCTCTTGTTCTGACCTTTGACTGGCCCCTCAAACAGTTGGACGTGTCCAACGCCTTTCTGCATGGCGTCCTCACAGAAACTGTCTTCATGGAGCAGCCCCCAGGTTTTGTTCATCCCTCCTTTCCTGATTATGTTTGTAAATTGTCCAAGTCTCTCTATGGCCTCAAGCAGGCCCCGAGAGCTTGGTTCCATCGCCTCTCGGAGGCTCTCCTTGAACGCGGCTTTGTTGGCTCTAAGGTTGATTCCTCCCTTTTCCTTTTACATACGTCCTCTGTTCATATTTTCTTTTTGGTTTATGTCGATGATATTATTGTCACTGGCAATAATATCTCTGCTATTAATGGTTTAATTTCGAGTTTACAGGCCGACTTCAAGCTCAAAGACCTTGGTCCGCTCTCCTACTTTCTTGGTGTCCATGTCCACTGGGATCGCCAACACCTCCACCTCAGTCAGTCCAAGTATATTGTTGACCTTCTCCAGCGTGTCAACATGGAAGGTGCCAAACCGTATCCTGCCCCCTGCACCTCTGGGAAACGCCTCACTGCCTCTGATGGAGACCCTCTCCCTGATCCCTCATTCTACCGTCACATTGTGGGTGCTCTCCAGTACTGGACCCTCACATGGCCGAACATCTCCTTCTCAGTCAACCAGCTCTGTCAATTCCTTCACTGCCCCTCCTCAGCACACCTCTCCGCAGCCAAACGAGTCCTCCGTTACTTGAAGGGCTCTCCCGATCATGGCCTGTTATTCACCAAGGGTCCCCTTCACCTTCATGCCTACTGTGACTCTGATTGGGCTGGGGATCCCTCTGACCGCAAGTCCACGGGGGGCTATGGCGTCTTCTTGGGCTCCAGCCTCATTTCTTGGCAGGCCAAGAAACAGCCGGTTGTCTCCCGCTCCAGCACCGAAGCCGAGTATCGCTCCCTTGCCATCACCACCGCCGAACTCTACTGGCTCCGGATACTTCTCCAGGAACTACAAGTCCCTCTTTCAGCACCTCCTCAGCTCAGATGTGACAACATGGGCGCTATCGCCCTGGCTTCTAATCCTATTTATCATGCTCGCACTAAGCATGTGGAGGTCGATTATCACTTCATTCGGGAAAAGGTTCTCCATAAGGATATCACCATTAGCTATCTCTCCACTCATGACCAGTGTGCCGACATCTTCACCAAAGGTCTCACTGCTGCCCGGTTTCTTTTCCTACGCTCTAAGCTAATGATCGTTGCCCCTCCCATTAGCTTGCGGGGGGCTGTTAAGACAATAGACCATAAGGATCCCAAAGATCCTGCAGATGATCACGATCCCCTGCATCAAGCTATCAGCAATAATCAAACATGATCACATCCCTGTAATCATGCAGATACGCAGACCTACTGCTACCAACGTATACTTACCATATTTGACATGCAGATACGCAGACCTACTGCTACCAACGTCCACTTACCATACTTGTATAATCCTTCCTTCACCACTTAGTCTTCTTTCCTCTCTTAGATGATATTCTCCTAATTTAGCTTTATTTAATTGTATAGCACAGTTGTAGACGAATTCTTCCCTTGTAAAGCACACGCTTGTAATCCCTATATATGGAATACTATACCCTGCTTGGAAGTAAGCTTTCAAGTCTGTTTCTTTTCAAATCATGGTATCAGAGCTTCAGAGCCTTGGACAATATTGGGCCTTTCCTCCCGTTGTACACGTGTTTGGACAATAGTGCCACACGTGAGGGGGCGTGTTAAGAGTCCCACATTGCCAAGGTATACTTGAGTTGTGGGCTTTATAAGCTTTGAGCAAACCTCTTCCCTTAAGGTGCCTTTTGTGGAAGAGTAAGGTTCAATAGACTTTATCACTCATAACCACTTACTAATTTTATGTTTATATTATATCTTTTCATGTAGAATTTTCTAGAATTTGATGAAGTCGATGTTGATGCACAAAAGACTCAATTAAAACTTTATTTGGATGAATCCAAGTATTTGGAAAAAGTATGACATTTGACATCCTTTCATTTTAGAAAGGAAATGAATTTCGCTATCCTGAAATAGCTGCCATGACTCGTGATATTCTGAGTATTCTTATTTCTACTGTTGCTTTAGAATCCATTTTTAGTATTGGTGGACGTATGGTTGATCAATATAGGAGTTCACTCAAGCCTGATATTGTTGAGACATTGGTTTGTAATAGAGATTGGTTATATGGAGAGTAAGGTAATATTAGTTATTTGCATATTTAATTTCTTCATTTACTTGTATTTTTCTATCTTACTTTAATAACATTAATTTTTTTTATTTTTATCTTTTGATATAAAATAAAATTTAACGAATGTAGATAACGAAGAAGGGGATGTTTTGACATTGGATAGTATCAGTTCCTGTGACATTCCAAGTTCATATGTAAAATTATTATATTTGTGGATCATTCAAGAGTGGACAATATGGGGCAAAAATGGGAACCCAATTTGTATTTGTTAATTTGTAATGATAATGTAGTTTTTTTGTTGTTGTTGTTATTTGATTAAACAAGTAAGCATATTAAGTAATTTGGTGCTAGCCTACTAGGAGTTTAATTTCTAGAGATGAATTGCTAAAACTATTATTATTTCATTTAAATACAAAAAAAATAAAAATAAAATAAAATAAGCTAAACGGGTCATTTCGACCCGATACAACCCATTATGTTAAACGGGATTCACGGATCGTGTCAGGTAACTCGTGAAAATTATTGTGTCGTGTCGTATCTGGGGCTCCGACTCGTCAATATAAACAAGTTGTGTTTGGGTTTACTTTAAACAGATTACGGGTCTCACGGATCATAAACAGGTCGACTCGTAAACCCGTTTTACCCGTCCAAAATTTTATTTTGCTTTCATTAATTACGTCGTCCTAACATCTTTATTGTCTAACAAAGGTAACGCATCATGGCCTATGCTAAAAGACTTTCCCTTTTTGAGGTTATTGCATCAAGGACTTGTTGTTGAGTTAGCTTTTGCTTTTTCTTCCAACTATCACTTCTTCTGAAAGGTGACTCACTTTCGATTATCTTGGCCATTAATACACCTCGCATCCTCACCAAATCATTGCTTACATTCATCATAGCTGCGCACCTTTGTTTCCTAATTGGTTAGTTTTCAAAGTTTTCATATGTGATAATTACAGGGTATACAGTATTGCTAAATGGACTGCTTTTACTATTTTATATTATGCCAATCACTTTTTATTAATATGTTAAAAAAAAAAAAAAAAAAAAAAAAAAAAAAAAACTACACAATGTTTATCATTCTACCTTGCTCATGACGTGATATTTGTGATTAAAAATATGTAGTAAAGAAATTAAATAATTTTGGTCAGTACACACTTTAATGACCAAACTAAAAGGGATTAAAAAATTTTAATAAAGAGATTTATTTTTTTTTTTTTTTTAACCTCTTAATGATGATTGTCCTAATATGTTTGAAACTACATATTGGTGATTTTCCAAAGTGTCAACAAGTACCTTTTACAACTCTCATTTACTTTATTTTTCTTAGTTTTAAAAGTTATTCTTATTACGTCATTGTTTTTTTTTTTTAGAAAATTTCATCTTACTTTTAAATTTTAAATATCGATTTAGTGTATACATCTTTCAACTTTTTTCAATTTTATCCTTCCGTTAGATTTGTTATCCTATCAAAATCCCTAAAATACCTAAAAGAAAAATATAAAAAAATTTCAAAGATTCAGATATGGGTATTTTTATATATTCTGTTAAATCCTTACAAATTTTTTTCTTAAAAAAAAAAAAAAAAGGAGAGGTATTTTAAAATTTTTGGCACTCATTCATTATGATTTAACCGAAAATTATAACAGATGGATGAAATTGAAAGATGAATACACTAAATTGACACTTTTTAAAGTTTATGGGTATGATCGTCAAAGTGATGAAAGATCAGAGGTGGTAAATAAAGTTTTTCCTTTTCTTTTTTCTTTTTTTATTGAGACATTCTTTATTAATTTATTAATAATTTTATTAGAATATGCTAATCACTTTATATATATATAAGATACATTTTAGTTTTAAGGAAAAATGTAAAATAAGTCCATGTGATTTACTTGATTTACAAATAGCTCCATATAGTATCAAAATGAACTTGCCCTCTATGGTTCATTTCGTATCGTAAATGGTTCATTGGCTATGGCGAAAGACGAAGATGGTACTTCTATCCAAAAATTGACGAAAGTCGATGTCTACACCTCTCTTTAGGGCATGGGGATGGTTCAACCACCCCCAAACCGAGCATGGGGGTGGCTCACCACCCTTTTTTTTTTTTCCTTTTTTTTTTTTTTTAAGTTTTAGGGATAACTTCATAAAATGGTATTAAACTACCACGTGTTTTGACGGAAGGGTATCAAATTAGTAAACGTCTGGAATTGTGGTGTCAAATTATCAAAATGTCTCATGGAAGGGTATTCCGTTAGGATTCACTGTTAAATCCTGACGGAGCTCGCAACACGTGCCTGTCATGTGATGTTTTAAGGGCGAAGTACTCGTTTTGCTCCTCATTAAAAACGGTTTGATACGAATCCTGATGGAATACACTTCCATGAGACGTTTACTAGTTTGATATCATTCTGTCAAAATGCGTGGCAGTTAAGTGTTACTCGTAGAGCCTCTATACTAAGTAGCTTGTAATTTGTTGAATTTATTACCTTTAACACTAACTATCAAAGTAAAATATAGCAAAAAGTAGAATAATAATGATTTGAGTCAAATTAAAATAACTTCGATAATTTTATTCACTATTATCCAATATAAACATAGAACTTCCAAGGAATATAACTACAATAATCAACATCATCTGACTATGTTGAGCAAACTCGACTAATTGAGCCCTTCACTTAGTCATCTTCAGCCCAACAAAATGCTCTAACCCAATAGTCCGTCAAACCTAGAAATCTGCAAAACACCAAAGTGTTTCACAGGTGGAAAAGTAACTATGTAGGTCAATGACTTAGTTAAAATTTAGTTAAAATTTTAAGTGACAAATTGTTTTCCTTAAAAATTTAGTTAAAAAATGTCAGCAGTTTTACAAAATTGATAAGTGTTGCCTCAGTTAATTAGTTTATTTTGAAATAGAGTAAGCATAATTCTAGGGACAATTCACATCACATAATTCTAGGGACAATTCACTATCACGCATTTTGACAGAAGGATATCAAACTAGTAAACGTTTCGAATTGGGGTATCAAACTATCAAAACGTCTCATGGAAGGGTATTCCGTCTTTGTATCAAAACGTCTTCAATGAGGGGCAAAACGGGTACTTCGCCCTTAAAAAATCACGTGTTGCAGGCTCCATCAAGATACCATCTTTACATATTTTGGCCCATTTCGTCAGTTTAATTCATGCAAAGACTTAAAAATGCTCTAACTCAATTTCAAAAATGATCTAAATACTCTCATCTTTTTTTCTTTTTCTTTTTTTAAAAAAAAAAACTAAAAAAAAATGGGGTGGCTGCCTAAAGTGGCCGGATGGCTTGCGAGCCACCCCCAGAGGTGGCTCGCGGACACCCCGGAATCAGGGGTGGCCGCGTGGCTACCCCAACTTATCTCTGGAGTGGCTGTGCGGCCACCCCAGAGGTCATGCGTGGCCTGCGAGCCAACCCTAAAGGTGGCACCGACCACCTCTGGGGTGGTTGCGCGGCCACCCTAGAAAAAAAATAGGGTGGCCGCGCGGCCATCCTAGAAAACAGCTAGGGTGGCTGGAGCCACCTCTGGGGGTGGTTCACGCACCACCCCCTCCACCAAAGAGGGTGGCTGTTGGTGGCAGCCACCCATTAGGTTTATTTATTTTTTGGTTATTTTTTTTTTAAAAAAAAAATATTAATTTTAATATTTTTTTTATTAATTACTGTGGATGACATTTTGATCTTTAAACCAAAATTAATGCTAAAAAATGGCATATTCCAACCAAGTTAACGAGATTTCCTGACTGAAGGGGCTAAATTATGTAAAGATGGTAGTTGGATACTCTCTTTTGGTCGAAGTGTCAGTTCATAGGGCCATATTGACAATGGTTGGTAGTTGATGGGGGGAAAAAGGTAATTATCCTAAGTTTTTTTTAATGCATAGGATACGTGTCAACACCTGAAAGGTATTGACGTGAACTTCTGTCAATTTTTGAACTGAAGTTGGACGGAAGTACTATTTCTGTCTTTAGCCAGAAATGAAGTACCATCTATGATACGAAATGAACCACAGGAGGTAAAAAATAAAGGCGTTAGACCACCGGGGGGTCAAACCTATTTAACCAAAAAAGTAATTTACTCTCTACATTCATATTTTGTCCATTGAGTTAAACAAATTCTGTGAATATGAGTAGCTTTGACTTAAATAGGACACATGTCATAATTTTATTGGCTATGATATGTCACACTGTCGAAATCTGGTACTTCAGTGGACCAAGTATGACTATAAGGAGTAAATTGTATTTTGTTTTTTTGTTTTTTTTTTTTTTTTTTGGCATATCTCATGAATGATGAATCTTTTGAGTTCATTTTGATACCATAAAAAGTTAAGGGAAAATTGCACCGTTGGTCCCTGTGGTATGCCATAATTATTTTTCACTCCCTATGGTTTAAAAAGTTCATGAGAGATCCCTGTGGTATGTAATAATTACAAATCGATCCCTTGCGTCAAATTCTGTTAAATTTTTAACAGATTCCGTCAAATGCCACGTCAGCGCCACGTGTCGTCATCTTATTGGTGACACGTGGCGCTGACATGTCCAATCTTAATAAAAAAATAAAAATTTATTAAAAAATAAATAAAAATACTTATTTTTTTAAAAAAATTAAAATTCAAAAACAAAAAAAAAAACAAAAAAAAAGAACAAAAAACAAAAATGGGAAAGGTGGCGGAGCCACCCCCAAAGGGGTGGCCGCGCGCCACCCCCATTGGCTGGGGATGGCTGGGCCACCCTCTTTCCCATTTTTGTTTTTTGTTTTTTTTTTTGTTTTTGAATTTTAATTTTTTTTTAAAAAATAAGTATTTTTATTTATTTTTTAATAAATTTTTATTTTTTTTATTAAGATGGACACGTGTCGCCATCTTATTGGCGACACGTGTCGCTGACGTATAGGGCTAACAGATTCCGTTAAAATTGTGGACGGAAAATCGACCCAGGGAGTAAAACGTAATTATTGCATACCACAGGGATCTCTCATGAACTTTTTAAACCATAGGGAGTGAAAAATAATTATGGCATACCACAGAGACCAACGGTGTAATTTTCCCAAAAGTTAATTGTAAATGTGGTAAACTAATTATTTCGTATAATTCTTTCAATTTTTTTTTCATTAATTATAATTTCAGACCCCAAAAATAAAATCCTAGCTCCGCCTGATTTTTTGGTTCTCATTCCATATGTATGCACTGCACGTTCTCGGCTATTCTGTCTATTTTCATGCACGTACTTTCCTAAATTAACAATATGAAATGAAGGGAAAGTTTGAGAAAATAAAAATATTATTATTATTATTTTGGGTGTTCAAGAAAAGCTGATTATTGTTATTATTATTTAGAAAAAAAATTTATATACCCCTCAAATTATTACTCCATTGTCAATAATGTGTCGATAATCTACTAATTGTGTTAATATCTACCCTAAATGGCTTAAACTACCAAAAAAATATGAATATCCTCCCTTAAAGTTAACAAAAAAATAAAAATAATTTTAAAAAGTTTCAATAAGACAATTATATCTTTATAAATTCAAAAAATAAAAAAATAAAAACTAAAATAAAATCATTTTTTTTTAAAGATTAATTTTTTTTTTTAAAAAAAAAAAACAAGAAAAGTGAAAAACTAAGAGACTGGTAACTGAAAATTATATAAGATAAAATCTAAAAGAAAAATGTTTTTTTATTTTTATTTTTCGTTTTCTTTTTAATTTTTAATTTTTTTAAAAAGATAATTTTTTTTTTTGTTTTGTTTTTATATAATTTCAAAATTTTTATAATTTCATCCATCTTTTCCTCATTATTTATGTGCTAGAAAAAGCTCGTGAGTTTTTTTTTTTATTCAAAAAAAAAAAAAAAAAAAGCTCGTGAGTAAGATCATCGTTACAGCTCCTGGGTCCCACTAAGAAATTAATTTTGATAATCCTGACGTTAACGCTACTCTCAACACTCTCTTATTCTCTGTGCATTCCACACAAGTACAGGCTGACATCCGACAGGGTCTCTTCGCCAGCTAATAAAAGATGCTCCAGATAGCTTACATAACAGCACCTGGGTCCCACATCTCCACCTATTGGAATATTTTATCACATTTCCTAAAACACCCTTACTTTTGCTACATATCTCTTTTTTTTTTTATTTCACTGTACTACTTCTGTACGTACCTCTTATTATTATCTTTTTTTTTTTTTTTTTTCTTGGAACACTTATTATTATATCTTTTACGTGTACACAAAAGTCTCTCTCTCACTCCATCTCTATGCCAATCCTCTTCTAATGATTTTCAACGCACCCCATGACCCAGATGGTCACCTTTTTGTTTAACCAATTGTAGTATTTTACATGAGCACATCGGATTAACACCTGTCTGTCTGCTGGGAGACGTATAGGAGAGAGATGGGCTTAGACGGTGAGAGTTATATGCGTTCTTTCAAATTTGATTGGGTTATAGATTGATTTAGCCCATCAAGATATCAGTAAGACTCAATATAATTAATACTAATAGAATTGAAGTTTTTTTATTTCGAAAGTCAAACTCGATCTTCCTTTAGTATATGCTCAACCCTTTTAATTTTTTTCTTTTTTTTTTAAGCCATTAAACCGCCACCGCTGATGGGTAGCTGGTCGTTTCTTTGTGGCGTCCTGGCTTCCTGCATGACCATGAGATGAGATGATGAGATTGAGTTTGTACTCTGAGACTTCATCAGCAAACCAAATTGATAAGTTAAACTAAGATAACGTAACAATGTTTTGTTGATAAATTATTGGAGTTGGCAACCATTATGTTGCAAGCATCTTATTCTACCACGTATCATTTAAGTCATATTTGAGGTGATTTTTTTTTTTTTTTTTTTTTTTTTAATTTTTATTTATTTATTTATAGTGAGAAGAACCATTGATGTGATATAAATTAAAGTAAAAATAATTTATATAAAAAAATGAAAACATTTTATATTGTAGTAATTTTTTTTATTTGAATAATAATAAAAAATTGTTGATGTGATATAAAAACATTTCATCTTCTTCTTTTTTTTTTCTTTTTTTTTTTTAATTTCACCTATCGATTAAGATTTTCTGTTAAATCCTGCATATTTCTCAAAATACTCCATTTTTTTTTAAAAAAAATATATATTATGTATTAAAAATTTAAGCATGAATATTTTTTTAAATTCTTTTAAATATTGACCGGCACTTAAATCCTTACAATTTTTTGTTTTCATATTTTTTCCTTAAAGAAAGGAGGGGTATTTTAGAAATTTTGATACCCCTCCTTAGGATTTAACAGAAAACGCCAGCGGACGGATCGATTTGAAAAAAAAAAAAAAAAATGAAAGATAAATACACTAATTAAATTGACAATTTTAAAATTATAAAAATAATAAAAAATCAGAAATAATAAATAAAGTTTTCCCTGTTTTTCATTTGTCTTGCAACTCACCTTTCGTGCTTTTCTCTACCTAGCTTTACCAAGCATATACATAGTTATATACCTTAGATCCTCTCGATCTTTTAGTTTATCAACTCACCTTCTATTCCTTTCAAATTGAACTGTACTAAGGTTCTTGGGTCCAACTTATATATGGTTGAGCTACTATGGATGATGAGCTTAAGGATAAGAAAAGATACTTTATAATTGGTCGCACTCAAAAAGTTACCCATCTATTCATATAAAGTGGCACGAACATCATTAGCTAGATTTGAACTTTCCGGCCCATTGTTTAGAGGAAACTCAATTTCTATTTCAGGGGATTTGATGCTAGCTCCATTAACTTTTATAACTTCAAATATTGAATTAATGGACGGAACTATTCCCGCAAATAAATGACTTAAAAGGCCGTCAAATTTTGACACGACTCGTAAACTCGATATGAACTTAATACAAAATTAATTGGTCAGAGTTGAAGGATCGGATCCGTTTAATTAAATAGATTGGGTCATGGTTAACCTATATGTATAGTTTTATACTCATGTCTCGACACACGACATTTAAGATTGTTAATTTTTTATACGACCCTTGAACCTGACACAAAATTAACGGATTAGAGTTGAGAGGTCGAATCTTTTTAATTAAATGAGTCTGATTAAGATTGATCTATATAATTTCATATCTATATCTCAATACAATCCAAACTCAACATACGAACACAAATTACAAACCTAGTAAGGATCATTGCTGTTAGTTGATAGAAGCTGGTAATTAATTCAAAATACAACTTATTAATTCCTTGAGGAGACGTGTTGAAAAGAACTAATGCCAGGTTGGCACCATAAACGTGTCAAATTAAGATTAAGAATGTTGACAAAGTAGTTAGTTAGGGTTAAGAGGTCGGATCCGTTTAATTAAAAGAATTGAGTTATGATTGACCTTTCTTACTTTCTATATATATAGTTTTATACTCATGTTTCGATACGCGACATTTAAGATTTATTGTTAATTTTTTATACGACATGCGAATCTGATACGAAATTAGCGGATTAGGGTTGAGAGGTCGAATCTTTTTAATTAAATGAGTCTAATTAAAATTGACCTATATAATTTTATATTTATATCTCGACACAATCCAAACCTAACACACGAACACAAATTACAAATCCAATAAGAATCATCTATGTTTGTTGATAAAAGGTAATTAACTCAAAATACAAATTATTAATTCCTTGAGGAGACATGATGAAAAGAACTAATGCCAGACAGGGACCCATAAACGTGTCAAATTAAGAATGTTGACAAAAGTAGGAAGCCATCTGTGATCTCTGGAACAGAAGCATAATCCATGAATATATATATATATATGGCATAATCGACAGTACAACCTAAAATAGTCATCAAGGGCAAAACGGTCTTAAGGAAGCAAAAATGGGGGAGAAAGTGGAAAGACCCTCACCCAACCAAAAGAAACAGGCCTTTTTTATTTTTTGTTACTCTTCTTGTGTGCGCGGTCAACCGAATAAACGACGATAACGACCAAGGGGTAAAATAGTCTTTCAGCCTCACCAGCTGAGCCACCAGCCTTCTACCAACCATTTTCATCCTTTTCCCCCAAAAACGCAAATACCGAAAACCAAAAGACCACCATAGCAAAAACCATAAAAAAAGATTAAAAAAAAAAAAAAAAAAGACCAAAAATTCAAAGACACAGTTCTAACATTAACAAAAGATTCGAATCTTTCACTCAGAACATTCCAAGAAAAAATGCGGATCTGACGGCTATAAAATCCCCCCTGCCAATAAAATTCCCAGAATAATTCTAAGCATCCACTTCCCTATTAACCAACTCCAACACATTTTGCCAGCTCAGACTTCCCAAACCTTGCACACCACAACACACAAAAACACATCATATATTTCCTCCCTCCCTTGTCCCACAACTCCCTCTCCTCCATCGAACTCTGTTTTTTCTCTGCCGGGAAGTTCCCCGTTTCCGGTGGCGGGAGAGGGGATTCGACCGTTGTTTTTTCAACTGGGTATTTTTTTTTTTTTTGCCAGAGTTTGAGAATTGCTTAGTTGGCGATCGTACGGAAGGACGGAAGGACATGGTGATCTCAGTGGCGACGCCGAGGAAGTCGATAACGGAGAAGGTGTTCCAGAGAGTTGGAGGGTACTATCATGGGAGCAACAGCGGCCAGAGCCACAGGAGGTGCTCCAACGAGAGCGAGGACGATTATGACGAGGACGGGACCATGGAGCTGGTGCAGATTGGAGCTGAGAGGACCAAGAACGTGTTGATTCTCATGAGTGATACCGGTGGAGGTCACAGGGCCTCCGCCGAGGCCATTCGTGACGCCTTCCAGATTGAGTTCGGGGATGAGTACAGGGTAATTGGCCTGGAATCTCTTCTGGGTTCTTGCGGATTTTGTTCCATTTGCATATTTCCTTTTCCTTTACTCTCTCTCTCTCTCTCGTTTTCTTTCTTTTTTTTTTTTGTTAAAAAAATTGATGCATTCATTTGAGGTCTGTTCTTCAATGATTAGTGCTCGTTGATCTGATTGTTTGGAACTATTAAGTTCCTTTTCGTGGAAGACAGAAAATAATTGTGAACAGTTTATGCAGAAATTGCGAATAGCATACCTTTCTGTTCTTATTTGACTTTCTTGGATTTTTGTGTTCGGTTTTTTTCTTCTTCTATGGAATTATGTCCTGAGGCCAGATATTTTTCTTTTGAAGTTTTTTTTTTCTACATCACGTCGTGTACCTTTTATTCTTCTTGGAATTATCTGCCTCTCTCTCTCTCTCTCTCTCTCTCTCTCTCTATGTGTTTTTCATATCAAGCATCATGATTATTTATTTCACCAATTCCTCCGTGACTTTTCAATTTTTAGAAAATTAAAAATACAGGTTAGCGAGTAAGAGATACGATGATCTCGTCTTGTTCTAATTCTTCTACTTTTTAGCTATACTAATTTATGATCTTGGAATTTTCTCCTCTTTTAATGACTTTTTTCGCCTGTTCTTTTCGTAGTGATGCTGAAGTGGGAAAATTCTTTTGTTTCTTGGTTAAATTCCTTTCTGTATATTAGTGAACTCTCCAGTTTGTCAAATCAAATATTTATGCTAGTGTTCTGCATCCTGTACTTACATCATGTGAAGCCTCAATTTGAGTCTCGTCTATTGAGATAATTTTACCTTTTTCTCTCTATTTTTCCTTACGGGTGCCATCTTCTGATTTTAGATATTTGTGAAAGATGTTTGGAAAGAGTACACCGGCTGGCCCTTGAACAACATGGAGAGATCATACAAGTTCATGGTGAAACATGTACAGTTATGGAAGGTCGCTTTCCACAGTACCTCTCCTCGATGGATACACAGCTTCTATCTTGCTGCCATTGCCGCCTACTATGCCAAGTACTTGGATCTTCTTAAACCTTTAACTTTTCACCCTCATTGCTAGGGATATTTTGGCATAGGATAATAGTTTATTGCTTGAAAGTGGTTTGTAGTTTTCATTACACTATTTTATATTCTATGACTTGATACTATTATTTTGTCACTAAAATCTAAGAGTTTAATCTGACTTCTTATGGGGTGGCTTCCCCTCACATGGGGGCAGCCTCCCCCTCGCCCTCCCTCCCCCCACTTGGTGAGGGACAGCCTCCCCTTAGAGGGGGAGCAGCCGACCCCTCACCTAGTGGGGGCAGCCTCCCTTCACCATACAAGGAGCAGTCGGCCGCCTCTATCTGAGGGGTGGCCTCCCCCTTGTGAGGTGAGGCCACCCCTAACCCGGCCGCCTCTCATCTGGTGAAAGGCGTCCCAAGAATTTTTCAGATATTTTTGATACCTCGAGAATCAGTTTGGTACAACTGCAAATCATAGGAACTAAATAAGTAAATGAATTCAAAGATCTTTTACTAAGGCTCACTTATGTGTATGCTGTTGCTCTCATCATTAACCCACTTGCTATTTGATTAACTGCTGTAGAAGTTAAGAATTATTGAGGACATGGTTGCTTACTTCCATGCCAAGATGATTTATTTCTCTTAACTGAAGAGCATGATTAGAAATGTTAAGGTGCGAAGGGTTGTCAAATTACGTATTTATTTTTTTGTTTAATGGGCTTTTCTAAGTTGTGTTGGATTGTGTGATTGCAGGGAGGTAGAGGCTGGTCTGATGGAGTACAAGCCAGACATCATCATTAGTGTGCATCCTTTGATGCAACATATTCCTTTGTGGGTACTTAAATGGCAAGGCCTCCAGAAGAAAGTGATTTTTGTTACTGTCATCACAGATCTAACTACTTGTCATCCTACATGGTTCGTTAATACATTTGAAACTCCATGTATAAATTCTGCCCATTAATCATTGTCTAATTTGCATTACATTCTAACTTTGAAAACTGTACCAGGTTTCACCCCGGGGTTAATAGATGCTATTGCCCATCAGAGGAGGTGGCCAAGAGAGCTTTACTTGAGGGCCTTGAAGAGTCTCAAACCCGTGTTTTTGGCTTGCCCATCCGGCCTTCTTTTGCCCGTGCGGTTCTTTCTAAGGTGGGTGCATGTATGCCTGTTTGAGATTATCAATGTATGTGTGGTTTATTGGCTGGAGTTTCTGATTTCTTTTTTTGTTTAATTTGTTTGTTTGTTTGTTTGTTTGTTTTATGTCTTGGATTTACAGGATCAGTTGAGAGAAGAGCTTGAGATGGACCCTAACTTGCCTGCAGTTTTGCTAATGGGAGGTGGCGAAGGGATGGGACCTGTTAAGAAAACTGCATTGGCTCTTGCAGAATCTCTTTTTGATAAAGAGCTTGGGAAACCATTTGGGCAATTAATTATCATATGTGGCCGTAATAAGACCCTAGTCTCTACGCTTGAAAACGAGCAGTGGAAGATCCCAGTAAAGGTAATGGGTTTCTTAAACTTGTCTGTACCAAGACAATACCTTCACTTTGAGCATCCATTAAATGCCTTTTCCTCTTTGATGTAGGTGAGAGGGTTTGAGACTCAAATGGAGAAATGGATGGGAGCTTGTGACTGCATAATAACAAAAGTATGCTAACAAATCCCTTTCTCCAGAGTCCTCATTATAATCTGCATATTGTTGTGGATCTTACTGTTACATCATCATTTATTCTAAAAGCTTACTCTAATAGGAATGAATTTATTTAATCATTTAATTAATATTCTAACACTTACTATTGATTTCAATGTTTCATAGGCTGGACCGGGCACAATTGCAGAGGCATTGATCAGGGGCCTTCCTATTGTTCTCAACGATTACATCCCTGGACAAGTTAGTCATCAAATTTCACTATGCACTAGAGATAGATAAAATGAATAATTGAAGTTTCTAGCTGTACCCTCGTTACTAATACTAACCTTTTAGCTTTTGTTTGGCAACCCCAGGAAAAGGGCAATGTACCTTATGTAGTAGACAATGAGGCTGGTGTCTTCACACGAAGTCCTAAAGAAACAGCCAGAATTGTCACAGAATGGTTCAGCACTAAGAAAGATGAGCTCAAGAGAATGTCAGAGAATGCTCTTAAACTAGCACAACCGGAGGCTGTCTTCAACATTGTGAAGGACATGCACGAGCTTGCTTGCCAACGTGGGCCTCTGGCCAATATCCCATACATGTTAACATCATCATTCACAGGCCTAATTTAATTGACAAAAGGCATCTTCGATCTATACGACGACTAAGGTTTGCCCCAAGTAGAATGCCGCCATGTACAGCTAGCTTTGTTATTATCATTCTTTGGCTTTGGAAGCTTGGTCACCATTGAGTTGTAAATTATTCTGAACAAGCTCTGATGCTTTTTAAGGGTTGGGTATTTTTGCAAGAATATAGGATTATGTGAAAGTTGCTAATGTTGTAATCTTTATGTTGTAGTGTTTCATGTTTTTTTTTTTTTTTTTTTTTTTTTTTTTTTTTTTTTTTTTTTTTTTTTTTTACCCCTAATGATCTTAGCTTCCTGGCTGTTATTTACTCTAAATTTTGGCCCTGCAATGCTCCATGGTTACACTCCCTCGTCCGTTCGAGTAATATTATTCTTCACGCTCATTTTACGTCAGTTGATGTTGCGTGTTTGAAGTGACTTTTCATGTTAGCCACTTAAAACACGTCACTTCAATCAGTGTGAAACATGTGATAAATAAGCGTGAAGAGTAGTATTACTCTATAGATTATAACTCTCCTTAAAAGGTCGAAGCAACGGTTGCTTTTCTTCTCAATGATCTAAGTTGCAAGGTTTTGCTTTAAAGTTAAAAGGACAAAACTCATCGACACTGTTCAAGCAGGTTGAAGCTTAGAAGCAAGGAATAGAGGGCTTAGAAGCAAACTTTTCAAGCCTAAGAGGGATTGTGACAATTGCTTGAACTTGCTAGGCCAGTCTAACATAAAATGGACAGACAGGTAGCTGAAACTGTGAAACCCAACCAGTCAAGTTAACTGTTCATTTTGGTGCAGTGAATGGGTCCTAATTGACTAATTGTAGGCTTGTTGCACTCTAAGCTATTAAATAAATGTTAATTGTTGACTCCAAAACCTTTTTTATAATTTGAGAAGAGATTTTTAGGTGATGGTAAAAAGAGTACCAGTTTGGGAGATTACAATTTTTTCACTACAAATTTCGGTCATCCATAATTAGTAAAATGATTAAACAAAAAATTTGACTTGTCAATTTAGTTAATTAGTAATTAACTTATTAACCATATACTCTTAATCATTTTACCAATTATTGACTGCTACATCAGTTTATAAGAATATCGGAGTAAATGTTAGCAGCTTACTCGCATCTATAAACAAAAAATCTTCTCCAATTCATGTGGGTGAATCAAGGTGATATAGTCTGCGACATTAGACAGCAAAAAGTTCATTCTTCTTTAAATTAACAAACCTACATTTAATCAGAGGTTTTTGTCCTATTATCTCTCTCTATGCGGCAACAAGAAGGAGCAAAGCATCTTCTTTTATTTACAAAAAAAAAAGCATCTTCTTTTACAGTGCTGTCTCGCACCTCTGCATTTCATATTTGGTAGTGTATCCTTAACAAAGGTAAATACTATACTTTAATCTTGAGTGGTTGCGTGTCAAGAGATTTGATCGCACCGAGTTGAATACTTTGAGGCCACAAAATCTACCTTTAAGGACAACATCTTACGTGATTATATAATATTATGAGATATTTCTTTGTCCGAATTAATTTGAATTTCTTGTATTCTATTTATCTTGCTATTAATTTTTTTAATTAATATTATTTAGTATCAACAAGATATTTTGCACCATCAAAATTATTTTTACAACCGTCTTAAGGGTTAAATAGATTGGTGTAAAAATTCTTGTTACCTCTAAAGTTTTTCCTCGTGCTATAAAAATTGAACATTTTGATGGAAATAATATTAAATGTTGGCAACAAAAAGTTCTTACGGTTTGAGATTTTACAAAAGTTTCTAGTGCTCTAATTAAGCCTAGACGTGATGAGGAATCCGAAGAACAATCTACAAAATTAAGAAAATGGGATGGATGATGTTGTGCAAATTATAATTACTCGCAAGTGCACGAATCGTTTTGCAATATAGCGTTATGCAAGTGCAAGGTCGATCCCACAGGGAATTGTGTTGTGAAAATTAATTTCTATTTAAACTAATCCTATTTTAACCTAGTTCCAAATTTAGTGATTTTTAACAAAAGAAAATATAAACAAAATTAATGAAAATAAAGGGGTCTAGGGTTTTGGAATCCACACTCACCAAATCACAATAACCTAATCTCATGCTCATCACACATATTTTGAGGTTTTCAAATGCAAATCTTAGGTATGTTCTACTTTTGCTTCAAAAATTGTTTAAATCATTCAATGAATTCATTCTTTCACAAATCACAAAAGATATCTAGTTTCAACTAAATCATCAAATGTATACATAGAATGAAACACAATGAATATCCAACATACATGAAAACTCAAGCCATCAATTTAATGAAACTATATCAAATCATCACTTGTATCCGGAAATCACAAGAGATATCCAATAATAATCTCAAAAATCGGAGTAGAACCATGAGAAATCAAAGCCTATAAACTTAAATAGTGTAAACAAGCAATGAAACTCAGTGTCTATTCAATGGTGAGGTTTCATCATCAACCCAAGACGAAAGTTTAGTTATACATCACTAAAGAAAATGTAAATGAACAAGAAGAATCAATAAAAACATAAATAAACTTACAAAGGAAGGTGGTTCTAGGTGAAAATCACCCAAGAACCCTAAGCTAGGTCAAAATCGGCCCTTTGGGGCGCCCAGACGGTCTCTGCCGCGGCTCCTCATATTGAGAAAATGAGAAAAAGACGTATTTATATAGTTAGCTAGGGTTTCCTGCAAAAATTCGATCGATCGATTTTAAAATCGATCGATCTACTTAATATTTGATTGATCTACTTTTCGATCGATCTACTTAATATTCGATCGATCGAAAAGAAATATTCGATTGATCTACTTTTCGATCGATCTACTTAATATTCGATCGATCTACTTTTCGATCGATCTACTTAAAATTCGATCGATCTACTTTTTCAGCACTTCTGAAAATCCAGCTTTCTATGTATTTTGACTTGAAAATTGTCATTTTTCTCTTATTACCCTGCAAAAACGCAAAAACATTAAAACTAACCAAAATATCAGAAAGTAACAAAGCTAAAGGTTTAACTAATGAAAATTAAGGGGTCCAAATATACACTTTTTGGCACTCATCAAATACCCCCAAACTTACATTTTGCTAGTCCCTTAGCAAAACAAAATCAAAGCATGAAACATAAATCCTCTTTCGTGGGAGAAACGATTGAATTTAGCATATGCAACAAGCCTTTTAAACCCCTAGGACTTCCTAGTGGACGAGTGAAGTCTCGTGAGGGTTTGCCAGAAATGATACCCACAAACATTGAAACACTATGTTGTCAACAAGAAAGAATTTTCACACAAACCATGGTTCATACGTCATTGGCATGCTTAAAAAGACAAGCCCCATCATAAACATCAACAGGGAATCCAACATCAAATCACTCATAAATGGACAGTTAAGACATCACATTTTCTCAAAAGTGTAAAGTGAAATCAACATGCAATTATGAGGTTTCATTTTAATCTCAAGATAAGTACTTCAAAAATCATTGGAATCCCTATCAAATGAAACAACCAAGGCAAGATATGCAAATTATTTTATTTTATTTTATATATATATATATATATATATATATATATTTTTATATGTTGGCTGTGCAATGCTCGGCTCCGTTAAGCTTTCTAATTGACCCATGTAACGAGTGTTGGGCCAGTGGCTCCCAAACCAGATGGTCTTAGGGCACTAGATGTAGAAACATCCCTAAGAGCTTAATTACTCAAGTCAAAAAGGCTACGAAGCCAAACTAGCCATACAATTAATCAAATTGAAATTCTCACCTTTTGACGCGAACACTCAATGCTTAGTGAGGCAAGAGACCCGGTTACTCAGTGAAAAACTCAAAATGATCTTATTTTATTTCTTTTTCTCTTTTTCTCTTTTTTTTTTTTTAAATATCTTGCAAGCCAAGGTTATTTATCAATAGGTCATCCAAAAAATTCTCAAAATATACAATTAAGCACAAATTCATACCCCACAGATTACATGATAATGTGCTCGTGATAATTCAACTCAAACAAGTGAAGTCTCACTAGCCCAAAAATAAGTCAAAAGATTCAGATTCCTAAAGACATGATGTGTTCAAAACTTTAAGCAAACCAATGAAATGCAAACCACAGTTACAGTTTAACTCAAACTTGACAACAATAAAATTTTTTTTTTTTAATTTTTTAATTTTTAATTTTTTTAGAACAAAAAGACAACTAAAAATAACTAAACAAACAAAAGAAATAAATAAACAAACAAACAGACAAGTGTTTTTCCATACCTCCAAACTTGAATTACACATTGTCCGCAATGTGTAGTGTAGAAATACATTACCAGAAATACGGAAACATCGAGGTATGAAAGGTCAAGGCGTCCCCCAAACTTAAACACCAAAACTCCTGTCAACAAAAACTAACAGTAACATTTTCTCATAGAAACAAACATCAAAAGGTTAATTGTTGTCAGAAACAAAAATAAAATAACAAGAAATGAAATGAAAAATGAAAGAAATTAAATGTACAGAAAGTAAAAAGGGAAAAAGAAAATTTACAGCGCCTTCCCCGATCATGTGGATGTCCAACCAATCCCTTCCACCATTTTCTCTTGAAAATTTGGTATCCCTCTGGTGGAATGTTTCGCCATTTTATGTAGCCAACTTGCTTGCTTCGAAGGATCTTCTTAGGATGATGGTGCCTAGATTTGCGCAGTTGTGTGTATAGATCCTTGACAGTTTTGACATAAGATGGCTCTTTGAGACATTTAAGAATTGAAGCTTGGGCTCATGAAATGTCTCAAGAGAGATGTTGATGAAGGAATGAGCTTCAGTACTCATTTCCTTGTCATTGGACGTATTTGGATTTGGCGGGGGCGCTGTGTGCTCTAGGTGCTCCTCCTTTTCTTTTTCCTCATTGCCATCCACAATTTCCTCATTCTCAAACATGGTGATGGTAGGGACATGCTCATGACAAGAATAGCTAGCATCATCCTCATCAATCATGTAGTGCACTTCAGCAATCAACTGACTTCGAAACTCTTCTTCCTCTATTCGGGTGACTTCAGCAACCAGATATTCGAGTTGTCCTTCTATCCTTGCAATCGCCTGAGTGTTTTCCATAACAGCATTCTTTACGTCACTAATAGCCTAGCCTGTGAGCTCCATGAAGACCTTGAGAGTGTCTTCCAAAGTGGACTGTGAAGAACATGCTGGATAATTGTAGGATGAAGGATGGGAAGATTGGCTATCGAACTATGGATAATCAGGATGGTGCAGTTCTTGAAATTGGGGAGCACAATTTCCCATGGCTTGAGCTTGCCATGAGAAATCAAGCCATGAGAAATTAGGATGATTGCTCCAGTCTGGGTTGTAAAAATTGGGATTTGCATCAAATCTCGGACTAGAGAAATTGGGGTTCATTTGCTCATAAGAAAGATTGCAGAATTGTCCCCATGAGGGACAACTACTAGCACTATGATAAGGATCAGAGCAATATGAACATGGTTCATGTGGGTTGAAACTGTAAGGGTAGTTGGTTGGAGCAAGTGTCCTACCACTAGGTGAAGCATGTTGTGCAGAATAGTCACAATAATTATCAAAGTAAAAACTCATGTTTCACTTACACCATATAGCAAGAAAATTTCCCACCAAAGATATGAACCAATTTTTTTTTTAAAAAAATAAATTAATCAAAGAAAAACAAACAATAAAATAATATAAAACAGAAACAGAATATTAACAAAATAAACTAAAAACAACTGATTTTTTTTTTTTTGCTTAGAAAATTTGCACGATCGAAGTAAAGTTCGATCGATCGAATTACTTCTAGATCGATCAACTTTATATAGGGCGAATGCTTTCTCGATCGATCGATTGAATTGATACTCGATCGATCGACTTCGCAGGGCACTTAGAAAGTGCAGAAACAGAACCGGGAGCACAAAAATTTTTCTTCTTTCTTTTTTTTTTTTTTTTTTTTTTGAACGAAAACAGAAACAAAACAACAAATATATGAAAGAAAAATCTATCTAAACTAGTAGAAAAATAAAATCAATTCAAACAAAAATCAATTTCCACAAACTAAACAATTACCCGGCAACGGCACCAAAAACTTGTTGTGCAAATTATAATTACTCGCAAGTGCACGAATCGTTTTGCAATATAGCGTTATGCAAGTGCGAGGTCGATCCCACAAGGAATTGTGTTGTGAAAATTAATTTCTATTTAAACTAATCCTATTTTAACCTAGTTCCAAATTTAATGATTTTTAACAAAAGAAAACATAAACAAAATTAATGAAAATAAAGGGGTCTAGGGTTTTGGAATCCACACTCACCAAATCACAACAACCTAATCTCATGCTCATCACACATATTTTGAGGTTTTCAAATGCAAATCTTAGGTATGTTCTACTTTTGCTTCAAAAATTGTTTAAATCATTCAATGAATCCATTCTTCCACAAATCACAAAAGATATCTAGTTTTAACTAAATCATCAAATGTATCCATAGAATGAAACACAATGAATATCCAACATACATGAAAACCCAAGCCATCAATTTAATGAAACTATATCAAATCATCACTTGTATCCGGAAATCACAAGAGATATCCAATAATAATCTCAAAAATCAGAGTAGAACCATGAGAAATCAAAGCCCATAAACTCAAATAGCATAAACAAGCAATGAAACTCAGTGTCTATTCAATGGTGAGGTTTCATCCTCAACCCAAGACGAAAGTTTAGTTATACATCACTAAAGAAAACGTAAATGAACAAGAAGAATCAATAAAAACATAAATAAACTTACAAAGGAAGGTGGTTCTAGGTGAAAATCACCCAAGAACCCTAAGCTAGGTCAAAATCGGCCCTTTGGGGCGCCCAGACGGTCTCTGCAGCGACTCCTCATATTGAGAAAATGAGAAAAAGACGTATTTATAGAGTTAGCTAGGGTTTCTGTCCCGCAAAAATTCGATCGATCGATTTAAAATCGATCGATCTACTTAATATTCGATCGATCTACTTTTCGATCGATCTACTTAAAATTCGATCGATCTACTTTTTCAGCACTTCCGAAAATCCAGCTTTCTATGTATTTTGACTTGAAAATTGTCATTTTTTCTCTTATTACCCTGCAAAAATGCAAAAACACTAAAACTAACCAAAACATCAGAAAGTAACAAAGTTAAAGGTTTAACTAATGTAAATTAAGGGATCCAAATATACACTTTTTGGCACTCATCAGATGAGTTGTTGAATATGTGATTGATGATAAGTGCACTAAGAAATTTGTGATTAGCAATTTCTCACACTTTCAAATGACCAATGAGAAGAGCATTACTTCTCTAAGTCATGAGTTTTGTTAGTATTTTTATTGGTTACATTCTGGTTAAAACAAAAACACTTTATGTTATGGTTGCAGGACAATCGGTTTTTCCAATCTTTAGATATTTGACAGTCAGTTTTTAAATTGGAATCTTCATACATAGAGACATTTGCTGTTCACAAGCTTCTAGAAGATACCCATGAAGTGTCCATTGCAAAAACCAAGACAAATCAGCCAGTTCCTGTGCAACCTTCTGGACGGGCCTTTGAAGGCGTTCGGACGCCCCGCAGTGTCTTATAGATAAACATTGAAGACGTCCAGACGTCAGAGCAACACCGTTCGGATGCTCGGTCAATCAGTATTCAACAAGGAGTCTGTTCCCAAAAGTCGACACTGTTTGGGAGGTTTATGCAATCCGTCCGGATGACAACGCAACACGTCCGGACGATATCCAATAATTCAGATAACTCTAGATTTCCGTTCGAACGTGAAAATGATTTCAGTGAAGACCGTCCGGACGCACACCTGATAAAGATTGAATTACACGGTTCCTGAAAGATATCGCAGAAAACCTTCCAGACGGGGCTAACTTCTGTCCAGACGCTCGACAGACAGAGTTCGATTTACAGCAGTTTTTAAGGTCTCTTAAAGCCTATAAATAGGGGGCTCTAGGTCTGTGTTTTGTACAGAATTCAGTGGTGAATTCCATAGTGCTTTGAGAGGGTGTTTAGGGAGAATCGAAGATCCGCTAGCTCTCAAGCCGGTGCCAGTGTGTGCTCAAGTGTTCGTGTGAAGTTTATCTTAGGGGTCTTCCCTAAGGTAAATGAATCCATTAAAAACCCCTTATGGTGAAAGATCTAGTTGGGAAGCGTTTGTGTTGGGCTATATGTCAGAGTTAAAAATATGATTACTGCATAGGGTTATGTGAGTACGAGTGTCTTGTAACTAGCTTTATTTTTGGATAGTGGATTTCCTGGGTTTGGCTGCCCCGGAGTGGTTTTTTCTCTTCATACAGTTTCCACTTCGTAACAAATATCTGTCTCATTTAAATTCCGCATTTAAGATATTTGTTTGCACACAAACACACACTTGGTTTAAATTAGAAGTCAATAAATTATTTTCAATTGGTATCAGAGCCTGGTACACTCTGTTTTTAGATTTATTTCTTGAGTGTATCATTTTGACTTCTGTTTTTGATTATTATGTCTCAAAATCTTAATTCTGTTCCGTCCTTTGCTATTGGAAAGCCCGAATGCGCTTCTTTTTAAAATCTATTGACGTCTGGAAAATTGTTGAAATTGGTTGGATTAAACCAGAAGAAACAGAAGAAATTACTGTTGTTCAAACAAGCGCAAGGCTGTCCAATGATAAAGCCCTCCATGCACTATGTCAAGCACTTTCACCATCTGAATTCGCAAGAATTTCAAATTGTGAAATTGCTAAAGATGCATGGCAAATTCTAGAAACAACATATGAATGTACAAAACTAGTAAAATCTGCCAAACTTCAAATGTTGATTTCTAAATTTGAAGAAATTAAGATGCTAGAAGATGAGACATTCGGAGAGTTCTACACTAAGATTAGCGACCTAAGAAACTCTATGGTGAGTCTTGGGAAGCAAATCTCGGATGTAAAACTCATCCGAAAGGTACTAAGATCTTTGCCTGAGCGTTTCAGGATTAAGGTGATAACAATAGAATAAAGCAAAGATCTGGAGGAGATGAAGATTGAAGAGCTGGTAGGATCTCTTCAGACATACGAATACTACTTACCTCCAGTCAGAAAGGCAAAGACAATTGCCCTCAAAGCATCTAAGGTTTCCAAGAAGAAATCCGTAGTCTCATTTGACGAAGACTCGGATGTTGATGAAGATGCAATGGCAATGTTAGCCTAGAACTTCGAGCGCTTTATGAAGAATAATAAATTCAAGAAGAAATTCCCTGACAGATTAAGAAAGGCTCCTCACACAACTGATACAGAAGAGGCAGAAAAGAAAGATCTGAGGGGTCCCTAGTGCTTCGAATGTTCAGCTTTTGGGCACATCAGGACTAAATGTGCAAATCTAAAGAAACAAAGAGGGAATGCCTTTAATGCAACTCTCAGCGATGAGTTTGAGAAAGAAGAAAAAGCTCCTGAGGAAGAAAAATTCCTGGCATTCGTTGCCCCATATGAAGGTAAGGAGGATTCTCAGTCCTACTATTCTGAGAATAGTGAAGACGAAGATATGTAGTCAGCCTATCAACTTCAATATGTAGAATTCCTAAAGCTGAGGGACAAATACAAGCAGCAGGTACTAGAGCTGAACAGCCTTAGGACTGAAAAGACCTTTATGCTTATAAAGATCAATGATTTAGAAGAGAGGCTACTGGAGACACAGTTACAACTAGAGAGAGTCTCAGATGAGAAGCTCACTCGCATGCTCTCCATTCAGAAGTGCCCAACTGACAAGACCGGACTCGGGTATGTTCCTACTTTTGATACTCCTTCTACCTCCAAGACCATTTTTGTGAAGCCAGTTATTCCCGACTCTCCACCCCCAAGAGTGGATAAGGGAAAAGCTGTTATGGAAGGAGAAGGTCCTGTCAACTCTCAGCCTCTGTTCAAGCTTCCCATCAGGAGAAAGCCTCCCACATGCCATAACTGTGGCAAGTTAGGGCACATTAGACCTAAGTGCCCACATTGAGAAGTTCGGTAGAAGAAAAAGTGGAGGCTCCTAAAACTCCCATGTGTCACCAATGTGGAGCTAACAGTCATGTCAGACCTAAGTGTTATCCACCTAAGTCACCCAGGCAGCATAGATCACCGCCCAGAAATCATACTCCAAGGCATTAGCAGCTGCAGAAGCCTACTCAGGAGAAAAAGACTTGGGTCCCCAAGAAAACTACAGCAAGGGAAATCTCCAGTGAAGGAACATCTTCCACCGGTACTTTCATGCAAGATCTGGTCAGATTTCTGACTTTACAACTTCAGAAGGAAGGATAGGACAATGATGAGAACACTCACTCCCCGAGGGGGAACAGATCTACCTAGTAGGTAAGGTCACACATGCCTAAGATTTTGGTTCCTAAATCCTAGAGCATGACGGGTACACTTGCATAGTTTATTTTATTTTATCATCTTATAAAAACTTTGCATGCTGTTTTGGAACCATCTTTTCTATCTCTATATTCCCTCTTGGGTTGTCTTGAGGAAATTCTGTAGGTATTAAATAAGGATGATAGTAAAAGCACGTCGAGTGGCTGTTTTGTCTATCTTGTTACTCTCAAACATCTCTCCCTGAGGCCAAGTTTGTTTTTACCATACATGCTTAGTCAACCCTATTTTTTTTTGAAAGCATGTTTGTTTTTTTTTTAAATAAAAAAAAGGGGTTAAAAGGATGCAGAGTTTTTCTTGTTTTATAACTTCCAGATATCGTATGTATGTTTAACTGATTTCTCAGTTTCTGATGCATTTTTTCAATTGCCTTTATATAACTGAGAGTTTTTTTTTTATCTGCGAAGTTTTCCAGTGGCGTCCATTCTAGATAGTTGTTTTTTCTCTTGCGATGAAAAATGTGCACTATCCAAGGCTCTCCTAAGGTATTTGTGTCTCTCCTCTGACTTGAAGCTTTTGGATTTTTTTTTTTTTTTTTTTTTTATGGGAGAGATTTTTGCCAAGATGGTCAATTTGACCAACTCGCTAGTTGAACCTAGAACCCATAAACTCTGGCATTCTTTCTAGGGTACAGCACCAAGTGATAAAAGGCATTCAAAACTAAATAAACATGGATAAATAAAAAGATCCACTGCTTATGCTAAATCTGTTCTTGATCTTGTCCCTAAAGAAAAAGTCAGTGACCACATCATTGCGAAAATAAACGGTCACTAAAAGACATAGTAAAAGAAAAGTTTTGCAGCTTAGGGGGAGTGTATCAGATGAGGGTAACTAGGCCCTAGCATAATAAGGTTTGACTTTTGACTGATCTAACATTGATTTTCTCTCTTCTTTGAAGAATCCGGGTGTTTTAAGTCATATCAGCATACTTCATACCTTATTGAGAAAGCCTTCACACACACACGCATTGCTTGAGTTAAGTTTTCTATTGAAAAATGTTCTTCCGCAGGGAAATTATTGTGATGATTAAAACATAACTCTCAATTATATCTTGTATTTTTTTTTTTAAAAAAATGCTAATTGAACTAAGATATCAGTGTTATATACATGCGTGCTCTGGAAATTGTTTTTGGAAATATTTTTCTGCTCTTTTTCCTCTCTTTTTCAGATTTTTTTTCTGTGAAGCGTCCGGACGGTATGTTTGGGGACGTCTGGACGGTTATCCTGAAAGTCTGGACGGATATTCTGGTTGTCCGGACGATACGGTTTCTTCGTCCGGACATTTATGGTTCTTGTCCGGACAGCCGTGTTTTCGCAACCGTTTATGTGGCACAACGTCCGGACGTTACTTATGTTCCGTCCCTACGATGAACCCTGTAGGGTTAAATCGTTTTCTCCCCGCCCCGCAGCTCACTTTTTGGCCTCCTTTTGTGTTGTTTTGTCGTCTTGTGCGTTTTTCTAGTACTTTTTATGCATAGTTCTCACGTGCATGTGTTGTCTTTGGATTTTTTCTCCACCCTGAGTATATTCTTGTACTCTTTTCCTACCTTATTTTAAGTTTTCTTGCTTAAAATAGGTTATTGTTAGGTGTATACTAGTTTGAGTTTAATATGTATTTTTTTTCTGAAAATATACTATTAGCTAGGTTGAGATTATGTCTATTTGGTTCTCTATATGTTAGGGCTGTGTTTTCTTGATATTGTAAAATTTTTGGGTAGTCCATTTTACAGCTGTTATAATGCCCAAATTTTTTTTGAACTAATTGAAATTAATGTTTTTATGGATTTGTGTTTGTGATTTTTTTTTTTTTTTTTTTTTTGTGTCTAGAAATTATGTCTTCAGACAATTCTCCTCCCCGAGCCAGGCAAAGAATTGAGGAATCAATTGCAGACCAGGTGCACTGTATGTAATCCTGACAGGTCTTATCTGAGCGGAATCTTCTCTGAGCAGATTTGTGTGACCTAGTTCTGCTTCCTATTGCACAGATGCTCCTGGAGAACAACTGGGAGTACCTGTACAACTGTGCCTGCGAGGCATTTTCCATACTGGTGTGGGAATTTTATGGCCATATGATCGTCACTCAGGATGATGATCGTGGACTGATCATGCAGACTATGGTCAGAGGCCAGACTATTTTGATAGACCTTCAGCTTATCGGTTCTGTGATCGGGGTCCCTGTTCTCCCAGTCTCTGGAGCTCCGTTTCCTGATGAGGCTCCCAGCATTGATTTTCTCCATGACTTCTTTGGGACGAGACCATAGCGTGAGGACAAGTCCCACTCCCAGATCAACATCAGTGCTTTTGCTCCTATACACCGCTTTTTAGCAAAAGTTGTGGTGACAGATCTTTGGCCTCAAGCTCGACGGAGTGAGCTGACTCTCAAGAAGGCCACCCTTCTGTATGCCATAGTGATGCAGACTCCGTTTTGCATGTGCAAGCGCATCTTGCACACTATGCTCGAGGTTCGAGATGAGAAGAACAAGAGTCTCTCTTTTGGGTGTTTGATCACTCAAATCTGCCTTCGGGTCGTGCCAGACATTTCAGACTCGGAGCCCCGCTCACGGATTCCAGATCCCCTTGGCATACAGACTCTCATGAAGTCTAATGCCCAGTTGCGGCACGAGGCTCAAGGCGTTGTTCCTCAGCCTCCACCAGATCTCCCTACAGTAGCCACATCATCATCATCTCAGGCTATGCCTCCCTCTTTTGACATTGAGGCTGCTTTTGCATAGGTCATGACTTCCATGTCAGCTCTTCAGTGGGAAGTAAATCTTATAGGGGAGCATGTCGAGTAGAGCCAGATCGACATAAAGGAGTGCCTGAAATATCATCATCCCAAGCTGAATGATGATGATGATTGAGTGTTTATTTTTTGTTGTTCTTGTCTTATTTTTCGAACAATTTTAAATTTATGTTGACACTTTGTGTACTGCTTAAACACTTATGGTTTTAATTTCATACTTTGTTTACCCTTTGTCATTGTGTGACAAAAAGGGGGAGTAATTTTTGATTATATTTGGTGTTTAGACCGGAAATGTATTTCCAAACCGGTCAAGTGTTTTTGTCCCAGAATGGCCAAAGGGGGAGTTTGTTAGTATTTTTATTAGCTACATTCTGGTTAAAACAAAAACACTTTATGTAATGGTTGCAGGACAGTCGGTTTTTCCAATCTTCAGATATTTGACAGTCGGTTTTTAAATTGGAATCTTCATACATAGAGACATTTACTGTTCACAAGCTTGTAGAAGATACCCATGAAGTGTTCGTTGCAAAAACCAAGACAAATCAGTCGGTTCCTGTGCAACCGTCCGGACACCCCGCAGTGTCTTACAGATAAACATTGAAGACATCCGGACGTCAGAGCAACACCGTTCGGACGCTCGGTCAATCAGTATTCAACAAGGAGTCTGTTCTCAGAAGTTGACACTGTTTGGGCAGTTTCTGCAATCCGTCTGGACGACAAGGCAACACGTCCGGATGATATCCAATAATTCAGATAACTCTAGATTTCCGTTCGAACGTGGAAAGGATTTCAGTGAAGACCGTCCGGACACTCGGTCAAGCCGTCCGGACGCAAACTTGATAAAGATTGAATTACGCAGTTTTTGAAAGATATCGCAGAAAACTGTCCGGAAGGGCTAACTTCCATCCGGACGCTCGACAAACAGAGTCCGATTTTCAGCAGCTTTTAAGGTCTCTTAAAGCCTATAAATATGGGGCTCTAGGTTTGTGTTTTGTACAAAATTTGGTGGTGAATTCCATAGTGCTTTGAGAGGGTGTTTAGGGAGAATCGAAGATCCGCTAGCTCTCAAGCCGGTGCCAGTGTGTGTTCAAGTGTTCGTGTGAAGTCTATCTTAGGAGTTGGCCCTAAGGTAAATGAATCTATCAAAAACCCCTTCAGGTGGAAGATCTGGTTGGGAAGCGTTCGTGTTGGGCTACACGTCAGAGTTAAAGGTATGACTACTGCATAAGGTTATGTGAGACGAGTGTCTTGTAACTAGCTTTGTTTTTGGATAGTGGATTTCCTGGGTTTGGCTGCTCCAGAGTGGTTTGTTCTCTTCATAAAGTTTCCACTTCGTAACAAATATCTGTCTCATTTAAATTCCGCATTTAAGATATTTGTTTGCACACAAACACACACTTGGTTTAAATTAGAAGTCAATAAATTATTTTCAAGTTTAATAACATAGTTACCGAATTGGCCTAAGAGGGTGATGGTCTACCTGAAAGCTTTGTGACCCAATGTCATGTTGAAAAATTATCAGACTGTTGGAAGTACATACTCCATTTCAAACAAAAAAGAAGACTTTCACGAGTCTTCAACAAACCATATTACATTCAAATAGAATAAATGAATAGGTTCTTGGAGAAGGTTAACAAAGTTAGGGAGATTGTTTCCAAAGCTAATTGAGTGGAAAAGAGACCGAGTAGGCCTCCACAACACTACGGGAAATTTGACTATAAGCCCAAAAGAAAAATTTGGAATAATAATAAGAAGAAAGTCAATGCACCCCATGCTTAAATACAAAAGAAAAAGGGAAATTATTTTATCAGTGGCAAAGCAGGTCATTATGCGGCTGTGTGTAGGCAAAGGGCTACCAACAAAAACAAAGGATCAATATAAAAAAAGAAAAAAGAAAAAGAAAAAAAGAAAAAAGCCAAATGCGACGGAAGTTGAGGAGATCATTGTAGTGTTGGTATCCGAAGCTCACATGATCACGAAAGTAAAAGGATGGGTGGTAGATTCCGCAACTACTAGGCATAACTGTGGAAATAAAGAAAACTTATTGTCCTACACATCGGTGGAGAAAAACACCGAGTGGGTGATCGTGAGAGACAATACGTCCGTACCCGTGGTAGGTAAAGGGAAAGCTCTCCTAATGCTAACTTCGGGTAAAACCCTTTCACTCTCTGATGCTTTATACTCTTATGTGCAACCTTTTCTTTAAATTTTGTTTTGTATTATTTTGTATTTTTAAAAAAAATAAAAATTTAGAGGGTAAAAATATAACTTTACAAGGACTTCGTCATACAAATAGTTAGAATTGGAAGGAATGATCGATTTCATACAAAAAGCTACAATAAAGAGCTTTAAAATAATTTTTTTTAGCTTAGGGATCAATTTAGTACAAATCCAAATTCTTGGAATTAGTTTATTAATTTTTCCTTCATTTTATTCTTTTTCAACTAATATTTGAAAATATGGAAAGTTAAAATGGATTGGTGGGAAAAAAGAGGAAGTGAGAATGCATCCAGAAAAAATTTATGGAGGTAACTCATCTAGCCGTGAAATGGGTGGGCACTTCTATTGATTTTCCTACCTTTCCAAGAAAGAGAAGAGATGAGAAAGGATAAAGCATCATAAAAAATAGGAGAAATTCGCTAGCCAAATGTGAGGTTGGTGTGGTTGAGAGCTAGGATGACTACCTGAGAGTTTCCCTAAAAAATGAACTTCTGCACATGGACGAAGATGACCAGTTTGACAGCAAGTAGGGATGCCAAAGCCTTGCTTGTGTTGGGGTCGCAAGGGGGCTAACTTCAGAGACAACTTTGATTATAAGGCTAGAAGAGTTCCTACAGACAACAACTTGGATTGAGAAGGAGTTTCAGATTGCGATATCAAAATTAATCTTGAGAGCTTCTAAAAAAGGACGAGCCCATCTCTCAACCAAGGGAGAATGAGTCTTATAGCCCCATGTAGAGTTGTATTCTAGAAAGAGCTTCTTGATCGATTTGGTCAAAGCTAGTGCATCCGGGATTTTGCCTTCATGATAGGCTTTGGAACATGTCAAAAGCCACCGAGGTAAAAATTTGGAACATGTGTTTGTCTTCCTTAGGAATATTCAGAATCTTACCAAGTGGGAGAATTAGATTGATTCAATTAACAAGATTGGAGATCCCAAGGGCTAGAGTGCCAAGAAGTCAAAAAGATTCCCTCCACACACTCGAGCAAAGTTAGTGAAAATGTGCACTAAAGATGTTTTATTAGATTTGAAAAGGGGGGCAAAGGAGATGGAAGGTGGGAGAAAAGATTATATATATGTACCTTGGTAGGAATGATATTCCAGACTAATTTCCAGAGAAAGAGCTTCACTCTTTTATTGAGATTGAGCTTTCAGAGAGCTTTTCAAGAATGACTGGAAAGGGGTACGGGGTCTAAGGTTAGCTTGGAGGAGATATGCAGATTTAGTGGAGAATCCACAGAGGGGGAAGGGGACCAAATGAGCTTGTTTGGGGCATGGTTGAGGGGGATTCTGAGTATAGGATCCTAAGGGCACAAGGTTCATAAAAAAGGGAAGTGATTAGAGGAAATAACCAAGTTTTGGTGGAGGAGTCAATGAGATTAGAATTGGTCAGGATAGGGGAAGTAAGACTGCTGGAATTCTTTGGGTTAGGTTTGAAAGAGGGAGATGCTGGAATCCAAGGAACTTAAAATAGTAAGGGGAGTTATGGCTAAATTAGTAGCAAACTCTTGACTCAATAATGTGTTTGACTTTCAAGATGCCATTTCAAAGCTAGGAACAGTTTTCAAGGATGGGAGAGGAAATGAAGCTATTATTACCTAGGTACTTACTTTTTAATTGAGACACCCAGATGTTGTAAGTTTTGGAGAGAATCTTTTGTTGGGACTGGTGTCCAAAACTTCAATGCATTGATGATGCTTTTCTATAACTGTATGATATCTAACATTGGACATATACAATGATATTTTACATGTACATATATGTTTAAATATTTTCATATTATATACGTGTAAGGTCCATTAGTTACACTGTATTTGACTATGATGTGACTAATGAGATTATCACAAAGAATATCATAGTCATAGGTCCTTGTAACTTATAAAAGATTATTTACAGTCGTAAATGGAATTGAGAAATCCATCTAGATTATAAAATGTCAACCTCAACAATCTATCTTGATTAGGAGAAGCAAGTAGGGCTTTGTGTTGATATGTTAGTGTAATAGCAAGGTAGTGCCATGCACCGAATGAGCTACATGTGTCATCATACTATCAACACTATGATAAAGAATGATGTACGTGTACGACGACTTATAACAGTTACTCTAAATCTTGAGAAGATTGTGAACTCAGATGAAAAGTGTAGGTCACTTTATCAAAGAGAAGATCTGAAAGTTTAATCAAGAACATCATGAATGTAAAGAACATGTTCTTGATCATTCAACATGCAAGGAGAATTTCATCTAGAGTTAAATAGCCCTACATGCTTAAGAGATGCCAAATTCGATTGTAAGTATCACGAACTTGTGTATTTGTTTAATCTAGTTTTGTTTATCTTGAAGCAAAATTTTTCTTGGCATTGGTTTTCATTGCGCTTACCCTTTATATGCATGATCCCCAATATCTTCCACCCCATCATAGAAACAAGGGCCTTGCTAGCTTCTTTCATCTGCCTGAAACTAAGACCACCAGTTGAGGAGGGTTGTTACAAGGAGCTTTAGGACTTAAGAGTGAGGTTTTTAGATTTTCCAATGGGAAACCCCCACCGAAGTCCTTAAAAAGCTTGTCAAGAAGGCAACAAGAAGTTGCTCATGATATAAGAGGGGATAACAGAAGCAACATATTTAACTAAAACAATCTTGCCAGCTTGAGATAGGGTATGGCCCTCTAACCGGAAATTTATTCTGAACTTTGTTAATGATATCTTCAAAAGTTGCCTTCTTGGATTTGTCGAAGAGGATAGTAAGGACCATATAATTGGATCTAATGGGGGTTCTCTTGGAATGAAAAAGGTCAAGAATAACAATTAAAGACTGAAGTGAATATTAGATTTCCTCGTGTTTATGGCCTAGCTAGACCAAGAGCAATAGGTATATATCCAGACAATCCTTAACAATGGCAGCTTTAGAGGAATTAGATCTAGCAAAAAAGATCAGGTCATTTGCAAAGAGCAGGTGGGTGATGGGGGTGTAGTTCCTAGCAATTATGACACTCTGAGATGCCATTGACTTCTTCTCTAAGAAAATGTTTGGACAAATGTAATGCCTAGACAAATTAAATCACATAAAATAATAATAATAATAAATTCTCAAAATGCATGGAATAACTTATTAAAATGATTGGTTGTAAGATACAGGAGTACCCTAGAGAAAAGGAACCATGAATACGGAAATAAGAAACCCTAGTCTTCCCTAAAAGAAATAAAAATTTCCAAAAAATGGCAGAGAATAACTTCAAATGGGGTTTGGAGGTAAAACCAATAGATTTTGAGCTTGGACAGGTTTTGGTAAGGCTCAACCAACAATGGATTGAGTATATCTTGGTAGTTCAGCAACAACTGTGCCTCCTAGACCAAGTCTGACGATACCACACCCCGAAACACCCGATTCGGCCTTACCAGATTGCAAATCTCCGGCAGCTTCAGATACAGGATGGTACGGGTTTACAACCGGGTGAAAAGATAGCCCAATTATAATTAGGGTTTTGGTCATAAGTCATAACTCTTGTTAGATAATGTAAGAGTCGTATTGTCCCTTTAGGAGAATAATGGATTTATTATCCATACTAGGAAAATAAGGAGATTTGCTCATAAAGCAATATCTCTAGTAAGAAAATAAGGGATTTGTCTCCCATTAGAATTAAATTTGCTATTTACGTTATTTCAATTCTTACTATGTAATCTTCTATTTAAACATGAGAGTTGATCAATAAAAATATGAGAAGTTTATGATTCAACTCTAGTAGTTGTTTTAGGAGGTTTAAGGTGTTGAATTACCCTAAAATTAGGAGGCCCAGGATTCCTCGAATTATCTTATCAAATCTATCATTCTTGTTGATTTTTCATCACTCGTTAAAAAGGCCCATAACAACTTGGTATCAGAGCCACGTTGCAATTACGGATCAAGCCAACCATGTTTGTCAGATTCTTTGAAGAATCCTTGGCAGAGTTTCGTCGGTGGACAGATCAGTTTTTCAAGCAATGGAGAGATGACATTGAGGCATATCGCAAGCAAGCAATATCACTCTCATCTTCACTATTAGAAAATCTACCTGAAAAACAACCAACAAAAGAAACCACAGCCTCGATATTGTGCAAGGACCCAAAACCCACCAACACTTAAAAGAAAACCCCAATAACCATACCCACCGTCGCAAGCCCTCAAAATCGCAACCAACCACATCTGTTAGCCACATCGTCGCCCAATACCCACCATAGAACTACCTCCGAACAATGGTTGGCAATTCGGGTTGTCGTGTCGAGTTTGGGTCAACCCGCTTGACTCGCCAACCCAATTAGGTCAACCCGAACCCGACACGATTATTAATCAGGTTGAAACTTGCAACCTGAACATGACACGACACGATTAAGTTAACGGGTCATGTCGACCCGACCTTATTAAAGATTTTTTTTCCTTTTTAATTAAAAAATAAAAGATTTTGTTGTTAAAGATTTTTTCCTTTTCTCTGTTCCCAAATGCTGGGGAATCATGGCTTTTGTTTTAAGTTATTTACTTCTTCTTCTTCTTCTTCTTCTTTTCTTCTTCTTTTCTTCTTCTTCTTCTTTTCTTCTTCTTTTCTTCTTCTTCTCTTTTTTTTTTTTTTTTTTTTTTTTTTTTTTTTTTTTTAAAAAAAAAAAAAAAGAGCATTTATTCATTTTTATTTTTTAAAAAACTAAGTCTAGTAACTTCTGAATTTTTTTTAATAAGTAAACGGGTTGGCGGGTTAACCCGCGAGTTGACGGGTGACTCGAAAACTTAACGAGTTGTAAACGGGTCAGCCCACCAACTCGTTTAGCCTAAACCCTAACCCTATAATTTCATGTTGCGGGTTGTGTCAAAAATTGCCAACCTTACTCTCAACAGCGACCTTCCCTCCACCAACTCAGCCACCCCTGCCGACGTAATCCACAATCAACTACCCAGTGTCTAAACTTTCACAAACAGCTCCCGTCGCTGACCTTTCAGCAGCGACAACAAACCAAACGGCTCATGTTTCACTACCCCAAGTACAAATCCCAGAACCTCCATCTCAAATGCACCTCAAATCACTGCTTCTGCATATCCTCAAGTGGCCCCGCATCAGTTATCACCCAGTTGGTGCGCACCTTCCCTCCACCAACTCAGCCACCCCTGCCGACGTAATCCACAATCAACTACCCAGTGTCTAAACTTTCACAAACAGCTCCCGTCGCTGACCTTTCAGCAGCGACAACAAACCAAACGGCTCATGTTTCACTACCCCAAGTACAAATCCCAGAACCTCCATCTCAAATGCACCTCAAATCACTGCTTCTGCATATCCTCAAGTGGCCCCGCATCAGTTATCACCCAGTTGGTGCGCACGTTCAACTCTCATTCGCCGGTGTTTCGTGTTTTCTGGTTCATTAGAAAGAAGAAAAAGAAGTTTGACTTCTTTGTTTGGTCTAAAAAAAGAAAAAAAATTGTGAAAAAAGAAGACAAGAGAAGCGGCATATAAGTTTCAACAAAAGCAAGAAAAAAAAATGGAAGGAAAGGAACCGGTTACAGAAACCACAAAAATGAAGGGGAAAGGAACAAGTTGCAGGAACCATAGAGTCTTCAAATGCGAGTTAACTTTAAGTGCCAGCTTGTAGTTCATTTATTTTGCCTTCTTCCAGTAATGATACTCCACGTCAGTAGCGATCTGAGAAATAATTCAAGGACCTTGAGGACAAGGTCATTTTAAGGAGAAAAAAGTGTTACAAGTCTACAACCTGGTGAAAAGATAGCAGCCCAATTAGAATTAGGGTTTTGGTCGTAAGTCATAACTCTTGTTAGATAAGGTAAAAATCGTATTGTCCCTTTAGGAGAATAATGGATTTACTATCACTATTAAGAAAATAAAGAGACTTGCTCATAAAACAATATCACCAGTAAGAAAATAAGGGATTTGCCTCCCATTAGAATTAGATTTGCCATTTATGTTATTTAAATTCTTACTATGTAATCTTCTATTTAAACGTGAGCTGATAAATAAAAATACGAGAAGTTTATGATTTAACTCTAGTAGTTATTTTAGGAGGTTTAAGGTTCCTCAAACAACTTTAAAATTAGGAGGCATAAGATTCATCGAATTATCTTATCAAAATCTATCATTCTTGTTGATTTTTCATCTCTTGTTACGAATGCCCGTAACACAAGAACACGCACACCACACAGCTCTTCGGTATGTCACCCAAACCTGGCCCTGTGCCCAACCCATTCGCCACCTCCCCCATACCCGACAGCGTCACGCCCATCTCCGAACCCACTCTCTTTGCTATATGTTGTCCTTTAGGTTATGACATCGCGGTTAGTTTCGAGAAACAAAGTTGACTTTATATGTTTGTTTTGTCTTTGTGTTTGGTTACTGAGAAAGTAAGAAGTGGAACAATGTGTGTTGATTTTCTTTCATGTTTTTTTGGGAGTGGGACGTTGTATGTTGATTTTTCCTATGAACCACCTTCTCAAGGGTGGGGTTGGGTCACCAGGAACCACCACCACCCATAGTGGCTCTTTCTGTCCACAACCACCACCTTCCGCTTTTTTTTTTTTTTTTTTTTTTTTTTTTTTTTTTTGCTTTTTATGTCTATTTTTTTTAAAGTGATATGCTAATGTGGGAAGCATGTACATTTAGCTGTGTTTTATTAGTCTTATATGGTTAACACGTGGCATAAAATCCATCATCTTTTTTAATGGAATATGAACAAAATGAGTAAAACGATAAATGATGAAAGCACCATAACCTCTGTCACTTTTAAAAATTCATGAAACAGTTTGAGAAAAATGTAAAGCTCGTAGACCAAAAAGTTATTTATTTATTTATTTTTTTTTTAAAAAAAAAACCGAATGAATTTGCGTCTATGACTGACTATTTAAGTCTGTCCAAAACTACAGCTTTCAGATTGTCGTAAACCTGTTCAAATAAACGACATTATTTTGCTTGCCGAGAACGCGAAGCGGTTCATTGCCTAAACGACGAAAGACGCACCCCCACTTCACACCGACAAGGTTGTCGTAAAAGCGTCGTTAAAGAGCCGAAAGGGTGTCGTTCAGTTCGTAATGTAATTATCGGAGCACTTCCTCCCACCACCATTCACGTTAAGGGCAGTCCGATTGAGCTTTTCACCTTTCATAGTTCCGTCCATTTCCGATCCGATCGAGAGAGAGGGGAGAAAATAAATTCAGGTAATCTCAGACCCTGAATTTTAAATTCCATTGAGTTTTAGATGATCTTTGGCTGTTTTCATTTTTATCCGAAAATTGACTCGTTAATGTTATGCCGCAATGATGTTCTTTTCAGAATTATTGGGCTGTTTTGGAAAAATCTGATTATTGAGCTCCGATTGTGTTGTTGTAGTAAGACATCAATTTATCTGGAAAAAGCGAAACATGGTATGGGATCGAACTTCGGTAATAAACTTTCAATTTTGATGCTGATTCAGTTAGCTTCATACGTTTTTTTCTTTTGGATTACTGGAATTCTTTTCTTGTAGGTTGTTGTTTTTCTGTTTTTGCATTGAATAAACAAATGTGGAACTTTAATTTTCCGAAATGGGAAAATTAAGAGATGGTTGTGATGGCAGGTTTATCACTCTAGTTTTGTGGATGAAGAGGGTATTACTAATGCTTGTGGGTGCCCTCTACTCCCTCTGAAAAGCCATATAAAGGGTCCTGCTCCAGCTTCTGATCAAGGTTTTTACTTGAATTTGTCTTTTGTCTATGCTGAACACTGTTTCCATTGCTTAATTCTCTTAGAAGAGCAATACAAATAAAATTTTTATACTCATGTCATGCTGAGCCATGAGAGTTGCCATGTATGGAATAGACAGATACATGTAATTTGAAAAAATATACATAATTTTTGTGGGTACATTTAAGCGCATACACATAACAAATTGGTAATCATAGCATGGATGAAAAAGAATTTGTGAAAAAAAAAAGGAGTAGGAGTAGGGTGTTTTTTATTTATTCATTTATTTATTTATTTTGTGTGTGTGTGTGTCTTTGGATATTGAGGTATCTTTATATGCAGATAGAACTGATATTGTCGATGAAGCAATCACATTCTTTCGCGCCAATGTTTTCTTCCGAAACTTTGATATTAAGAGCTCCGCGGATAAGCTTCTCATCTATTTGACATTATACATTAATGTGGCTTTGAAGAGGCTCGGAGGTTGCAGAACTTTGGCTGAAGGAACCAAGGCAATCATCAACTTGGGTTTGGAAAAGGTTCCGGTCCCTGGGGAGTCTGGTTTTCCTTTTCCAGGCCTTTTTCCCCTTCCTCAGTCTCAAAAGGAAGCAGGTGAAACTCCTTGTTTTTGTGTTTAGTATTACAATGTATGTCAGAGAGCTAATTTTCATATTGTTTGCCTCATTTCTCATATTGGTTATCCTTAATTATAAAAAACAATTTCTCATATTGGTTATTCTTAATTATAAAAAACAATTTCTCATATTGGTTATTCTTGAATTGCTTGACTTCTGTTTTTGTATATTGGAGGTTGTTATAATGTTTTTGAAACATAAATCAGTTGAGAAACTTGATTTATGTTTTTTATCTGGATAATTTATAAGCAAATTCAGATGTGGCTTCATCCCAAACTTGGATGATTTATTACAAATTTTAGTTCATAACCTTTAGACTTTTGTATGAATCTATAGAGCAAACATCCTAGTTTTATTTTTTCTAGTTTTTAATCCTTGAGATGGTGGGAGCTGGAGTCCCTTTTCGTATCCCTCGACCTTTTGTACTCCTTGAAAACCCATCCGGTGGGAGACAGATAGAATGTTGTGGACCCCAGCATGTAATCATGGATTTGAAGTGAAGAGCTACTATAAATCTTTATAGTCTGGACTTGTCTATTCCCATGGAAGAGCATTTGGAAGGTGAAGGCTCCACCTCGCATTGCTTTTTTCACTTGGACGGCAGCTTCGGGTAAATTCTCACGATTTATAATTTTAGGAGGTGGGGTCTTACTCTTGTTAATTGGTGTTGCCTATGCAAAAAGAACGAAGAGACTGTAAACCATTTTCTCATCCATTGTGAGTTTCCTAACAAGATCTGGCACTTGGTTCTCAACTTATTCGGAGTTTTGTGGGTCATGCCTAGAAATATCCTAGAGCTGCTTCATTTTTGGAAGACTAAAGGGTAGGGACACTCCAAACAGGCCGTCTGGAAAGTTATCCCCGCTTTATTAATGTGGAGCACTTGGAGAGAAAGAAATCGGTGCCTATTTGAGGATTGCGAGTCTAATGTGCCATATTTAAAATCCTCCTTTATGAGGTCTCTTTTAGAATGTGCCGTATCTTATCTTCCAAATTTTCCTCTTCAAATCTTGTAGATTTTGTTAACTTCTTAGATTTTCGATACCATTAGGGTGGCTACATCTCTTGTATACTTTTCGTGTACAAGGACTTTATCTCTTCTGATAAATTACTATTCATCAAAAAGGATGGTGGTTGATGGAGCTAATAGCTTGAACCCATAATTGTATATTGTTTCATAACATGTTACTTTGATATGAATGGTACATATAGAAAGAATTATAGATTCAATTTCCCCTATTGTGCTCTTCCAAATATATATATATATATATATATTTCAAGTTATCGAGTATGAAAATTTATTTGCTGCCCTTCTGTTTGAAGAAAGTCCACTTATTCTGCTTTCTATGGCATTTTCACTATTCTCTTTATGTTGGTTTATAGTTCGTGGTCTGAAAATAATGCTCAATGTTTTTAATAGTATTATTTTTTCCTTTTTTTCCTTTTTGACACTACTAAAAAATCCTTAGCTTTAACTTTTCAACGTAGATGATAAGGGGAGAGGTTTTTGGTTGTCTACAAGCTCTTAATGCCCATCTTGCAAGATCTTCTGTACAGTCTTTAAAACTACATCTCAATGGAAGTACTAATTTTAAAATGTTCCAACGATTTACATCCTGCATGTGCCCTGACACATTACTGTTTAGGAATGTCATTGTCTATCTAGTGATTGATGTGGTATCAATGACGCAGTAGGTTCCTTCATCACTTAAGGTGTTTTGAAAGCAATAGACCATTACTAAAGATTAAAACCAACCACTTCTTGTTGGTTATCAAATATCCTAAGGGAATGTGAAGTCTCTCCGTATTTAATTTTTCATTGTGGAGACGGAAATTGTTGTTTTTCATTTTTTCAGTATATGGACGCTTTTTCCAATCTGGATTTAGTTGACTGGTTTTTCCTTTGCTAGGGCTGCTGTAGTGGCCCAAAATTTTGGCTCTTTTGCCTATTTTTTTTTTTGGATTTAATAGTTTACTTTGACAGAATTTAATAGTGAGTTGTTTGTATGATTTTTAGTTATTAAGGTGAATGAATGTACGACCTTGGATTTTTTAACTATAACATGTGTCATGAGATTTTTCGCATCCTTTGAAGGTTATGGAGTTGGAGCCTTTGCACATTTTCTTCCATAGTTGAGACCTGAATATCTCAACTTGTAACTCTGAGTGTCATTTCTGCGCCAAATTATTGATCCTTGTTATTTCAAAGTGGTTGTAAATACATCACTGAATTGCCCCTGCATGGAGAAACTCATCAAGAAAATTTCAAATCCATTTGTCATTTTGATTGATAAACTTTCGTAAAATCAGTGTAGTTTTATTATTAAGATGATAGCTGAATGTTGAGACTAGAGAATCATATTGATATATGATCAGACGTGAAATTTTGGTTTTGCTCTTCTGCATAAACACCCCTGCTTCCATGTGAGATTGCTTCAGCATTAAATATTCTTCACAATTTTAATTTCCTGATTGTTGAATGCAGAGCTGCTGAGGAATTATTTGAAGCAGATAAGGGAGGAAACAAGTGGGAGATTATTGAGTGTTGCATATAGACCTAATGGTACTCCAAATAAATGGTGGTTGGCTTTTGCCAAAAGGAAATTCATGAATATCATTGTACCATGAACATCAATTTGGTGAATCGTGAACAATACCTGTGAAGTTGATCTGTCATAGGAATCGCACGAGCTAATCAGGGAGCACGCTTGCTTCTTGTGAGCTCAGTATAAAATGAGTGAGGTCTTAGTTACTCCCTTGTTGCCTTCTTTTTCTTTGAAGAATCTTGAACCAAGTAATTGAACTAGGGGATTATGCACCCTTGTGCAATATTAGTATATTACAGTTGTGTAAAGAACCAGCTTCTTTATTCTATTCTTCTTTTTCTTTCTTTTCTACCTCAAAGGCCACTCTTTGGTATAATTGCTTTGGCCTTATTGAGTTGATGACCTGTTGTCTCCCTGTTCCTTGAAACTGAGTGAGTGATATTGTGGAAATTATTTCTGGCACAAGTTGGCTTTTCATAGATTCATTTTTATAAGCTTCAGTATTTTGCATAGTTACAGCACAATGATCATGTTGTCCTGCCATAATTCTCATAAACACCTTTGGTTGATAGGCGCAATATTGCAAATGAAAGATAACTCAGGTTTGGGGAAGCAGTTATGAGCATTTCCTGCAGCATCTTTAAATCCTTTCTGTTTCTCTAAGTTTAGATAAAATATTTTCCTAAATTTGGGTTGACACTGTAGCTACCCTATTATTATTATTATTATTATTTTAGTTTACAAAATCTCTTTTTTCTCTCCCTTTTTATTATTCAGCCCTTTTCTCTCTCCCTTAGTCCTTAGGTAAACACGAATTCAGACTTGTTTGTAAATGATTGTGATTGGGGTCAAAACTTTTCCTTATCATCCACCAGTCATGACATATGTAAATGACTTGTGAACATGGATCTTTGAACAGATGATGACGTAGAGTCCTCAGTTACCCTAAAAGTGTGCCACTTTCTGTTACTGTTGGGTCAAAATATCAGATGGAAAGCCCTAGCTTTTTCTTTCACTAGAACCTTCCTTCAACATCAAGAAATTATAGCCTTCATGTTCAAAAAGATAAAAATTAAAAAAGAAAAAATAACAAACGAAGTGATGTGGTTTCTCTTTTTAAACCAAAAAAAAATTAATAATAAAAAAAATTAATAAAAGAAAGTGATGTGGTTTCTCTTTTTAAGCCAAAGGAAACCCCCAAATTAGTCAAGTATCCCAGTCTCTCACTATTCTTGGCTCAACAAAAGGGCCTTGTATTCACAAAAGAGAAATGTTACATACATTTTTAAGTGTATATTCCCTAACGTGATAGTAAAAATCATTATTTAATTTTGGATGGATTATCAATAGATTTTGGATCTAATGGTGATTTTTATTGCCACGTCAGGGAGTTCACTCTCTGATATGGAAATGAAAATCACCACTGAAATTTGGATGGATAACAATTAGATTTTGGATCCAATAGATGATTTTCATTGTCACATTAGGAAGTGTGCACTTAGGAGTGTATGTATCATTTCTTTTCACGGAATCAAGGAAACGGTCCAACAAAAGAAAATGAAAAGCATGAGTTTTATTCCAAAAAGATCGAATAATTTTAGTTAGTACGGGCTAATTAGTAGGAGTCCTAACTTATCCAAAGAGGCTCCATCTGAACCATATTTTCTTTGCAAATGATAGTGTGTTGTTTTGTAAGGCAACCTTGCGGGAATGGGGTCACTTGTCCCAACTTTTGGCACGGTATGAGAAAGCATCGGGGCAAAACTTGAACAAAGAAAAAATTTCTATTTTTTTCAGCTGCAACACTAGTCAAGAGGTTTGAGCTGTAATGACCCACCTCCAACAATACAATATTGTTCACTTTTAACTCCCTCGAACCAGACTTCTCAAGAGGTTACTCATTCTGGTACTACTCTCGCATAGGAATGCTTAACTGCGGAGTGTTAATAGATTCATGGCTATCACGACATAAAACACGTTGTGTCAAAAAGTGTGCGAATATACATATATGCACATCCTCATTCACATACCCAGGCGATGTGGGATGTCATAATCACCTCCTCATGGGACCCAGCATCCCTGCTAGCCACCCTCATGGGATCACCTCATCTCAACAAGTGCATGTTGGCGACCTTAATGGGCTTGTGCACGCTCCCCCCATCTCAAGCTAGGAAATGACTCTGATACCATTTGTAACAACTCAGCCCAACGGTATAATATTGTCAGCTTTTGGCTCTCCTAAACCAAACTTCACAGGAAGTCACCTATCTTGGTACTACTCTAGCATAAGTACGCTTAATTGCAAAGTTTTGATAGGTTCCTAGCCATCACAACTTTTAAATGTATTGTGTCAAGAGTATGCGAATATATATAAGCACATCCCCATTCCCATACTCAAGCGACGTGGAACGTCATAGTAACACTAGAGAAAAGTAATAAATTGTAAAAAGTATAAACTTAGAAAATATAACAAATTCGGACTTAAGACGCTCATTGAATGAGGTATGGACTAACACGAGTTAGTATGGGGGTTTCGGGTAGATGGAAATCAAGAAAATTAAGTTAAAACTTAAGAAAAACTTATAAATTAAGCATCTCGTCTAAACATGTGAAGGATTCCGTTCAGACGAGAAGGCATCATAGCGTCATCCGGACTAGAAAGGATTAGCGTTCGAATGAGATTAGATCAATGGCCAGGATATTGCACACGCACAGATCTAACGGATGCAACGAGTTTTTAATGTGAGAGATGAAGATGAGCATTATTCATCCGAATGAAATGGGAACAACACGTGTCAGAAGATTGCTAGAGCGACGAGATGTTGATTGGAGTTAAATTTAATGATTCTGACTTGATTTCTTTTGGACGACCCTAATAACCCGTTCGGGCTAGACTGCATAGTAGGCATGAAACTTGCCTATTTAAGTGCGTCTCACTAAAAGGCAACCGTTTTTGTTGCCTTGCTTTCCTTCCAAACTAAAAGAAGAGAGAATGGAAAGTGTTGAGACTTAAGGAGGAGGAAAGTCATCACCAAAGGTATGCCTTTTCTCTCTCCCTCTTGTTTGATTTCGTTTCAAGGATTTGTGAGGAGGTTCAGAGGTTAGATTTGATGTAATGATGCATGTTAGTATCTGTTATGGATTGTTAGAGAGTTGTTGGAAGGGTGTTTAGGAGATAGGGGGAAAAACTATTCCTTTAAAAGATGCATTTTTACATTTGATGTTGGTGTTTTTCGTATGTATAGATTGTGTTTGAGTGGTGTGTTGTGGAAGGGTTTTAGGAGGTGTTGGAAATGTGTTAAGATGTGATTTTCGAAGTAAAAGTGCAATTTATGCATTTTGTCTTCCGGGCAATCATATTCCTGTCCTTGATGAGTATGTGAAATAAGACTCAGACAAAGGATAGAGGAACTTGTTCGATACTTCATCGGAGCAGGTTCGGATAAGGTCTCGATAAGGGAAATGAAAAAAGGATACCCGAAAGGCTCGTTCAGTAGCTTGGTTCAATGTGGGTCTTGACGAGTTTCAAACATAATAGTTTGTTCGGAGTTTGTTTGGAAGAGTTTCAAATAGAATAGTTCATTTGGAACACTTAGTCGATCAGACCTCATTCAGTCGAGAATGTTCGAAAATGGAAACTAGGGTTTCTAGTGGGAGAAATGGGACTCTTTGAAGTCCAATAGGTTCCACGAACTATATAAATGAAGTAGAAACTAACGTATAGTATGATATAATTAAGATGAGTTTGAGAACATATTAACGCCGCCTAGAAAGGGATTAAGCGAAAGTTGTAAGTAGGGCTTTCACCCAACCATAATTCAAATGCTTTACATGAAATGTTTTGTATACATCAAATTTATAGATGTTAAATGTTTTAAGTTTGTATTGCTTGCATACAATTTTCAATGAATATGAGCTCTATAGTTTCGTAGTTAAATTATATAGACATTATATTACAATTGATATTGACAAACGTGTTAAGAAAAGGCGTTTAAAGAAATGACATGTGCATGCAATGCTTTAATGAATAAAAGAGTAACAGAGAAGGAATGGTTCAATAATGAAAATGTAGTTACCTTGCTTTGGCCCCCTATCTTATTATATTTCTCATTTATGCTTTGACTCCTTCTCAAGGCATCAAACATTTTCTTGTCTGCCTCTCCGAGGGTGGTACATGGCGGTGGTGGTGGCGGTGACTGGTGGCAGTGGCCACATTGATCTGGCCTCAGGGTTGTGGTTCGATTGATGTGATCTAGTGGTGCAACTAGACCTGTGCAAGTTTGTTAAAAACGGTGGTGATGTAGGGGTTGTTCTATTGGTTTTGGTGGTTCTCACTTTTATGGATGGATGACAAAAATCTATTGGGAGCTTGAGTTTGTGTGTGGAAGGGCCGGTGGGTGTTCTTGGTCTTGAGTTGGTGTTTCGGGTGGGGCTTCAGTAATGAACTACCAGTTTTGGGTGGATGAGAGGTGGGATGTGTGTCTTGGGTGGAACTTTTTGATGGGTTAAAAACGGTAGTTATCAGTGGTAATGAGTCTTGGGCAAATTTTTTTTTTTTTTATGGGTCTTGGGCAGCGACGACACTATGTTGTGACTTTTTTTGTCGTGATTTGATGGTGTGATTGGGTGGTTTTTCCGTATTTGTTGAGGAGGAGCGTGGTGGAGATGTCAGTTTGATTGGGTGATGGCTAGTGATAAGTGCTGAATGTTACACATTCAAACCCCTTAATTTACATATGTTAAGCTCTTAGTTTTGTTATAATTTGATGTTTTGTGTTGTTTTTTTGTTTTCTTGTATTTTACAGGTTTTAGAAGAAAAACCGATCAAATTCCAAGATTATAATGAAGTCAGCAAACTCACTTTTGGATAGATTCAAACTCCAAATCAATTTTGAATTTAAGGAAAGAGAAGTTGGCAAAAATTCGTTAATTACAACAAAATTGGTGGCATTGGAAAGCTAATAAGAAAGGAAATAAATATGTCAGAAATAGGTTTTTCCTAATTCGGACGTTTTCCATGCCAAAATCGCCCCGCAATAAAAGACCGCAAATCTGTACGAATTTTGGAATCCTTTTCCTACTTGGATACAAATTTCAGAAAAGGAGAAAACTTGTAATTATTCTTTTTGGACTAGAAAACCTACTTAGAATTGTAATAGGAATTCTAGAGCTTCTAAAGCTTCTCTAATCCCTATAAATAGGACTCTAGCCTTTGAAGAAAGACACATAAACTTGGAGGAAGAATCAAAGGCTACATCAAGAAGGAGGTTTTTTATAGTTTTTATTTTCTTTCTTTTCCTTTATTAATTTCTTATGAGGATGATTTCCATCCAAATTATGTGTAACTAATACTTTAGTTAGGGCTCGATTGAAGCCCTAATCATGTCTTTTTAAGTTTTTCAATTTGCCTTGCTATAATTTATATATTAATGCTTAACTTGATTAATTCTAGTTTCTTGAATTCCTCGCATATTTATGTTTAGCTAGCATATTCTTGTGGTATGGATTTGTTATTTATGTCAATTTGGATGACCGAGTCCTGGGCATAATAGAGTAACGGAAGAACCCCGACACAGGTTCTTGGATTAATCAACATAAAGACAATTGGAATAGATACCATATTCCAATCTGAGTGTGTTTACCGATTTCCATAGATTTATGCTTTCTTGAAGAACAACTTAGTAGATACCATGCTAAATCCTTCAAGGAAGAAAAGAGTTAGAGTAGATACCATGCCTAACTCGTTGTTTAGGGAAATCAATAGTTTTAGGAGAAGATACCATTCCCTTGTGGCTGGTAAGCATTAAGCATCATGTTATGATTGTAGTATTGTGTATATTGCGAATCTTATTTGAGTATGATTAGCGGTGGATATCGAAGCCCTACCTTTTCTTCATAGTATTTTTAATTCAATCTTTTATCCCGTCTTATTCAACATATCACTTTTAGGAATTTCTCTTTAAATACAATTTATACCAATCCTTGTGGGAATGATCTCGTATTTGCCTGCTATACTATTGTTTTGATCTTGTGCACTTGCGAGTAAAACGTATAAGTAATTGCCTAATTATTTAGGTAGATATTTGCACAACAGCTAGAATCAGTGGGAGTTTTTAGTTGGGAAGGGAGTTGAAGCTCAGGTGCTTTTAGTTGTGATGTTTGTAAGAGGGATAACACTATTTTTGACTGTTGAGGGCGCGGTGATAAAAAGTTGTCAAATTTTCTCATATGTGCGAGTAGAGGCGGAGCTACATGGTAGCATGCCCCCCCCCCCCCCCCCCCCCCCCCAAGCTACTATGTTTTCCTTCCCCCCCTTATTATTATTTATTTATTTATTTTTTTATAGTTTTGCCACCCCAATTTTTATTTTTTTGTTTTTCAGTTTTACCCTCCCAAAATTTCCAAATGCTAGCTCTGCCCTTTCGCGCGAGTAATTGATCCTTTCACGTGAGGAAATCTGACTGCATCTTTTCTTGTACAATTGGTTGCCCTGCGCTCAAGGAGATTTTGACAGACATGGCCGAGTTTATGGTGATGGCAACCCTAGCTTTGTTACCATTTCATGTGAACCAACTAGTAACAAGCACAAGAAATCAATATGTTTGGCTACTTCGAGTGAGCCATGACCTTCAAAGCACAATAAATGAGCAGCAGTAGCCTCACCATAAAGAGCAGAGCAATGTGAGCTAATAAGAGAGATACACTTGATTATAGAATCAGTACAGTCTTTGCAAACTGTAGCTTGAGCAGAAAAAGTAGCTTTGATGGCAGTATCATAGTTTATCTTGAAATAGGGAGGGGATGTACTTAGGGGTGAAAAGGCGGTTGCGGTTAGCGGTTACTGGCTAAAACCGCAACTGCCTAGGTGGTTAGTGAAAATGCCAACCGCCTCCGCCAACCGCCAACTGGAAACCGGTTTTATTGTTTTTTAATGAATCTTTTTCTGTTTTTATTCTTAGAATTAAAGAACAAAACACAAAACAAGATCCATCTAAAGCATTATACAAGCATAACCCTAACAGAATAACTATAGTAAGTAACCATCCATATTTGCAATTACCTGCAGTAATTAGGGCTTGGTCGACTAGACAAGCTTATGTTTGTTTGTTGAGAGGAACTTTCTAGTCCAAGGAAAAAGGGTTGGGCAAAAAAGCGAACATTGCTGGCCAAAAAACCACAAAAAATTACAGATATTTCTTTTGGCATTCTTCTGATCATAAGAAAAATACAAGATATCTGCTTCTTTCTCGAACCCACTTCCCCATACAAATTGTTCCACTGGTTCCACTCACCCATTATAGATCCTTCATAAGCAAAGCTCACAGCAACCTTCTTTCCAAACAACAGATGGTATAGATCACAAAATCTTCAATTGGCTAGGACACAAAATCGAGAGGTTGAGGGGCTTGAGGCTGGTGAGATGAGTGGCGGCGTGGAGACGTGAGAGAATGGGAGATGAGAATTTGAGATGAGTAGCGGCCAGGGTTTGTTTTTGTTCTCTAGGGTTAGGTTAAAACGTATGAAACGACGTCGTTTGGGTTAAAAATCAAAACAGAGCCGTTTCATATATAAAAACCATAATAATAATAATAATAATAATAATAATAATAATAATAAAGACGGTTAATGGTTTTTAAAGCGGTTTTACAGTTATACGGCTAGCTGTTATGGGTGGTTAGCGGTTAACAGACGGTTATTAGAGGGCGGTTATTTCACCCCTAGATGTACTCTTCCAAACTTCATGAATTTAATCATATTTGGTTGTCCGCGCAGAATAGTGCTCAAGAGTACTATATTTAAATAAGACTACTACCGATCTCTCACTTGAAGAGTAAGAGTAAGATCCTCTTATTGTACTACCATTAGTACTACTATTATCCTATAAGTAATGTTAGAGACTATTTTATTTTATTTTATTTTATTTTTGTTCCTTTAAAATTGATGTTGTTTTTAAAATTATTTTTGAATTTAAAATGAATCATTATTAAATTTTAATCCCACAATAATTTTAAAAGATGATCCTTATAATAATCGGGATAAATTATAGTTTAATAAGATCTTTCCCTTCCCAAACAAATAGCAAAATAACGTGATCAACGACATCACAACCGGCAAACAAATGCCGTGGAACCTCCCGCAGGAAAGCAACTATTTTTATATAATTTTGGCCTTCCACTATAAAACAACGCAGGGCTCCATGCTCTACTGCTCAGTGCTCTCCACGTTGTCATTTGTCATTCAGCACCACTTTCATTTCAAGAGGGAGCAAATGAAAATAAAACAAAAATTACTTCTCTATTTATTTATTTCATAATTTCCCTCAAAATCTCTCCCTCTCTTTTTGGATCAAAAAACTCTAAACCATCAAACAAAAGCAAGATTCACACTAAATTATTTTTAGGTTTTTTTTTTTTTTTTTTTTTTTTGCTCAAAAAATTAGAAACAAAATCTTGGAGATCCGAATGCAAACGAGCTGAAACAGTAGAGAGAACACCCAAGATTAACAAAACAACCACCAGATCGCAATCTTCATCAGTCATCACACTCCATGGTCTCTCACTTCTGCTTCTCTCATCTCAGCCGTTGATTTCGCCGATTGATGAACCCTATGTTCTTGAAATCTAGGGCTTCCACCATCAATCTCCACCCGATCCCCGTCATCGCCGTCACCTGCAATGTCTTTAAAGATCGACCACCGAATCAACGGCCAGATTTTCCCCCAGCCCTGTCCCCACCTCGCCGAGTTCCGCTCCAGGAACGGCGCCAAGCCGTTCCGGGCCCTACAGGACTGCCTCCGGGTGAAGCCGCCCAGCGGACGCGCTGCGATCCGGCGGGACCCGGACGAGGTTCCGCGCTGCGGCGAGTGCGGCGACTCTGGCGGCCGCACGCGCCTTTACGCGTGCGTGGGTTGCGCTGGCGTCCACTGCCACGCGCCTCCCGGACCCTCCCATGCGGCGGCCCACGCTGAGTCCATGGCGCCAGGGCACGAGATCGCCGTTGACTTGGACCGTGCCGAGCTCTTCTGCTGCGCGTGCCGCGATCAGGTCTACGATCGCGACTTCGACGCCGCGGTGGTGCTCGCCCAGACGGCCGCATCGACGCTCCACGCGCCTTCCTCCATCGCCCGATCACCTCACCCAGAGAATCTCAGAAAGCGGCGCAGAGTTGATTACCGGCCCTGGACGCCAGATCCGAGGGAGCGAGCCTTGATGGTAAGCTGTTCCAGTCCGCTAAACGCCGCCGTTTCGGTCTCTCGTTCGAACAATTTGCCCTGGGGATTGCGCGGATTGAACAATTTGGGAAACACATGTTTCATGAATTCGGTGTTGCAGGCATTGCTTCACACGCCGCCACTGAGGAACTATTTCCTGAGCGATCGGCACAACCGCTATTTCTGCCAGAAGAAGAGCGGTGCGAGCAATGATGCCACTAAGAGAGTTGTGGCCAAAAATGCTGACGCGCGAATATGCTTGGCTTGCGATATGGACGCCATGTTTTCGGCCGTCTTTTCTGGGGATCGGACTACATATAGCCCCGCTAGGTTTTTGTACAGGTTCGTGTTTGCTTAGTGGGTGATAGAAATGTGCTTTTTTTTTAAAAAAAAAAAAAAAAAATCTGGGTATTTGATTTCTTAGTTTATTTTGTTGGTAGAATGGGTTGATGGGCACGGTTTGTAGCATTTCTCTGTTTAATTTGACCCAGTGGATAAACACGTTTTACCTTGGGCTTAGTCTTTACTGATTTGCGGTTTTTGTGACACCCATTGATTATGTTTACTTAAAAAGTATTTGCCTTGTTGATGGTGATAATATCACTGTGGTTTTATCCCAGTTGGTGGCAACATGCGGCAAATCTGGCAAGTTATGAGCAGCAAGATGCTCATGAGTTTTTCATTTCTATGCTTGATGGGATCCATGAAAAGGTTGAGAAGGATCGACGCAAGCCGCAGAGTCAAGGTGCGTTTTGTCCTGTTCCAGTTTCTTTCTATCACTTTTTCTTGTCTCGTTTATGTGCATGTTACGTAAAGTTGGGAGGGGTGTTTCATGTCACAAAAAGAGCTATCAAGCGTTTCTTGAGTTTATGCAACACGTGGAATATCATGGCATGCGGGTCCCTTTTTGTTTTGGTCTATGCAAAATTTTCTTTATCAGGTTTTTGCAGTGAGAATCTTAAGGTGATTTGGTTGGTAATTGGTGTATATGGCTTAATCAATTAATTGTAGAATAATCTGAATACGAGCTGTACAACATGGTCCCAATATTTCCTGCTATGCCTAATGGTGTTGCTAAAATCAGAAATTCAGTTGTATATCAATTTCTCTACCTTTTATTCATAGACATGGTGATTCATGGAAGTGTAATTTAGGCATTGGGGGTCTTTTGCAGCCGTGTATTTAGTTTCTATTTAGCAGCTTTGTCAGTTAAAAGGCTTTGAATTTTGTAGAACTTGATCATATACTTCGAGTTTTGAAGTTACAACATTTTAACTTGTAAGATCAGAATAGTCCTTTGAATCCTTTCATTGATATAGGATGGTATGATTGCTGTGTTTGTAGTAGAGCCCTGTTGGAGGATCTAGTTTTGCTATTGGGACTGCCTCTCCTAATATGTTATTCCTGAAAATAAGTGTTTGCCTGTGAAGATACATGAAACATAGCCAATAGTTAGTTCATCCGAAAAACTCTAGATGACGCATTAGTCATCTTAGTATATCATCAATGTTATTATCGGATTTGCTGTAGCTAAGTGGTGGGAACCCTTGGATAGCTTGATATCACATACTACACTATTCCAATTAGTGTATTGTTCAAGCCAATGGATTTCTAAAACACGAATGAAACTTGCTGTGAGCTTATACTGCAAGGTGACCAACTTAAAGTTCTCTTTATGAGCAGCTCGTGTCCCTCTCATGTATATTTATAGTTCTTTTTAATCAAGATGATACTGTTAAAGATAAGAAGTAACCTTAACATTTAACTGCAGGGTCTGGGTTTAGGTATCCTGTTTGTTGCCCTAGGAGTTGAAAAGTGCTCTCAGATTTAGGGCTAATTGTCAACCTCAACCTGCTGGCTTGAAGGTGTTGTCTGCTTCATCTAGTAAGTCAAACTTTTCCTAGCCCACTTGGTTTGCTTGTTAGGGTTTTCTCGCCTTCAATAATTCTCATGTTAACTCCACCTGTTGGCATGTTTAGGGGTCTTACTACAGAGCTGATCCGGGTCTCAAAGAAAGGAGGGTTGTATTAGGTTCAAAGGCAGCATAAAACATTTTGTCAGTCTTTCAGGAATTTTTGGATTCACATTTTCTCCTTGATCAAACTTTCTTCCGCATCATCTGGTTGAGATATTGAATATCCAATGAACTTCATGAAGTTTCTGATATCTGATTCTCATCTCTTACCAAAAAAAAAAAGAAAAAACTATACTGCACCAGTAACTATGCTGCACCTGTTCCTCATCCTTGTTATCAACGAATAACAATTAGTTCATGTGCTTTTGGAATTTATGTTCCAGTCACTCTGTTTGGAAGGTCAAAAGGGTTTCTAAAGTAAGCGGATATTACGCTATCCGAGAATAGCGGTAATGCCTGTGATAATTTGCAGCAATATTTTCTTATACAAATTTGTTGGTTAGCAGCTCAGGAAAAGAAGAAAAATTTGTTGGTTAGCAAATTAGTTGACCGATATTCTGACTAAAGAAGATTAAAGACTCTGGTGTCTCACGGCTAAAATTAGGGCAATACTAGTAAGACAGATTGCAGCACATTCTTTACTTACATGAAGATTTCCAACATGAATCAGATCAATTCATCCAAGATAGAAGCAGTGTTGTACTTAGGAGTGGAACTTATGCTATGCTTTTAGAAGCACTGTTTATTTTGTATATATATGTTGCTCATGATGTTCACGCCCAACGTGCTGCTCATGCTCTTCATCAGCTCCACCTTCACCGAGATTGGCACCATCCCAAGCGGCGTGTTGTCGAACATCTGCATGCCCCTCACAAAGCACTTCATGGGGTCAGCAAAATTGTTCTGCAGAACGCCTTGGTATGGATACTTCACAAGAGAAATATAGTGGAACCAAATCCAGTAGAGCGGGATTCGGTCTCTGCCAATGAAAAACCTGCTGAACAGGAGGAGGAACTAGGCTAAGATGGCGATGACAACAGTGTTTCTAAAAGCATAGAAGTAGTGTTGGCTTCTGTTATTTGTCAGATATATTTGCATATCCTTGTGTCATAATATCTGGGTTATTTGTTACTATTTTTCCAATTATCTGTCATGATTTGATATATGTAGAATATCTTAATAACCCATTCCCACCACCATTTCTTTTGTAGTGCAGGCAATGGGGACTGTTGTATTGCTCATCGAGTATTTTCTGGTATCTTGCGATCTGATGTGATGTGTATGGCCTGTGGTTTTACATCTACAACATATGACCCATGTGTAGACATATCACTGGACTTGGAACCAAACCAAGGGGGATCTGCAAAGATGGCGTCCACAAAGTCTAATTATTCCTACAGTGGCGAGGCAGATTGCACGAATTCGAGTCAAAACTATGGAATATCTACCCTAATGGGATGCTTGGACCGCTTTACAAGACCTGAGAGACTGGGCTCTGACCAGAAATTTTTTTGCCAACAGTGTCAGGTGAGGCAGGAGTCTCTCAAACAAATGTCCATCAGAAAGCTTCCACTGGTTTCTTGCTTCCACATCAAAAGATTTGAGCATTCCTCAGTACGGAAAATGTCGAGGAAGGTTGACCGTTATTTGCAATTCCCATTTTCCTTGGACATGGCACCCTATCTATCATCTTCCATCTTGAGGAGTAGATTTGGGAATAGAATTTTCCCTTTCGATGGGGACGAGCCAGATGCTTCAAATGAATTGTCATCAGAGTTTGAGTTGTTTGCCGTCGTCACTCACACAGGCAAATTAGATGCTGGCCATTATGTGACTTACTTGCGGTTAAGCAACCAATGGTATAAGTGTGATGATGCTTGGATCACTGAAGTCAATGAGAGCACTGTGAGGGCTGCCCAAGGATACATGATGTTTTATGTACAGAAGGTGCTATACTACAAAGCAAGTGAAAAACAGGTTGCTGCCTGATATGCTGAAGGAAGAATTGGTAATTATGTTAATTGCACAACACAAAAAAAATTGACGAATCATTTGAAGTCATGGTTAATACTTTTGATTGTACGTCAAAGAATGCCATGGCTAATTTTCTATGCCATGATAACAGAAGTCATTGAGTTGCTCTTGTCATCGGTAAAATTACCAAAGCAGCTCTCTCTTTGCCCTCTTGAGGACATTTTTGAGCGGTGGTGGCTTTTAAATTCTCAGTTGGAGCATTAAGCCTGAATTTTTGAGGCTGTGTGGCAGTTGGGAAAAATTAATTTATAGAGGCATTGATTTCTTCAAATGGTTTCTGATATTAAATTCTCTGGTTTTTGGTGGGTTGATTATTATCTTTCTCATGGATTACTGCACAAGTTGCAATACTTGAAGCCTGAAGTGTAGTTTACCAGTGTACTAATCTGCTTACATGGAATATTTATGTCAAAAAGTCTTATTTTAGAGGTCTCTTTTATTCCTCCAGTCAGATGAGTGGTGTACATTTCAAGATCTGTTAAACTCAAATCAAAAGCCTCGTCTGCAATGACGTGTGAATATGCTTGATAAGATAGCCTTGTCAGGTACTTGTGGTGTGCCAGGTACTTGTGGTGTGTCACAGTTATCTGAATATGCTCGATAAGTTAACCTCATTAAACAGAGAATGATGGCTGCCCTGAGTCCACAAAAGAATTATGCAGATAAACACAGTTGAGAGTTAACGTTTGAAGCTGGGGACAAAATATTCCAACAAAGGGCATAACGAGGTTCGACAAGAAAGCGAAGTGAAGTCCCATTTTGTTGGACCATTTGACATCATTGAAAGGATCGGCATGTAGCTAATAGAGTTGCCCTACCTTTAGATTTGGTAGGAATTCATGAAGTATTTCATGTATCGATGTTATGAAAGTACGCGCCCGATCCTACACATTATTCACTATGAGCCATTACAGATTCAAGGGTATCTTTCTTATGAAGAAATGTTGGTGGAAATTTTGGACCAGAAAGAACGAGTATTGCACACCAAGAAAATTTCGCTAATTAAAGTATTATAGCACAATCATGAAGTTAAAGAAGCTTCTTGGGAGTTCGAGTGAAACATGTAACAAATATCCACAATTGTTTAAGGTTTGAGGTTCCCTTCATGGTATTTAAATTAATAGATGTTATATTATAAGCATGTGCAGAAGGGTTTGGACACACCATGCCACATGTCGAGTCGGATGCCACGTTAGCATAAAACGCGCCAGGTGCCATGTTAGCTTGTTATGCTCGCATGCCACATCGCCAAACCATGTTTGGTGCCATATCATGCCATGTGTTAGAGCTCCACCTTGTCAGTAGCAACGTGCCAGTTGAAAGCTGAGGCAGCCTGCTACGTGTCACGATTTAGTTTTTTCACGTCACATAAGTCATTGACCAAGCCTTGAAATTTTTCTATAAATAAGGCTTCTCTGATTTAAAAAATTCGTAAGTTTTCTCCACTTGTTGGAAAGAAAAACTAGTGATTTTTTTTTTTTTTGTCAAATTTTTCCTCTTTCTATTTTATTTTTTTTGAAAAAGTAGATTCAGTGCGACAAGAACCAAGAACTGAGCATGAGCTCGGCCATGATATCTGTTGATGATAATTTGATGTGTTGATTCAAAAGGCAAGCATTTGGTGCGGCACGAAGCAAACATTGGACATGAGCTCAGATGGGGCCAAATCAGGTGTGACATATAACCAAAATTGGGCGTGAGCTTGATTTGGTGAAGCCACAAGATATGGCGTCAGACATCGTACACAGCGAAGAATTGTTGCCGAAGATGGTGGGCGGGGGTTGCTAGTGGTGGTGGCCCAACGTGATGTTGATGGTTGCCTCGCGGTGGTCGAAGACAGTGGCCTAAATGATAGCAGACGGATTGAGACAGGAAGTGGTGGTGGTTGGTTGTGTTCGATGATGTCGGTAAAAAATAATGGCGGCTAACTCAGATTGGAGACTATGGCGGCGGTGGCTAGAAAATAGGCTAGGTTGGCCCACTTGGGCTAGTTATTACTATCCGGTAATCCGAGACCCGATGCACGCATGAAGCATGTGAACTATGCCCATTTAGGTGATTATCGGATCGGGTGACGTGAATATGAATCGAACATGTCGCGAATGGATTGAGCCCACTGGGGCCGTTACCGGATCCAATGACTTGGAACCGATTTGCGCATGCAGCAGTGTGTGGTGTCCACTTGGGCCGATTATTGGATTGGGTAACCTGGATTCGATTCATGTGTGTCATGCGTAGACTGAACCTACTTGGGCCACTATTGGGTTTGGCGACTTGGATTCGATTCGCATGTGTGGTGCCCCAGTTATTGGATCAAGTAACCTGGATCCGATCCGTGGATCGGGTACCGATTCGCACGTGCAGCCCTTGTACCAACCCACTTGGGCCGATTATTGAATCCAGTGACTCGGATCCAACTCGTCTGTATAACGTGTATACAGAAAAGGGAAGGCAAACGTGAAGTTTAGGTGGCGCATAAATGCGCGTGCAATGTAAGTTTATGCTGATTTTGGCGGCATTGTGAGATTGGATTCCAAAATTTTGATTTGTGTACTGATCGATACGAAAGAACACTTGGAATGCATAGATCCAAAAAGGTAGTGGTTGAATAATTATGTGTAATTGTAACACCCTGAAATAAAAATTTAGTTAATTAAATTTAATTGTGTTAAATTAACCTTGGAACTACTATTGTTGGTTTGAGTATTGGAATTTCTGATTTTTGAGAAAATTAGGGTTGAGCGAACGATCGATGTGGGTGATCAAGTGTTCGACGAAACTCTGAGTTACAAACGTTCAATTTGGTACTCGAACAATCGATGGACGGTTATACAAACTTGGATTTAGACGATCCCATCCTTTTGAGCGTGCATGGGTTCGTTTTAAACACTGTTGTTTGATCCTTAGGCCTCATTTCATCAGTCCCAACCTCTGGAAACCTTAAAGTGAGAGAGAGAAGAGAAAGAAACAGAGAAAAGTTAGATCTTGAGGGCTTTCAATCAAGAGGAGGTAATTAGCTCTGCCTCTCTTGTTAATCTTGCCTTTGGTTATCACTTCTAGTTTGATTCTACTTGTTGTATAGTCTTTAGATCTTAGATTTGCTATGAAGTTTGGTAGATTGTGTTATTAGCAAGTTTTGATGGAGTTATGTGAGATTTGTTGGTTAGATGATCTTGGTATATGAATTACCATGTGATATTGGGTCATTGGAAGTGTTTATGTTCTGTTTACAACTTTGAGAATAGATCTATATGTTGATGCATGAATCTATGGTTAGATTAAGTTTTGGGTGGTTTAGAATGCATGAATGATTATGGATAAGTTTGGATGTTGTGTTCTTGTCTAGATCAATGTTAGGATGTTTAATAGGATGTTAGATCTTTGCTAGGCTGGGTTAGAATGGTTTGAATTGGTTGAGGCAATTTTTGGTCGATAACCAAACATTCGGTGGTCTAGTCAAACAATCGGTAATGTTCGATCGACCTAATATACGAATGTTCGATTAGTGGACAAAGTGCTTGTTCTGTCCTCATACCATGTTTTAGGATGTTCTAGCTTAGATTAAGTTTTGATTAGTGGTTCTTTCTCAGATTTCGAAGTTGGGGAGTCTTTGGACGGATTTCTGAAGGAGCCTTGCGAACTGGGTGAGTAAACTCACTAGATACACATTATTTTTAGTGGTAATTACATATCCCCCCATGAACTACTAACCTTCGTCAATATGCCCCCATGAACTGACACCCTCACCACCCGACTGCATCGAACTACCATTTATTTACCAAAACCCTCATTTCATCAATCAACTTTGTTAAATTAGACAGTCAACCCATCACAGGCGCTTGACATGGCATTTTAGCATTTTCTCCCACTTTCGCTCTCAGTTTGGATTGCTAAACGATGCTTATACCCTTCGGTTACAAGTTTCAACATTTGAAAATATCTTTAATAGTTTAATGACGTTTATACCCTTATCTGAGCAATGAAGTACCTCAATTGACCCTTGTCTTTCCTATTGGAATATTGAACTACCCCGACAAAAGTGAATATGCACGTGTGAGTCTCTCAATAAATTGAATCGTATAACCCAAAAAAAGAAGTTAAAGCCGCACTTTTCGTCTTTTAGATTTGAAACCCTAGAACAGATCTGCTACCAACTCATGTTTGAAGCTAAAATTTTTGAAGGTCTCGAACTTGAAGTCTTAACCCTCGCACTCAAGATCCGCACTGTTGTAAATATCATTTAATTTTGTTATTTTCATAAAAATAAAAAAATAAACTTTTCTTGTTGGAGTGAAAGCAATAGTTCATTGATTAATCAAAGATACTCCAAATTTTGTTACAGAACTGTGTATGAGCCACATTTAGTTCTTTTTTGTGATAAAGTACCATCTTGATATATATAGACTTGTGATTTGTTTGTTTGTTTGTTTTTATTTATTTATTTTGTTTTTTTTTTTTTTTTTTTTGTTTTTTTGTTTTTTTGTTTTTTGTTTGTTTTTTTGTTTTGTTTTTGTTTTGTTTTTGTTTTTGTTTTTGTTTTTGTTTTTATTTTATTTTATTTATTTATTTTTTTGATTTTTTTTTTCCTGAAGTGGTCTCGCATGGTCTTCATTTTCCCGTTTGTTGGTGATCCACAAAATTTATGTCATATTTCTTTATTTGTATTTCCCTTCTTTGTTTGTTTCTTTATCCGAAGTGGTCCCGAATGTTAGTGCATAGTTTTTGTTTTGTTTTTGTCTATTGTCCACAAGTCTGTTTTTGTCTACTCCGAGATGTTTTGTCCATCCTTATTAATTGAAAAGTAATGAAAAGTTGAATAAACTCATGCACAATTATTTGATAATCTTTATCGAAACTCTAAGTCCATGTTAATAACCTATCCTATAATTTTGTCCCATTAATTTTAGTTTTTTTTTTTTTTTTTTTTCATAATGTCTAAAAGTTTTATGTGTAGGGTCCAACAATAAACTTAGATAATGGGAAGTGACGATGTCATTTTTAGGGTTCATTTTGGGGGTAGGTTTGATAGGCAGTACAAGTGCACTTATGTTGGTGGGGATATAGGGTTGTTTGGTGAGCCATATGATCTAGATTATCTATCATTTTTTGAAGTTGAAATCATAGTTAAAAAAATTGGATCCCAACTAGGTGACCTGATTTACTATTGTGAACCTAATAAAGAATTTGATGATGGGTTGGTACTTAATATCTAATGATGATGTCGTTAGAATGGCTGAATGCTTTGTAGGACATAAACGTGTAGTGTTGTACACGGTATCATTTGCACATGCTATTGATGAAGTAAGTACAAATGTTAGTGAGGTCGAGGAGGATGAGGGTAGTGATGATGAGGAAAGAATGAGGACTTTTATAAATGACCCATAATGCTAGTCATTGATGAGCATTGATGACGATGCATGGGATGATAGAGGTGAACCAATGGCTGTTACATCAACCCGTGGAGATGACACTTCCACATCTGATGATGGGAATGATGGTGATGAGGAGGATGGTGATGGTGATGGTGATGGTGGTGATGATGATTGATGAGGTATCCTCTAATTTAGGCAGAAGTGATATCATGGTAACACTCCTTAAAAGTGGCGAGGAGAATGAGGTGGGTAGTAGGCCTAGGTTTGTTACTAGGATTTCAGAGTTTTATGATGTGGACATGGAAGACCCCAAATTGGTTGTTCGCATGACATTTACTTCGATGAAGTTTAGACAAGCAATGAGAGAATACAATTTGTTTAGAGGGAATGATGTTCAATTCATTAAAAATGATGGGGATAGGGTGATTGGAGTTTGTAGGAGTAAGAGTGATGGTTGTCCCTAGAGAGTTTATGGTGCATTGGTACCAGGTGCGCTAACTTTCATGCTTAAGTCATTGAACCCTACTCACCAGTGTACAAGAAAATACAAGTCTTCAATTATAACATTTAGGTAGATTGCAGATAGGATGGTCCACACATTTAGGACACAACCAAGCTATCCATTGGCAGCTCTCTATGAGGGTCTTAAACGGAAATGGAATGTGGATGTTACTACCAGACCAGTATAAAGGGCTAAGGTGAAGGCTAATAATCAGATAGAAGGCAAGCTAGGAGAATAGTACAACTGGCTTTGGGGTTATTGTGCAACATTGAGACAAACAAATCAAGGGAGTTGCATGTTGATGAAAGTTGAGAGGTCAAGTTTAGAGGTCCCACCAACTTTTCAAAGGCTGTATATGTCTTTGGTAGTATGCAAGGAAGGTTTTAGACAGGCTTGTAGGCCTGTGATAGGAGTTGATGGTTGTTTTCTAAAAGGAAATTATAAAGGGCAACCTTTTGCTGTTGTTGGAAGAGATCCAAATGACAACATTTATCCTATTGCAATTGCTATTGTTGAGGTTGAAACTAAGGACAGTTGGCCCTGGTTTCTAGAGACTCTTGTTGTTTACCTTGGTTTAAATGGCTTTATTAGGTGGACATTTTATATCTGACAGGTAGTTTGAATATTGAATTTGGTTTTCCATACAAATTCACTTGTGCACTCTATTTTATGCTTGGAGTTAACATATTTTCTTTTCTTGTGTTGTTTTGTGCTAAGGATTTGATTCCAAGCTTTGAGACAGTGATACCAAATGCTGACCATCACATATGTGTAAGACATTTGTATGCCAACTTTAGAAATGAGGGCCACAAAGGTTTATTGTTGAAGGATACGTTATGGAAGGCAGCTTCTGCCTATACAGTGCATGGATTCCAAAGGAAAATTGAGGAGTTGAAAAAAATGAGTCAACCAGTTCATGCTTACTTGGAGAAGGTGGACCCGTGTGGTTAGGCTAGAGCCTTTTTTGACGCCACCCTAAAGTATAACTTGCACATGAACAAGGCACATGAACAAGGCTTTGATAATGTATGGTTAATTCATACATTATCAAAGCCCGAGACAAACCAATAATTACAATGTTGGAAATGATTAGGAAGAAACTAATAAAGTGGTACCAAATGAAGAGGCATGGAATAAGGTCGTATGTCGGGAACTGGTGTCCGAAGATATTGGAGAAGTTGGAAGTGTGTGGAAAGGAGGCTAGAGAGTGCATTTCGACCTATGCTAGAGAGGGATTCTTTGAGGTGGAGTGTAGGAATAAACAGTTGTGGTTGACTTGACGTACCATACTTGTGGGTGTTGGTGGTGGGACATGACTGGCATTCCATGCCCACATGCCGTCTCGGCTATATTATATGATTCCTCAAAACTTGAAGACTACTTACATCAATACTACAGTGTTGACATGTACAAGAGGGCTTATGACCCATTGATTTTCCTAATGCCAAGTGAAAATCAATAAGTCAGGACCAAACAAGATGAGGTAGACCCACCTGTCTATAGAGCTGCCCAAGGCAGGCTTAAGAAGTTAAGGATAAGGGGTCCTGATGAGCCAAGGAATCCATACTGTATTAGAAAGTGTAGGGTAAATATGAGATGTTCACAGTGTAGGGAGGTTGGTCATAATAGTAGGACTTGCCCTAGGAGGAAGAAGGTATCCACTTCAAGTAGTTCTCGAAGAAGTGTACCCACTAGCATTGCAACCAAGTTGAGCTTTAATGATGTAAGTATTTATAAAAATGCATTGCAAACCGAGTTAATAACTATTAATCTTTGTTTTATGTTGCAGATTCCTTCCCAACCAAATGCATGTGACTCACAACCTACGCAATCACCACTACTTACACAAGAGGTAACCGGCCAATACTCTCCTACTTGGTTTAAGTTTGTATGAGTTACTATTGATTCGGACTGTTTCCTTTCCTTATCAGTGCATGCATCCTGCAGAAGAAAATATTTCAAGGCCCAACAAGAGACAAGCATCTACTACTGTTGGAGTAAGTATCAATATCATTTGTTATACTTATAATAATGGTGTTTTTCTAATGACGATCTTGCATATGTAGTTTGGTTTTAGCAAAAGGATGAAGAAAAGAATCCAGCGATGGATACTTAGAGGCTGTTAGGGGTAAGGGCATGCATACATCAAGTAATGTTGCAACTATGGATACTTAGCATTCTCATGCTGCTACTGTAAGTACATTTAACTTGTGGTTTATTTGCATTCTGATGTTTATCTTCTCTATATAAGATCATAATAATATACTTATTAACTCATCCATGTGTTGCACAGAAAAGTAAATCCACACTGCCATCCACAACTGTTGGTGCAAGATAGAAGACTTTGGGACTTAAATCTAGAAATGTAACAACTATTAGAAGGTCCAGTAGGTTGTTAGGTGCGTTTAAGAAAGTCTCATCTAACAAAAAGTCCTTAGATGTTGATCTTACTGGTGATAGGGGTGAATCAGCAAGGACGTCAAAAAGAGTAATTGTACCAACAGTGGAGAAGGGAATCCAGCAAATGGAAGGAAAGAAGAAACAGAAAAGACTTGTATGATGACATTGATAGGGAGGGATGTTATCCACTTGGTCTACATTTTGTTATGAAAGAACTTTTTGTTTGGGTTGTTGGAAATCTCCTCAAACTTTTGGTTGTAAACATTTTAGGGATTGTTAAACTTTTTGGGAATTACTGTTTATGTTGGTTGGTTGTAGCTGTGGTGTTTGTTTATGACAAGTTTGTTTAGTCTTTCAAGTTGTCTTCTGTATTTATACTTCTACCTATATATCAAGTCTTCGAGACATTTATAAATGTGTGAACAAATTATATGAATGGTGTGATTATGTATATCTAGTCCTTAATTGATTTACTAAATCAAATAGGCTGAAACTTTGACTTCTTAGTTTGAATACATTCGTTACTTTCATATAATGAAAGGTTATGATTAAATAGCACAGGTAATTAACCCATCACAACATCAACATTTGCATTAAGCTAATAAATTATTGGTCTTTAGATAATTAGTCATTACAAGTTTAAGAACATAAACCACATTTTCATGGTAGCCGTTTGTTGGAAAAATGTCCATTAAAGCACCATAATAATTGTCCCAAAACATATCTACAAAGACAACAAAAAAAATCTAGGAAACTGCCAAAAGTTGACTATGTATCTTTGATAGTTTTACTTGCATCTCATACTGAATTGCTTCAATTTCCAACTTAGCCTTCAATTTTGTAACCTCTTTATCCAGCTTCATGTCCCTGTGTTGCAAACGATCCAACACTCGATTAAAATGGTCACACATATCAGTATCTTTCCATTAGAAGAATCGACACGACCGACCAACATATTCAAATTAGAGGCCATATAAACAGAGGTTAGTCATCATTTGAAATCTAAAAATAAATGAAAAATATTGAGTTTATCAATTAAGCTTTGGATGTACAACCTACAAGTTTTTGAAAGAAAAAAAAAGGTTACCCAATATGAAGAGAAGAAAATAGAAGAGAAATTTCAAGACAATTATTTACAAATAATGAAGAAATTCTTACATCATAATTAACACAACCGTAAAACAATCGTCTGCAATTTTTCTCAGTAAAGGAAGTCTTCAAACATGCAGGTACTCCACAACACCATATGGGCTCCCCAAATGTTGCTTCGCTCTGTAGTGAACACACCATTTTACTTGAGAGAAAAGTTGAGTCCTTTTAGGTATACTATCTGAATGTTGAAGGAGCAAGAAGTGGTACTTTTAAAGATGGCCTATTCTTTTTCTTTTTCTTTATGATGTGTTTTTTAGCATCGTTTAACAATCCAAATTGAGGGCAAAAGTGGGAGAGAAAAAAAAAATGCTAAAATGCCATGTGAGGCGCACATGATGGGTTGACCGTCTGATTTAATGAAGTTGACTGATTGAAGGAGGGATTTGGTAAGTAAATGATAGTTCGATGCAGTCGGGTAGTGAGAATGTCAATTCATGGGGGAATATTGATAGAGGCTGGTAGTTCATGGGGGGAAAAGGTAATTACCCCTTATTTTTAAATTGTTTCATAACATGATTACTTTATACGATAAACTTGCATTTTTGCAAATTACATTAAATATATTTTTAGAACTCAGTGAACTCTAATTTGTTTATGAAAACATGAGTTAGATATGATATGATATAAATGATGATTTGTAAAAGCATATTTATAAAAGACAATGGGAATTGCATATAAACAAATGGATGATTAATGTATTAGTAAATTCTTTTTTTATATGCTCTCTGATGAGAGTTGACGATCCTTTATAATTACCAGTTAATTATATCTTGGGTATTATAGTAACGCTGGGCAGGAGGTACTCTCTGGAAAAGGAAGAAAAATAATTGAAGTCCTTAAAAAGTGGATCTGATATCATATAAAAGTTTATGAGGAATTATAAAATATGGAAAGAAAAAGTGGAAGCAAAGAGAGAGAAAAAGATACAAGGATTTTTGGGGTGGTTCAGTGCTAGACATCCATGTCCACTACTATGAGATTTTGTTTACAATACAAAGGTCCCCATTTATAGGAAAACTGTGGTAGATGAGAGAATACAAGTATTGTAATAAAATAAGATTTGGTTACAATCAAACCTAAATGGTGAATATTCTGACAAGGAAACATAACCAACCTCATATGCTTTTAAAATTCATCATGTAGTGGGTAAATTTGCTAATCTTAAACTAACCTAATTTTTTGTGACTCCTTAAAACCATCAATCTTGAGGAGGTTCAAATTGAGGTTTGGTGCGATTATAATTGCACACCTCTTGAAATGAGAAGCTATTTAAGGGTCTAGGTCAAACCCTGGACGCCATTTTGTCAGTCTGCAACCACCTAACCCTATAGAGAGGGAGAGGGGGGGAGAGAGAGAGAGAGAGAAAGAGAAGAGGAGAAAGAAGGATTTTGGAGGGCTTGTGGTCTTTACCTTCAAGAGAATTAAACCCTACACCCAAAGCTTGATTCTTTTCATGTTATGCTTGTCTAATCCTTGTTTAGTTTCTCTTTAGTGTGTTTTTGTGTGTGGGATTGTTGTTAGAATGTCCTAAAGTAATTTTGGTGGTTTGATGATGATTCTATGATTTGAAAGTTTGAGCCTTTTAAGAGACTTGGACTATTTCATTTACCTTGATTTGTATATCTTTTTTTTTCACTTGTAAAACATTTTTGTTTTACAACAAACTTTCCCTTAGAATGATAACCTTGGATGTAGCACCTCGGTCCCATATTGGGAAGAGATGAATAGCTCACATAAAGTAAATGGTTTATAAAGATACTCATGGGTACTAAGTCCCACATTGCCTAGTTACTAAGTAAAACTGGGCTTTATAATAGATTCTAGGAAAGTTCCAAATTGATTAGTCATTTTGGAGTGATAGCGCAGATGTGGCTAACGCTTTTCCTTGGGTCGTTACAAATGGTATGAGAGCCACCTAGTAATGTCAGGTCATGTGGTATTGGAGCATCGCATAACGTGGCCCTGACGAGGACGTCAGGGGTTTAAGGGGAGAAGTTTGTAACACCCCAGTCCCATATTGGGAAGAGATGAATATCTCACATAGAGTGAGTAGTTTATAAAGATACTCATGGGTGCTAATTCCCACATTGCCTAGTTAATAGGTGAAACTAAGCTTTATAATGAATTCTCGGAAAGCTTCAAATTGACTAGTCCTTTTGGAGTGATAGCGTAGATGTGGCTAGCACTTTTCTTTGGGTCGTTCCAAATTGTAACACCCCGGTCTCATATTGGGAAGAGATGAATAGCTCACATAGAGTAAGTGGTTTATAAAGATACTCATGGGTACTAAGTCATGGGTGCTAAGTCCTACATTGCTTAGTTATTAGGTGAAACCGCGCTTTATAATGGATTCTAAGAAAGTTTCAAATTGACTAGTCCTTTTGGAGTAATAGCGCAGATGTGGCTAGCACTTTTCGTTGGGTCGTTACATTGGAGGACCTTGCCATGTTGGTATTTGAGGAGTTGGATCATGAGTTGTCGGATTACTTGTGGTTCGATTATTCCGATGATTTTGGTGGTAAGTTCATAAGGAGTTTGTGGGTGTGGTACAATGTGTTTTGTCGCACCGACCATTGAGGACTTTGATGTCCCTATGGCTTTTAAACTCGGGTTGTAATATTTTAGTATTTGACTTGATGACTGGTCTTTGACAAAGATGCTTGATGATTTCCCTATGTCAAGTTATGTTATAACGTTTTAATTTTTGCTCTAGCTATTATGTGATGTAGTGTACGTAGAAATGGCAATCTTGTAGTATAAGTGACTTAGTCTTCGGTTGTTAACCTCTGGTCAGAGGGTCCTAATATCCAATGGGCTTATATACTTGATAAATTACTTTTTTGTTTTTTTTTTTGTTTTTATAAAAAGTTATACTTCATTTATAATCAATCATATTGTACAACAATAAACATGAAAACTAATGAAATTGTCACGGCCTCACATCGACAAGTACTTAAGGAGAGGGGAAGGGATGAACAATCTTTTAAGCAAATACAATAATTGCAACCCCCACTTCGTTGTGAACCAATCTGAGACGTTGGCAATTGCAAATCCCAGGAATACCTACAAAACATCCCCAATTTACGGATTAATGGTATGCACAAATATAAACAAATTCTATTTCTTCAATACCTTAACAAGTAGTATTTTAATTTAAAGTAAGTACTACAACTTTTATTATATATTCATTATAAACTGATGTGACAGTTCACATGACATTTATTATTTTAGTCACGTGACAATTCATATAGTATTGACGTAAAAATCTACATGGCAATTATCACGTCAGCCGCTAAAATGTAGATTGCAACGTGTCACTAAATTTTATAAAATGTGAAATGATACGTAAGTTTATAAGGAAATTGTAATACCCCGAGCATTTTCATTAAAACAAAAAGTATGTTTTTCTTTATAATCATTTGTGGCATTTCATTTATTTTTTTATTTTTTAGAATTTCACACAACTTTTCCACATTGAAATATAAAACTCTGGAGTTTGGATTGAAATAGTGGATCGGTCTGTTTGGGCTGACCAGATAGTTGTTAAATCACAATTTATCAAAAAGCTTAAATTTATAGGAAGAGATAATTTTAATCACTTAATTATATTCTAACAAAAGTAAAGTTCAAAATGTCTTACCTGAACGGATCCAAGAATGTAAATAGTTGAATATTGGCGGCCATGGATAATCATGTCCTCCAACATGGCAAGTGGTATGGTAAGCGAGGCACCTAGTGCGGCCACCAATGGTGAGGTCCAAACAACACCTAATGCCCTGTTAATATGGAAAGTATTTGGATTAAAAAGATAAGAAGCATTCGGACGCATAAAAAAGTGACACAGAATCTGTCAGTTAATTCAGAGTCTTGCTTGATTAGTGTGGAAGGGGGGGCGCTTTGCATAAATCCGATATTTTACCCCGCAATATTAGGGTACATAAAATGACTCTGCCCTAAAGAGTTCCATCAAAAAAATAAAAATAAAATAACATAGAGATTCCGACATTACCAGAAATAATCAGAGAGGAAACTTCCAGCAAAGCAGTTGGCAAAAACAACTCCGACCGTTTGAGCAGAGTCAGGAATTATGAATTTGGGTTCAATTCCTAAAGCAGTCAGCGGCCACACTGAAAAAGGAGACACCAAAATAACATTATCAATCAATCAATCAATCAATCAATCTAAAGCCACTGGTTGAATCCAAGAATAGAAAGAAATTTGGAGAAAGAAGACATTACGGCCTTGTTTGGCAAGAGAAAAAAAAAAAATTTCCTACCCCTCTTCATTTATTTCAAAAATAATCAATTTCAAAACATTCTAACTTTATATCACATTAATAATTTTTTATTATTATTTAAATAAAAAAAATTCACTACAATACAAAATTTTTTTACTTTTCTATACAAATTCTTTTTACTTTATATCACATCTATCACTTCTAACTCTCACTACTAATTCCCCTTTTCTTACCAAACAAGGCCTACATGTATCGAGGAGAAAGAGTAAAGTTGGTCAGAAGTTTGGTCTTACCTACCCACCAAAGGGAAACCAGGGTGAATAATCCAATATACCCAAATAACTTCTGCATATCCACCTTCTCTCCATCTTCCCCGGCAAACTTTTTAAGGAGCACTGCAGGATTTATTTTGTGAATGAGTCAATACTATGATGATTCGTTATAGTAAGGACAAAAAATCTTCGAAGTACAAATATATCGATCGGGATTTCTTGCAATTGCTTGTCCCTCGTAGAGCTATCATGTGTCTAAATGTTTGTTTAGACAGATGGGTCTAATAAGAAGATCTGTCGCGCCGCAATTGCATGAAATTGCGCGAATCTCGATCCCAAAGAGATTCTTGCTTCATTTGCAAATATATATATATATATATAAAAGTAGAAGATGTCTGACCTGCGAATAGTCCATCGGTAATAGCTGAGAGCAAAGCAAAAAGATATCCGAGGAAAGAATGGCTTCCGTTTCTGAGCACCAGACAAAGAGAAGAAGGCAAAGAGCAATCAAAACTCAATACAGAGCACACTGCAAGCCACAGTTTACGATTTGTCTTCCCTTTGTGTTTTTGGTTGTTTTTGAGATTCAGATTTCAATTAACGGTAAAAACTTGTTTGGCAAAATATGAGAGGACAAGAAACGTACGAGGATGTGGTTGACTCAGATTCATCCGTTGCCCATGTCTTCCCGCATGCTGTCATGGCAACACCAGCCATGCTGACGAAAACAGAAACCAAATTTACTACATTTATAGATTCTTCTCCAAGCAATGCACCGATTAGAAGAGTGAAAAGCCCTGAAGTCGAGAATAATATTGTTGTACTCGCAACGCTTGTTCTTTCAAGAGCCGCATTCATAAAATACTGCAAAAAAAAGAAGAAGAAAAAACATCAAATTTCATGAACACTTCTTGTTTCTGCATTGAGAATACTAGAAGGAAACAAAAAAATGTTACTGTTTCATCAGTCTGATCACCTCTGATGCAAACCAGATAGGACCGATGAATAAGCCTAACGTTGCAATTTCCTTTGTGATAAGCTTTCTATGTATCAGCATGTCTACATCATCTTTGCTATCAGCAAAAACAGTTGGCTTTCCTTCCTTTTGAGAATAATGCAAGTCTTTGGCACGTTTTTCATCAGCCAGAGGTTGCTGTTCTTCGATGTCAAAGTTGTGTACCGGAGGAGAATCAAGCACTTGGGAGGACTCAAACACACAACTATCAGAGTAACATCGCAGACGTTTGAGTAACCAATCCCGAATGAATGCTATTGGAAGATAAGCTGCCAACAGAGAGGTTCCAAGATATGTTACTGCAAATGGGTGCTTATACTCTGTAAAAATACCCTGTCGAGAAAAATATTAGTCAGGTAAAAAATTAGTACAAAAGCTCCACTATACATATTCTTCATGGAAGGGTTTGAATGATGCAGAAGTTCAAACATTGAGAGAGAGATCTCACCTGGGTGATTTCTGCAGAGGTGACCCACAGAATGACAACAGTGAAGATTAGGAGCATGCCTGCTCTATATCTCCAACCCATGGGTAGCGATCAAAGAAAGGAGATCGAAAGAGAAAGATGTTGAGGTATATGAATGTTGTGGAGGATAATATATATAGCCGACTTATGAGTTGTTTGGTAAGTAATTGTGTAATAGAATATTTATTTGAATAGTAGTAAAAAGTGATAGATGTGATATAAAATTTGTGAATGTTTTATAGAAAAGTGAAAAAATTTTGTTTTGTAGTGAGTTTTTTTATTTAAATAATAAAAAAAAATTATTAATTTGATGTAAAAAATGTAAAAAAAATTAAAATGTTTTTTATTTTATTTTTTTGAAAGAAGTGAAAAGGGAATTGAAAATTTTACATTTGGTTGCCAAACAGCTCCTTAAATATTATGGAAATTAGCTTTTGGTCTTAAAAGTAACCATATCTAGAAAATAAATAATTAAAAACTTGGGCAAACTGTCAAGCCCTTGTAATTTAGTGGTGGAGGTAAAAACTAGGCATCCAAATCTATCTGAGACTGGCAGACTCCTGATGCGGGCAGGGTTCGAGAATAGAGTAGGTCCTGCATGAATCTACTTCCACTAAACTTTGAAAAAACGGCCATCTTCTTCTTCTTCTTTTTTTTTTTTGTTCTTTTTTTCTTACTTTTTTAATTTTTTTTAAGAACAAAAATAACCCTAAAAAGTTTTTAATAAGACAAAAATATCATTATAAATTCGAAAAAAAAAAAATCTAAAAAATCAAATGAAAAAAAATATATCATTAAAAGAAAATGAAAAAAAAAATGAAAAATCAAGGGGTGGCCCAAATGGGGGTGACCGAAAGAAAACGAAAAAAAAAAATCAGTAAATATTTTTTTTTTGCAATAATTTTTAGTTTTAGTTTTATCCTTCTTAATTTTAAGAATTTTTATAATTGTATGAAAGGTTTTTTTTCTTTTATTGGGAGATATTAACATTTTTTTATAATTTAAGAAGGACATCGACAAAATCCATAACTTGGATGACATTGACAACTAGATTCTTGAGACATTAGGCAAAGCGCACCTCCCACACAGAATGACTAACCCCCTTTTTTATGCAATGCATGACACCCAAGAATATATAAGTACAATTATATTAACATTTGAATTATATATAATATCACAAAAAGGATAAATATTAGGCAATATAATGCATGACATCCAAATCTATATTATATATAATTTTTACTGCAAATTAAATGTACGTACAGTCATGCAGGAATATATAAAAAACGCGGCGGAGGGTATCATAAGTGTGAATGCATCCTAATAATTCTATGAAGAGAATATATACATATGCATTCACATCACTGCTGGTTGACTCCTTCTCTAACGTTGTTGACTCATGAACATGAAAAATATGATGATTTAACAAACGTTTCCAAATCAATTTTGACTTCCACTTCCTCCATATACATCCTTCCTATCATCTTCCAAGTCAGAAGAAAAATACTAACAATAAATCATTTTTGATGACGCATGCATATGCATCATATATATAGGGTTAAATTTACTTTCGACCCCTTTAACTAACCGTTATTTGTTTATAAACCCTCACAAATTGAAGATGTGACACTCAGATTTATCAAATTACCATTTTGTTACAATTAAGCTATTTTTTTTTCAAAAAAAAAAAAAAATCCTATTTTTATTTTTATTTTATTTTTTTTAAAAGAAAAACAAAATTTCATACAAATTCTTTCTATACTGATCGATCAAAACTTAATCTATGTATTTTGGTATTTAAACAATCTTTATTTTATATGTAAATTTAATTATTGTTTTTAAAGAAAGTAGGGGTATTTTTGAAAGCATAACAGAAAAAAATTGCTAAATTACAACAAATTGGTAATTCGATAGATCTAAGTATATTAAACCCATATATATGAATGATATATCAGATTAATTAAACATATATGAAGAAGAAAAGTGTAGGAATTCTTGACAAAGCAGGGGGGGGGGGGGACCCATAAGCACTAAGTCGGTGTTTTTTAGAATATCGACGTTACATAGTTGTGTAGATCTGAATTATTGGTAATGGTGGGAACGCGTAAACGAAAATTAGTGTTAATTAATTGAGACAAATTTTGATTAATTAGGGTATTAATATATATATATATATATACTCTACGATCGATCATACTCATACAAAACCCTTCGATCACCTAAATGCCCATAGAGTCTAGAAACTAGTATAATAAAATCCCTCGCATTTGCTTCAGTGTGCTTACACCCAACCCCATTATTATTATTATTATTATTATTATTAAGATTTATATGGTAAGACTGGTGACTTGGAGTTGATACCCACAGATTTGACAGATTTGGTACCTTAATACTTCTCACTTCTCTCAACCGAAATTCTCATAAATTGCTCACCTCATGTACAATTAGGACTGAACATGCAAATGTGATTTATTTGCAATATTTGTATTTGCATTTGCAAAATACGGATATCAGTTTAGATATTCATATCCGCGTCGTTATTGTCATTATTAAGTACGGTTATTATCCGCTATCCGCAAATAAATTACAATTCCAAGATAATAATAATAATATTACAAATTCATAACATAAAAAACATAAATTGTCTACATATAATATATATATATATATATATATATATATATATAAAGGTTACGTGGATGCGGTTTTTAACCATATCCACGTACTCTGAAACTGCTATCTGCATCTGCACATGCGGATAATGGTTTTTGCTAACCGCATCTGCATGTGTGGATATCAGATAGTGGATAGCTGTAACGGATGCGGGCACTTAATATCCACCTGCATGTACACCCTTAGTGACAACAGTGAAACATATTTCAATTATGTTTTGTCAAAGTTGATTTTTATACATACCCTCAAGTTTGGAACATTGGGGTGCCCAAGTATAATAGAAATTAGTAATGCTACATATCACACAAACATTGATTCTAAAAATGTGACGTGACAAGGTCTAATAATCATTGAATATATTTTCTTTTAAAACAAATCTGACCCAAGGGTTATTAGACTATGCTTGATGTTAAAGTATTGATTAAATGATTAAATATGCATCTTCCTATAAACTTAAACTTTTAAATGATTTAAAACTTGCCACGTTAACTTTTTTGGCATTACTCAATTTTATAAAATTGTTTTGTTGTTGTTGGGGAATTATTATTCCTCAAAGTCCGAACAAGACCATGACCGAACCAGTGGGCCCAGTTAGTCCGATCGAACCGAAGAGGCCTGGCACGACCCGTTCGGTTGTCAAGGTCTCGGATATCCATTACAAAGACCTATGAATGTCCTCAGTCGACAGGACCGAGGATAGGTGCGCTTGAACAGCCCCGGAACATCATCATCTCAGGAATGCCAGAAGAACATACAAAAGCCTTATATCCAATTGATCACAGGAACAACTTTCTAGGAAACACCACGAGGCGATATGGATGAAACATGCTGAAATGTTTATCCTGATATTATGGCCGGAATTCACTAGATAAGGCTTGATCTCATAATCCATAACAAGGCTTAGAATGACTATATCCCGAGTTTCCCGCACAAGACCATTATCCTATAAAATATGGGATAAGATACCTAATACTTATATGAAATCAGCTAATAGGAAGTATACTACACGAACTGGACTCTTAGGAAGATAAGTCTGATCCCATACAATCTAGGGATCAGACTCCTAATTGAATTTTATCATAGCAATCTAATTATCTCAGAACTGTGTGCTTATAAATAGGCTGGTACCCTAGATACGAAATTAACTCTAATCTCTCTGACTTTACTCTGCTCTCGATACTCTTTGAAATTGTCTATTAGACTCTGACTTAGGCATCAGAGTGGGATTAGTCGGCACCCCCGACAAACTGTTTATTATTTTGTAGATCTTGGAGAAAGTGAATCAAAAGGTGACACATCCTCAAACCGAAAACTGTACCAACAGTTTGGCACCGTCTGTGGGAATGTTTTATCGTTTTCTACTCAAAACAAATCTGCAATGGTGACTACACGATCGAATATCCATGATGACATACTAGCTCCTAATCTTGCCAACCTTGAAGCTACAATAGCCAGCCCAAACGAGCGACTTGCCCAGATGCAAAAGAACGTGGAAGACCTGACAGTACAGAATGCTGTGTTGCAAGCTGCTCACAATCCAAAAGTGCACGCCCCCCATCCAGAACAATCCCATACACCAATAATTGTTCCACCCCATTTCGAATCCCGAGAACAAAGAAGAGCATAGCCACACTGGTGGGCGACAAGGAGATCTGAGCCATCACCAAGAAGGATCTGGTGAGAAGACTGAACACTGAGAGGTTCCTCTCCAGAATCCTCCCCAAAGTGAAGCTGAGAAGCGGATGAAAGATATGAGCACCAAGTTAGAACAGAGATGTGATCTTTAATCCGAGGTGGTCCAGCGAAACGACAAAGGAAAGGCTTCCCTAGTGGACAACCTCTTGATGAAGATAGCATCACCATTCACCGACCAGTGGCCACTTTCCTTCTCCTCAAGAAGTTCAAAGTCTCGGACCTGCCGTACACCGAACTCAAAGATCCGATTGAGCATTTGCAAAAATTTTGAGCTCACATGGATATCTACAGGATACTCGACGAAGTGGCATGTTGGGCATTTCCTCTCGCTTTGTCAGGCAATGCCTGGAATCTATTGAGGAAGCTTCCCCCAAAGTCTATCAACGACTTTGATGGTCTTGGAAAGATGCTCCTAACACAGTTCTTGCCCAGGAGAGTGAGAAGAAAGCCTTCTGGATCCCTGATGTCCCTATATTAGGATCCCGATGAGTCATTGAAGGACTATTTCATGAGGTTCAATTAGGAAAAGCTCGACACAAAGGGTGCAACAGACGATTTCATCTACGGTGCCCTGTTTCAAGGAATCATGAAAGAATGGCCCCTGATGGTAGATCTAGCTAGGAAACCACTGCAGATCCTTCACGAGTTCATGGATAAAGCTGAGGAATTCATAAACCAAGAGGAGACACTCCGAGCTCTCCTGGGACCTGAGCCATCTTAGGCATCAGCTTCTGAGATGCCTAAGAAGAAAAAGAACGTTGACCGAGAAGAGAGCTTCACCGACTTCAAAAAACCCAAGAAATTGTTCAAAGACTAAAACTGGACTCCCCTCAATGCCTCGATCAACCGAGGTTCTCATGGAGGTGAAGAGAGATCCCGCATACCAGAAGCTAAGGCCGATACTCAGGAAGCTGCCCGTCAGAACTGTAGACATGTATTGTGTCTTCCATGAGTGCAAGGGCCACAATACCGAGGGATGTATATCCTTACGGCTCTTGATCAAGAAATTCATCGAGAATGGGAAGCTTGTTCGGTTCCTTGTCACTCAGAGGAATCAACAGGATTAGGCTCGACCCCAGCAGCCTAGAAGAGACCGGGATCGAGAACCCAGATGACAAGAAAGAAGTCAGGAAAGGACTCGTGAAAGAGCCAGGGAGCCTACTCCCTGAGCAAACGACTGGGAGAGGTGTGAGAGAAGTAGGAGCCGAGCAAGGCCTGGAGGCCATGACAACCTTCCCAACATCCACACTATATCAAGCGGATTCGGAGGAGGAGAAACCAGCTCGACTCGGAAGGCCTATACAAGGCAGTTGAAGAACTTTCAGGTATATTCCGTGGACAGACTTGTGAAGTCAAGAAGATGCAAAACCCTGGTTATAGGGTTCGTTGATAAAGATTATGTGGGAGTATCACTCCCTCATACTGATGCGTTAGTGGTGACTTTGGCTATCACCAAACACAAGATATTCCAAATTTTGGTATACAGAAGCTCAATTGATATCTTGTATCATTCAGCCTTCGATCATGTGAAGATTTCCCGGGATAAAATTGTCCTGGCCAGATACCACTTGGTAGGTTTTGTAGGAGAAGAGGTCTTACCAGTCAATTCTCGGTCATTGCAGAAACATTCCAGAGCCAGAAGACTAGAATGGTGAAATTCCTGCTAGTGGACAGACCCTCGGCTTACAACGCCATCATTGGAAGAATAACACTAAATGAGCTGAAAGCCATGACGTTTACTCCACACCTGAGCATGAAGTTTCTAAACGCAAAAGGAGTCAGAGTAGTGGAAGGTGACCAAGTAGCGGCCCAACAATGCTACAACACAATCTTAAAGAGTCCCTGCCGAGAAGACAAACCTCAAGGAGAAAACTAAAGAAGATGGAAAGTAGCAATCACAATTGGGGGAGCCAATTGAAAATCTAGAAGAGTTTGAGATCGGAGATCTGGGATTGAAAATATGAGTAGGCTCGCACCTCCCCCAAATAATAAAAGAAAAGTTGGTGGCATTCCTTTGGCGTAATAATGATGGATTTGCATGGTGCCACGAAGATATGCCAGGGATAGACCCTTCAGTAATACTCCACAATCTAAATGTGGACCCAAGCCATAGACCGATGAAGCAGCGAAGAAGAAGTTGTACCTCGGAACGAAACCAAGCCATCGTTGAAGAGGTAAAGAAGCTGCTGCAGGCAGGATTCAGAAGAGGTGGACTACCCCGAGTGGCTAGCCAATGTTGTGCTTGCAAAGAAGCCCAACGCAAATGGAGTATGTGTGTCGCCTTCACCGACCTGAACAAGGCATGCCTGAAAGACAATTTTCCATTGCCTCAGATGGGTCTCCTAGTAGACTCGATGTTTGGACATGAGTTGCTCAGCTTCATGAATGCCTTCTCGGGATACAACCAGTTCACATGGATGAGGCAGACCAGGAGAAACCATCCTTCATCACCGATCGAGGATTGTACTACTACAAAATGATGCCCTTCGGCTTCAAGAATGCCGGAGCCACATATCAAAGGTTAGTAAACAAAATGTTTCAAGATCAATAGTCAAGAATGTTGAAGTTTATGTCGATGATATGCTAGTGAAAAGCATACAAACAGCTGAGCATATAGCTGATTTGAGACAGACCTTCCACACATTGAGGCAATACAAAATGAAGTTGAATCCAACCAAGTGTGCGTTTTGAGTCTCGTCTGGAAAGTTCTTGGGATTCATGGTGTCATAAATAGGTATTGAGGCCAATCTCAAGAAGGTTAAAGTGGTTCTAGAGATGCAACCACCTAGAACCATTAAGCAGTTGCAACAACTAACTAGGAGGATAGTAGCTCTGAACTGATTTATCTCCCGGTCTACTAATAAGTGTTTGTCTTTTTTCAAAATCTTGAGAAAGGCATTCACCTGGAGCGAAGAATGTGAAGAGGCCTTCAACAAACTGAAGGAGTATTTGATGAACCCGCCATTACTGAGCCGATCGACTGAGGGTGAAATACTCTATCTTTACCTAGCTGTATCTCCCTCGGCTGTAAGCTCGGCATTGATCAGAAAAGACTTGGGGATTCAGAAACTAGTTTACTTCACCAGCAAAGCACTTCATGGAGCTAAAGAAAGGTATCCCCTTATTGAAAAATTAGCCTTCGCTCTAGTCATCTCAGCTCGGAGGTTAAGACCATACTTCCAAGCTCATGCTATTCGGGGATTGACTAAGTACCCTATGAAGAAGGTATTGTAGAAGTTAGACCTTTTGGGAAGACTTGTGAATTGGGGGATTGAGCTTAGGCAATTCGACATTGGGTTCCATCCCTAGACAGCAATCAAAGGTCATACTCTAGCTGACTTTCTAGTAGAATTCTACAACATTCCCGAGAGTGAAGAACTCCCCAAATAATTTAGTTGGGTGGTCTACGTGGATGGGTCCTCGGCAAACAAAAAAAGTGGCACCGGAATTACTCTCACCAACCCAGAAGGTGAAGAATTTCAGTATGCCATCAAGCTGGATTTTATCACCACGAACAACGAAGCGGAATATAAAGCTGTTCTTGCCAGATTGTCCATAGCCCAAGAGATGGCTGCTGCAAATGTGGAAGTCTGTAGTGATTCCCAAGTGGTGGTCAGCCACATCCAGGGAGAACTCGAAGCTCAAGGGGATACAATTACCAAATACCTCGACTAGGTACGCAAATGTCAATCTTACTTTAACAGGGTGGTACTGTCAAAGATTCCCTGAGAGGATAATGTCCGAGTCGATGCACTATCCCAATTGGGATCTGGCACTGAATAGGAAATTGAAGCCTCAGCACAAGAAGTGATTATCATGACCAAGCCCATAATAGCTCCAATGCGAGACATGATGCCCGTAGATGAAGCTCCATCCGAACTTGAATGGGCCACGAATATCATTCAATACTTGAAGAATGGATTGCTACCCAAAGGGAAGGCACACTCCCGAAAGGTGAAATTGTAGTCAGTTTGGTACACGATGGTAGAAAGAATACTATACCAAAGAGGGTAGACAATGCCCCTTCTCAAATGTCTACCTAATTCCGAAGCTGAATATGTGCTGAAAGAGATACATGAATGTGTCTGCGATAATAACTCAGGGGGTCGGATGTTAGAGAACAAAGCAATGCGGGCCGGTTATTATTGGCCTACCATGAGTAAAGATTCGGTCGAGTTGGTAAAGCATTGTGATAATTGTCAGAGGTTCACCTGAGTCATGAAGAATCCTCTCGAGAAGCTGAGTTCTATCTCTTCACCATGGCCATTTGCAAAGTGGGGTGTTGATATTATCAGACCAATGCCCCCCGAAAAAGGAAGCAGGAAGTTCCTAGTTGTTGTTGTGGACTACTTCACCGAATGGGCAGAAGCAGAAGCACTTGCCACCATCACTACCGAGAATGTAATGAATTTCCTATGGAAATCAGTCGTATTCTGGTTCGGGATACCTCATGTATTTGTTACCGATAACAGAAAACGGTTTTGATTGTGGACTGTTTTGAAAGTGGTGTGCGAGCTTTCACATCTAGAATTACTACTCAACTTCGATATATCCTCCAGCTAATGGGCATGTCAAAGCAATGAATAAGACCTTACTAAGAACTTTGAAGAAGAAGTTCAACCAAAAGAAAGGTGCTTGGGTAGAATTCGTCCTGGAAGTGCTATGGTCATACAGAACAACCATCCGAACCCTGACCGGGAAAACCCCTTTTCTCCCTAACGTAAGGGATCGAGGCGGTGATCCTGACCGAGGTCGGTTGTGATGTCCTGAATATTATTAACCATTTTAAAGAATAAAATCTAATGAATAAATGACTAAAATTGATTAGACAACTGGAAAATACAGTAGGACGCGCATAGAATGTTTTATAGTCCAAAGAAATAAAGTATATAAGAGGAAAATGTGAGAAAATGAATTAGAATGGGATGGAAAATTGAAAATAAATGAAATAAGTAAAATTAATTTGGCGCGTCCGGATGGCACAAGAGGCTCATCCAGACGGTACCTTATCAGCACGTGGCGAGTGCCTCATTTCACGTGCGTCCAGGCGCCTGGCTTAATGTGTTCGGACGGCTTGCAATGAGTGGTGCATGCCCATTTAAATGGAGTGCGTCCTGATGATGGTTAATGTCTGTCCAGACGGCCTCCTTAAATGGCACGTGTTCGGACTGTTTATGATGCCCGTCTGGACGGGGTTTGTTTTAAGAGGGCAGAATACTCTTTTCTTCTCCACAGCTCCGAAATTCTCTCCTATTTCTATACGGTTTTTCATCTAAAAACTGTGATATCTTGAAATCTAGCCGTCCAATCTTAGATCCGACTTCAATAACGTAATCATCGAAGCCCGATCTACATTTTGATCGAACATTTTGAGGTAAATCACTAAACTCGCATTTTTGGAGATTTTTAATAAATCTTTTAGAAATGAGTTTAACTTGGTATTTTCTCTAGATTTTGTATGGTTTGGAGTTGCTAGGAGTTTCCCGAGCATTTGGTCTTGGCGTGGCAAATTTTTGGTAAGTTTTCATAGACCCTAGTTTATGGGTATTTTGATAAAATGCTATTTTATTGCGATTAACCCTAAGTAATGCTTATGGGTTAATAATATTGTGGTTATTAAAGTGATTAAAAATTATGGATAAATATTTAGGAGTTTTAGGGTTTTATGGGTAAATTAGCAATGTGGCTTTTGAGCGATTCAAAATGCTACCTAGTTTGTTTATTGGTTAGAATACTAAATAATACAATGTATTGTGTTTTTAGTGGCACTTTATTGTTGAGCTTTGAGTCGTTTGGAAATTGGGAGTACAAGCGATCTGAGGTGAGTATTTTACTCACTGAGAAAATATATATTTTTATATTTAATAGATTGATAAAAATATATATATTGTTTATGAAACCGAACCAACCATATGATGAAATATATGTTTTGGATAATTTGATTAGTTTGATTATATTCAATTATATCAATGATGTTTAAGAATTGATGCATGAGTGAAGTGTGTTGAATTGCTTTAAAGAGTTTGAGTGTGTGCTGCGGTTGGGATTTAAATTATGCAAATTGTTTGATAACATGTCATGTTGAAACTGTTTATATTTTATGAAGAAACTATGTTTTGAATGATTTCAAAGTGTTTGATGAAATGTTGGATTTGTTTAGTTTTAAGGGAACTTGATTTAGCAACTGCATGATTTTAAAGTATGATACAGTAGTGAAACATATACTGGTCAAACACAGAGCATAGAGCATGCAGTATAGAGCATACATGCAATAGCAGTACAACAGTAATAGAACGCAATAAACATAATTAAACAGCAGTTATCAACATCGTGTGGGACGTAAGCCCCAGTAAACCCAGTTTCATGCATATCATATATAGTATTGTTTTATGAGTGATGTTTTTATGTTATGAGTAGCTTTTACTAGACGTGTTGGTATGCATAAGTGTCTTAAATGAAAAGCACTTATGTATATTTCTATCGAATGGTCGCATGTGTTTAAGAATCATTGAACTTGAAAGTACATGGATTCATGATTTCCCAAGTGTGAGTAATGGCATATCTATAAGTAAGAAGGTTGACTGTTATTTTTCTTCAGGAAAGACGTGTTAGCATAATTGAGTTTAACTCTAGTGCTCATATGATCTACTAGCGTTCAAGGCTTGAAGCTGAAATAAGATTAGAGGTGGTGTTGCGAGTATTATGTTGAACGATGATATCATAGTATGGAAGAGTAAGACGCCATGTTTTATTGCTTAAGACCAATGTGTTGGCGTGATATCTGTGATGGAGTGATCGTGTGCACATATGTCTGAGCCATCGTTGAAAAGTATTATTATAGAGGGGTCTATATGTAGAAACTTCCAAGCGGTAGACTGAAACTTTTACAAATGTTCATAGCTATATAGTATGCCTTAAATGTTTTCTGAATAGTCGGTGTTTATTGTATTAGCCATTGGTAAATTATGGCTGCTATAGTGCTCGCGTAACTAAAAATAAAATAAATGTTAGTTCTTTGCGAAAACTTAGTTAGTTGAATATAACTGAGGTCTCGATATGTTTTATACTGAGACGGTGGACTCATTCTTTCACCTTTGCAGATGTAGATACCACCACAACCGTGTAGATGATATTCCTATGATTGCAGGTACTCCGGAGCTGGATGATGATCAGGTAGCGTTCTATTTGGATTATTACGATTGAAGCCCGTAGCGACAATCGTAGTGGGATCGACTATGGTGTCCTTATTTTGAGTACTTTTGTATATGACTTGTGACGCATGTGTCACGTATCATTTTGTATCAGCCATTCTTTTGTAATAGTTACATGTAGTTAAGCCTTAAACAGATAGACTTGTGTTATGGCTCACTTTTGTATAGATAAGAGGTTATTTATAGTTATGCTTTTCCGTTCTGTTTGATGGTATCATGATGTATTCCGCTGTAAATGTAACTCAGTAAATTAGGTGCATGTTATGGGCATGTGCCATATTGTTGGCTGAGTGACACATAGTCGTGCCACTGTGAAGACTCATTATACGTTTTGTATAAAAAAAAATAAAAAAAAAAGGCATGTCACATGGGTTCTCTGAGCTTTATGGTATCTTACTACAATCCGAGACTCAATGATGAAGGAATCAACTTACATCTAGACCTATTGCAGGAAAGAAGAGACGAAGCACAGATCACATAGACTACCTATCAACACCGAAGAGCTTACTTCTTCAACAAAAAAGTGAACCCCAGAAAATTTCAAGTCAGAGATTGGGTTCTAAGGAAAGTGAGCCTGATGACCAAGGACCCGACAGAAGGGAAGCTCGCACCCAAATGGGAAGGTCCTTACCGAGTGGTCAAATGTCACAAGAAAGGAGCTTATCATTTGATCTCAATCAATGGCAAGCCATTACCAAGAGCATGGAATGCCGAGCATCTAAAGAAATATTACATGTGATTCCTATGTACTCTGAATTTCTCTGATATATGACAAATAAATTCATCTTTTCATCAATTGATTGTTATGGCTCGCATCCCCTCGAAACAAGGTGATAGTCAGAATGTGATTGTGGCTTCATACAAACTGACCAACTTGCCTTCTTGGTCATAACTTAGACAAACCTGAATATTTGTCCAAGTTATAAGGGGTAGCTCTGAAAAATTGACTAGTTACCTTCCTCGGTCATAACTTAGACAAACCTAAATATTTGTCTAAGTTATAGGGGGTAGCTCAAAAAAATCGACCGGTTACTTCCTTCGGTCATAACTTAGACAAACCTGAATATTTGTCTAAGTTATAGGGGGTAGCTCGAAAAAATCAACCAGTTACTTCCTTCGGTCATAACTTAGACAAACCTGAATATTTGTCTAAGTTATAAGGGGTAGTTCAGAAAAATTGACCAGTTACCTCCCTCGGTCATAACTTAGACAAACCTGAATATTTGTCTATGTTATAGGGCGTAGCTTGAAAGAAGCGACTGGTTACTTCCCTCGGTCATAACTTGAATATTTGTCTAAGCTATAGAGGGTAGCTCGGAAAAATCGACCGGTTAGTTCCCTCGGTCATAACTTAGACAAACTTGAATATTTGTCTAAGTTAGAGAAAGATAGCTCGGAAAAGATGAGAGGTTATCTCCCTCGGAAATAAATTTAGGCAAATATTATTTGGGGGGTAGCTCGGTTATGATTTACTAAGTTATGAATTACTCGGTTAGATACTCTCTCAAAAATAATTTAAATGAATTGATTATTTGTCTAACTTATTAGGTGGTAGCTTGGCAATAATCATAACACACAGAACAATAGCAAATTCAAGAAATGAAGATTTCATTGAAGAAGTTTTTCATTATATAGAAGATTCAAGGAAATACAAAAGTTCAGAACAAAAATTTACAAGTCTTCACCCACAATTGCATCTCCATCCTCGGTTGCATTTTTACCCTTAGTTGCAACGTCGGATGTGTGCTTGGATTCGAAAGAAGATGACGGCCACCATGAGGGTTTAGAGCATTTTCACCCCAGTTCGGTACATCTAGAAAAAATTGCACTCCCAAACCTTCAAGCTCTAAAAGTCCTTGATCCGGGACATCCAGAATGGTTAAAGTCATAGTCTCGGGCTGAAAGTCAAATCGATTGGGATTGAGAACTAAAGTCCTGAAGTTCTCAAATCCCCAGGTGAAACCTAAAGACCAGCCTAGGTCCCAGATCCACGGTACGAAGGAGTGTTACTTGAGCAACCTCTTTGTCTTTGCCCTGTAATGATTGTACTTCCTCCAAAGCTTTTTGTACCGGCTCTCGGCATTCTTTTGCTACTCGATTGCAGCTGTTTTCTTGGCCACAACCTGATCCTTCTCTGCCGAAGCTTGCTCCTTTTCTTCCCTGGCAATGTTTAGAAAAGCAGCAATTGTCATCCTCTCGGGCTTGGAGGCATTGAGCTTGGCAGCCAGACGGTCTTTAGCTTCATTAGCCTCGGTTAGGTCATTAAAACCCGATCTAATGTTGCCTCAGATTCGTGTGCCCGAGCCTCAAATGCATCACGCTATTTTCTGCTCTCCGCAAGCTCTCGATCCTGAGCCACGATTTCTGATCCCAGGCTTTAACCTCATTCTCGAGGCTTGTGATCCGGGCTTGCATCTCGGCCACTTCCAACGAAGGGTTGGCATTCATATGTGCCTAGTAGTTCTGCCACAATGCGGCCACCTTGACTATGAACTGAAAGACCAAAAGAAATATGTTAGTGAAAAATTGACTAAGTACGAACAGGAAGTTTAGCCCCAAAAAAGAAAACCTTACCAGAAAATGAGAATGAATGAGGACTCCAACAAATCTCTCAAGGTTTGTCGTCCTGGCACAAGAGAGGAAGTTCCGGAATGACCGAAGTGATAGCCTCCAGGGGGCATCACAAAAGACCTTCCCTCAAGGACTGAATCAAGGGTCTCCGATCGGAAGCACTTGCTCCGCTAGCAGCTAGCATTGAATAGGAAGGTCATTCCAAGCCTGTCGCTAATCTTCATTTCAGACTTTTTACTCTTCTTCAGCCCGAGTCGATTGCTCCCCTTCTGTCCAAGCTAGTTGTTGATCTCAGGTTTGAATATTCACCCCGAGGTGGACTGGCACAGAACCGGAAGGACCTTCAACTTGAGTAGATCCAGGTTCAGCTTCTAGAGGTCGAGGAGAAAATGAATGATCCGAATTCATCTCTTCCACTTCACCTTCCTCTGGGCGGCGAAATAAACTCGTCACTTAGCCAAGGCAATTACACACATGTTAGTTTAGAACCTCAATCCGGGACCTCTATGCGACACCTCCAACCATTTCCATCTCAGCATCTTTGCGCTTCCTTGTGCAAGTCTTCATCTGATGAGGACTAGCCAATTGTAGACCAGCTCCGATAGTTTCCTCTTCAACCACACGATGAGGGGTCGGACTTCTTTCCCCCTCGAATATCTGCTCATCTGCCACCCGGACGCTCAGAGTAGGTACCATCTCTATTCTGGGCACCTCCCGATATCTTGAAGCCTCAGGTGGGGAAACTTTCGCGATCCCAGGAGTGGCCTCGATGCGAACTTTAAGCACGACTTCTCGAGCTATGGCAGTGATCGGTTGCTTTGCATCCCTCATTGGAAGCACACACCTCAAGTTGGATGCAACCAACGGTTGTCTTTGAATCTTCGTCACAGGGGCTTTCTTTGGAGCATTGCCCTGTACAGAGGCCTCAGGTACATCAGTCTTCTTCTTCTTCATCGATCTGCCCTTTTTGTCGAGCAAGACCTTGTCTCCTGGGATAACATATCCGAGATATGCCCTCATGTTGTCGTCTGTTACTATGTTGTCAAAGTTAATTTCGTCAGTGATGTTCTTACCATCTTGGGACCAAGAGGTCATCTTGGTAACTTCGAACTAATTGACAATGTTCCATTGCAGGGGCTCCCGCAAGTCGTCAACAAGGGGCCTCCATTCCCAGGGAATCCTCTGATCCTTGGGAAGCTCCTCAGAACTAGAGCATTCCCACTCTCCTGAGACCAGAAAGAACTGTTGCTCCCAAAACTTGTTGTTCGAGTAACTATTCTTCAACAAAATGAATATAGGGTTCTGGTGAACCTGAAGCTCCACTACCTTGTCACGCTTCATGGACAACCAGTAGAGAATTTAAAAGCATCAGGATGCTCATCCGAGTCCCGAGCATCATCGTCCATAGGATGTAGGGGCGAATAGCACCTCCACCTGTTTGGGATGAACTAGCTCGGGGCGATCATCAGGAACAATAGAAGTTCCCAAGCAATCTCCGAGAACGGAAGCCGGAGGTTGGCCATGAACATCCGCTCAAAGAGGGTAACCTCCTCGCCGTTGATGGTCCAAGTGTTAGGATCCTGAAAGTGGAGTTGGGCAGAGCAGTGGAGGTCATAGTTGTTGCGAAGGACACGCTCGTCCTTCACACTTAGAACCGCCTCCCGGCGATTCTCTAACACCACCAAAACATTAGCCTCGGGAGCTGGAGAAGCTCCCTCGACATGAAGTTCCTGGCATTGAGCTCGGGATAAGCATTTCCTAGGGAAGAGTTGCCGAATTCAAAGTGGGAAGACACTTTCAGAAAAGGTTGGGTAAAAATCGGGAAGCTTAAGAGAAAAAAATGCAAGAGAGCTAGGGTAAGAAAGTTTGAAAGCGTAAGAAGTGAAAAGTAAAAGTGAAAGATATATATAGAGGAGGTGTAATAAATGCACCAACCAGACACGTGTACCCGAGAACCGAAGAGACACCCATCAAGTCATTAGATGTCAGCACGCGTACCCAAGAACCAAAGCATCACCATCAAATCAGCCGTCAGTGCCAAATCGAGATTCGAGGAGTCATCAAAAAGGTGACGCCTCGAATGACGACTACTACTCGGGAATCTAGGCGTCATCATTACTTCTGAAAAAGGCAGCTGCGGCGTTAAGTGTGTGTTTCATGGAAGAATTTGAAATAAACGCAATGATTAATTCTCTTAAATTCAAATAAAAGAATTTAGGGGTAACTGTTGGGGAATTATTATTCCATAAAGTCCGAATAAGACCATGATCGAACCAGTGGGCCTAGTCAGTCCGACCGACTTGAAGAGGCTAGACATGACCCGCTCAGTCGTCAAGGTCTCGGATATCCATTGCAGAGACTCATGAATGTCCTCAGTCAGCAGGACCGAGGATAGGTCCGCCTGAACGGTCCGAAACATCATTGTCTCGGGAATGCCAAAAGAACATATCGAAGCCCCATATCTAGTTGATTCCGAGAACGACTTTCTCGAGATCACCACAAGGCGATATGGACAAAACATGCTGAAATGTTTATCGTGATATTACGGCCGAAACTCACGGGATAAGGCTTGATCTCATAATCCCTACCAAGGCACAAAAGGACTCTCTCCCGAGTTTCTCAGACGAGACCATTATCCCATAAAATATGGGATAAGATACCTGATACTTATATGAAATCAGCTAATAGGAAGTATCCTACCCGAACTGGACTCTTAGGAAGATAAGTTTGATCCCATACAATTTAGGGATTAGACTCCTAATTGAATTGTATCAGAGCATTTCAATTGTCTCACAACTGTGTGCCTATAAATAGGCTGGTACCCCTTGTACAAAATTAACTCTAATCTCTCTTACTTTACTCTGCTCTCAATACTCCTTGATATCAACTATTAGAATCTAACTTAGGCATCGGAGTGGGATTAGTCGGCACCCCCAACAAGCTATTTATAATTTTGCAGATCTTGGAGAAAGTGAATCAGAAGACGACATATCACCAAGCCAAAAACTGTACCAATAGTTGTAAACTCCTCTATTCTCAAATTAAGTTGTTGCTGAGAAGGTCTAGCGCGTAGGCGTTGTCTTCATTTACACTGATTATTCTATGCTTCGCTTTCACCATGCATTTCTTAGTATCACTCCACCAAGGAGATGAATAAGAATAATTAGCCTCAAATAACACCCTAGGATAACATACATACATATATATATGCCCACCTGACTTGAGAAATTCAAGTCACTACAGTCCTATCAAATTTTGGACTTGCAATCCTTCTCAATTTAGGGTAAATTGACTGACGTTTTGGCTTATAAAAGGAACACCAAGTTCAGCCTTTTGGAAGAACACAACAAGAAAGAGAATCTCACTTCGTTGTCTAACAAAATTGTAGCGCTACTTCCAGCTTAGAGAATTAAGAGAGTATTTTTTTTTTCCTTTTGTCATTAATTATATTTTGTGTGAATGAGATTTGAGTGTATCGAAGCTTTGGGTTTTGATTGGTTATCTCTCTACTACTCTTAGTACTTCATCTTTTGATAGTGAATTTCCTCATGGTCGTCTCTACTTGTGGACGTAAGCTTCGTATGCTGAATCACATTAAATCTTGGTTTCCTGTGTGATTGAGCTATTTTTATTCTTTTTAATTTTTTCGATCCTAAAATTATTTCGTCACATCAAATTGGTATGAGAGCTTGGGTCTTAATTTTAAGGAATGACTACTGCAAAATTTGAAGGAAAAAAGTTTGAAGGTCATAATAGTTTCAGCCTTTGGCGCATCAAAATGCGGGTTTTGTTACAACAACAAGGCTTAGCAAAGATTTTGGATGGCGAAGCGCCATTAACATCATTAGAAGAAGAAATTGCGGAAGTTACAGAAAAAGCCCACAGTTCAATTTTGTTGTCTCTTTCGTATGGAGTTTTAAGAGAAGTCATCAATGAACAAACTGCTACTAGACTTTGGAAGAAGTTAGAGAGCTTGTACTTGACAAAGTCCCTCACTAACCGGTTGTATTTTAAGCAACAAATATATATCGTCAAGATGAAAGAAGGTGAGCCTCTTTGTGATCATCTTGATGACTTTAATAGAATTATTTTGGATCTGAAAAATATTGATATTAAAGTTGATGATGAGGATCAAGCCCTAATTTTGTTGATAAGTTCATTAATTCAATGTTGTATGGTAGAGATACTATCTCCTTAATGGACGTTAAGCCTGCTTTGAATTCTATGGAGTTGAGGACAAGATTGAATGGAAAAGGTAGTGATAATCTGGCAGATGTTTTATTTGTTAAGAGTTGTTCCGAATATTCCTCTAATTCTATAGGTCAATCCAATGAGAGGGACTCAGGTAAAGATAAATCAAGAGGTTGATCCCAGTCTAACTTAAAGAAGAAAGTTAAATGTATCTTTTGAAAAAAGTATGGGCATTACAAATCCATTTCAATTGGTATTTTCTCTCTCCTCTTTCACCTATGAGTGGTGAGTGTTTGAAGCTGAAAAATAAAGAGGAATGTGATAAGCCAAGTTCCTCTTATGTGATTGGTGTTGTCAAAGAAAAATATGAAGGCTTAAAACTTGTCCTTGTATTTACCGTTTCTTATGGTCGTTTTAACGATAAGTGGGTCCTTGATACTACCTATACATTTCATATGTCTCCTAAAAATGATTTATTTATTACCTATGAGTTAGTCAATGGTGGTTCAGTCTTTATTGGAAACAATTTTGCTTGCAAGATTGTTGGCGTCGATACAATCAGAATAAGGATGCATAAGGGAATTGCTAGGACTTTGATGAATGTTCAACATATACCAGATTTGGAGAAAAATATTATTTCTTTGGGTACTTTGGACTTCCTTAGATACAAGTATTCAGGTGTAAGTGGAGTCATTAAGGTTAGTAAAGGCTCATTGGTTGATATGTATTTCTACAGGGCAATACGGTGACAGTTTCAGCTGATATGTATTCTTCAGATGATCCAGATTTAGACACTACCCCATTATGGCATATGTGATTAAGTCATATGAGTGAGGGGTATGAAAATCCTGAGCAAACGGGGATTGCTTTGTGACCAGAAAACAGGATTGCTTGAATTTTGTAAGCATTGTGTGTTCAGGAATCAGCGTAGAGTCAAGTACAATACAGGTACCCACTAAACGAGTGGGACAATGGATTATATCCATTCAGATCTTTCAGGTACCTCCTTAGGTTCTATCTTTCAGGTACCTCCTTAGGTTCTATCGAAGGGTGTGCTCGGTATTTTGTGATTTTGTTTGATGATTATTCAAGAAAGTCTGGGTGTATTTTCTAGAGAAGATAAGTGATGTGTTTATCACTTTCAAGCAATGGAAGGCATTAATTGAAAATCAAACTAGGAAGAAAATCAAGTGACTCAGAACAAACAACACCATGAAATTTTGTGGTGGTGACTTTAATAAATTCTACATGGATGAAGGCATCGCTAGACACCATACAATTAGTTAAACTCCACAGCAAAATGGGTTCGTTGAATGAATGAATAGAACTCTCTTGTAAAAGGTTCATTGCATTCTTTTGAATGCCAGGTTATCTAAAGATTTTTGGGCTGAGGCAGTCCATACTACTTGCTATTTGGTCAACCGTTCTCCATTGACAACTATTGATTGTAATCTCCTTATGAGGTATGGTTTAGAACTTCCGCTAATTATTCGATTATAAAAACTTTTGGTTGTCCTGCTTATTGTCATGTGAATGAGGGTAAACTTGAGCCTAGGTCAAAGAAATGTATATTTTTTTTGGCTATGTTGATAGAGTGAAAGGATATAGATTGTTGCATTATGATCCTAAATCACCTAAGTTTATAATTAGTAGGGATGCACTTGATGAATCTACCATGATTCACTCGAGAAAGGAGTCTGTTGTTTATGTAGGAAAGGATCAGGGTCATAGCGAGGAGGTAGAGCTTCAAGTAGAAGCTTCACAAAGGGTGTGACATGGCATTTGAGATCAGCTCGTTACAAATGGCCATAGTTCCAGTTCTGATGATGATGATCCAAAAGAAGAGAAAGTGACCAATATTACGTCTGGTAGACAGAGGAGGCAAATTAGGCCACCTCGGAGATATGGCTATGCATATTTGTTAGTGTATACACTTACTGTGGCAGAGGACAATGGAGTCCAGGAGCCTTCTAATTATTCAGAAGCTGTCACAAGTAGTGAGTCTATACAACAGATTGTTGCCATGAATGAAGAGATTGAGTCTTTTCATAAGAACCAGACTTTGGAATTGGTGAAATTACCTAAGAGGTCGATTGCAAATGAGTCTTCAAGTACTTTGATAGCTTTATGGCCGGTCATGGTTAGTCTAGAAGTATTGAGGACAGTTGTGTGTATTACAAGCATGTTCCAAATGGTTCGTTTGTCTATTTGTTTCTTTGTGTGGATGACATATTTATTCCTGCTAAAAACATGTTGGAGATTAAGATATTAAAGTCTCAGTTAGGTGATGAATTTGAAATGAAAGATTTGGGTGTTGCGAAGAACATTCTTTGGATAGAGATTCATAGGAATAGAAAAGCGGAAAAGTTGTACTTGTAGTAGAAAAAGTACATTAAGAAAGTACTTGAACGCTTTGGTATGCAAAATTCTAAACCAGTGAGTACTACACTTGCTACTCATCTCAGACTATTAGCAGTGTTATCATCGCATAACGAGGAGGAGCAACAGTTCATGTCATGTCTTCCTTACTCTAGTGTAGTTGGGAGCATCATGTATGCTATAGTGTGCACTCATCTAGATATTTCACAAGCAGTCAGGGTTGTTAGTTGCTACATGGCAAATCCTGACAAGTTTCACTGGTACATTGTGAAATGGATACTTTGTTATTTACGGGGCATTATAGATGTTGGTTTAGTCTATTACAGAGGGAGTGTATTAGTTTTAGTTTCATTGGGTATGTCGATTTAGATTATGCTGGTGATCTGGATAAGAGAAGATATCTGATAAGTTATGTTTTCACTCTCTCGGGGGTGTGCCATTAGTTGGAATGCAACATTATAGTCAAAAGTTACTTTGTCTACCACGGAAGCAAAGTATATGGCAGCGGTAGAGGCAGTGAAAGAAGCAATTTGGCTGAGAGGTTTGGTCAATTATTTTGGTTTGCAGCAGGATGAGACTATTGTATTTTGTGATAACCAAAGCACGATACATTTGACCAAAAATCAAATGTATCATGAGGTGACCAAGCACATTTATGTCATATATCATTTTCTTCAGGAGATCGTGACACAAGGTGATATCATAGTGAAGCAAAATTGGCACAATTGAAATCTAACAAAATTGTTGACTAAACCAGTTCCGGTTTTCAAGTTCAATCATTGCTTGGACTTGCTAATGTTGTAGTTTGTAATCAACCTTAGGGTTCTTGTAGGAGACGTCATAAGGAGATTTGCGTTGATGACTTCATGAAATTCAAGTACAGTTGGAGATTAGTTGTGTTGGTGACTTGTATTTCTCAAGTCAGGTGGGGCCCAACACTACTACTTTGTTTATTTGGATTTGTTCAGCCACTTACTATCCTAGTCCTATCAAATTTTGGACTTGCAATCCTTCTCAATTTAAGAGAAGTAGACCGACGTTTTGGCTTAAAAAAGAAACACCAAGTTCAGCCTTTTGGAAGAACACAACAAGAAAGAGAATCCCACTTGTTGTCTCACAGTGTTGTAGTGCTGCTTGCGGCTTAGAGAATTATGAGTATTTTCTCTTTTATCATTAATTCTATTTTGTATGAGAGCAGGGTTTGGGTTTAGTGGTTTTCTCCCTACTACTCTTTTTTACGTCATTTTTTGATAATGAATTTCCTCCTAGCCGTCTTCGCATGTGTATGTAGGTTTGTTAAGTTGAACCACGTTACATCATGATGTCCTGTGTGATTGAGTTATTTTGATTTTGTTCTTTTTCTACTTCCTCGTTGTCTTAAAATTATTTTGTCACAACATCTTTTGCAGACACATTAAATTATCATGTGATATTTAGCCTCTTAAAACTACAAGTTCTCTGCAATTTTCACAATCTCCTAGATTTTAGAATTAAAATGGACAGAAAGTTGCTGGCTTAATTTACTTGTATATGTTGTATTTATTTACTTTTGGGTGGAATGACATACTCATTTTACTTTTAAGTCCATAATAGGTCATGCCATTATGTAAACATTTGAGGAAATTTGTATTCTCACCCTAAATGTCATAGAGTTGGCTCATTAGACTTCACTATGTTATTAGTGAATTTTTAGGGTTAAGGTACTAGCCTCCTCCACACACACAGAACAATGTTGTCTTGTGATGTCCTCAGCTTTCGGTAACCCTGGTCTCTCTTCAATTATCTGCCATCAAAACACTGACATGGACTAATTATGAAGCGAGTGTGAGTCTCTTAGTACTATCAATTGAGCAATTATGAATCTCAATATGGCTTTAAGGGTTGAGGCACCCACCAAACCTACTTATGAAAGTTCTTTTAAAGAGAAAACCTATTATGAGCGTTGGGAGTAGGAAACTCTCATGAAATTGCTTACTACCACGACTTATGATAGTGTTAGTGGAGTTCATTAGCATATTATGAAGCTCACTCATTTCTTTAACAAGCTGGGGGAAATGAAAGTGGAGTTAGCAGACAGCTTTCTTGTGTGGCAAAAGCTAGAATCTTTACCATCTCAATTTGATGCCCTCAAGACCACCTTAAATGCTCAGAAAAATGAATGGAGCTTGAGTGAAATGACTGTTGTAGTCTCTCAAGAAGATGAGGTGATGAGAAACGGAAGGTCTTTGGCTGCTTTTGTGATGACACAAGGAAACTTCAAGAAGAAATTTTCTAAGTGCAACAACAGGACTGATAAGTCTTGAAATATTCTATTCAAGACCCCTTCATTTACATTTGTTATACTTAGTTTGTGTTGTAAATATAACGTTTTGTTGTAGTTTTGTGTTTTGTCTTATTTTCAGGTCTTAGTTGAAATCTAGTTCAAAACACTTGAATTAGACCTGAAAATATATCAAGGGTGATTTGGTCATTTCCAGAGTTCAAAGTTGCTCATGACAAGTGAAGAATCGGCTAAGGCAAATAGATCGATCGACTTTATAATCGATCGATCGAATCATCAGTCGAAGAAAAATCGATCGTGCGAGATGCGATCGATCGAGACAGGGCAACCACGAATGCGATCGAGCGAAATGCGATCGATCGACTTTATAATCGATCGATCGAATTTGGATATTTTCGAAACAATCTGGAACAATGTTGACATGTCACTCTTCCTTGATATTTTAAATATCTTAGATATTTTCTAGATATTTCCTAGATATTTTTTAGATATTTTCAGATATTTCAAAAATATCTTAGATATTTCCAAAATATCTTAGATATTTCCAAATATCTCTTATCTTATCCTATCCTATCCTATCCTATCTTGTCCTATCCTATCTTATCCTATCCTATCCTATCCTATCCTATCTTATCTTATCTTATCCTATCATATCCTATCTTATCCTATCCTATCCTATCTTATCTTATCCTATCATATCCTATCTTATCCTATCCTATCTTATCTTATCTCTTATCTTATCTCTTCTTTAGATTTTATTTTGTAAATCTCCTCCTCTATATATATGAGGCATGGGTGAGAGTAATAGGCATGCATCTTCTTGGGACTTCCATTTTCTCAGGTGTATCTTCTTAGTTAATTTTAATGTTTTTCATTTCTTTTATGTAATCCGAATTCCATACTTTCAATATATTGTTTTTAGTTTATTTTGATCGTGTTTCTTTATTATTTTTTTATGCTTAAATTAGTTTACTTCATGTCTAGCTAAATTAGTTCTTAGGGTTTGATCAAAATCCTCTCCAAAAACCATGAAGTGTTCTTGATGTTCTTGAGATTTTCTTAATATGTTGATGATTGTGTAAGGCTAGAGGATTGCAAAACTCATGCTAAAAGGTTTTGTTTTCAATATTTCAATCCATTTATTCATGAAAAGAGTCATGATTGTCTATGAGTTTTCTTGGATTCACGAGTAAAATCAACATTTTTGAAAGAGAATGATGTCTTGTGCAATGATGCTTTTTGACATAATGTGTGTTTTCTCATTAGAGTCATCTTATAGGGTATACTAGGGAATACCGGTCGTTTCACACCTTTGGTAGTTTAAACCGTTTTTCAATTATAGTGTAACTTTTACGTGATGCGTTCGGTGTAAAACTAGATACCTTATCATTGTGGCCTAACTAGGGTTTTCATATATTGTGTATGCTTATTAGGATGTGTTGTAGAGTAGTAAGCTAGGGAGCATTAATCACTCTGCACCTTTCATAGTGTAAACGTTTTTCAATTATAGACTAATCTTTACGTGGAGTTGATTAATGTAAAACTAGGTGCTTTATAACTACGTCTTAACAAAAGTGTTTTCATGTCGAGGTCGTCGTAATGGTTGACGCCCATTACGCGCTCATATCATGTATGTTAGGAAGATCCATATAGACTTTAAGCATTTCATTGGTTGAGGATTGGACAAGATCAATACCCTAAGTTTTCTCTTAGTTTTTTTTCATATTCCACTTTCATTCCTTCACTTTATTGTTGTAGCTTCAATTCTACGACCTTTACTTTTATTTTTATCTTTAAGTTAAGTTAGATATGCTCTTTAATATTCTATTACGCAAAACAACCAATAATCTCTGTGGTTCGATCACCCTTACTATAGTACAATCGATACGTACTATTGCAAGTGGTAAACTTATAAATTTAAAATCCACGTAGCCGGTTAGTCCGCTACCAAACAAGCCATATAAAGTAAAGAAATTCGAAAAGTCTTCTCAACAAGCTGGTGTGGGTGGGTACCTCTCTTGAGCCGATCAAACTATACTATGACAATAGAACAGCCATCTATGTAGCCTTAAAGCTTGTCTCCCATGAGGGCACAAAGCACATAGAAACAGATTTTCATCTTGTTAGAGAGAAGGTACAAACAGGTGTTGCAGACCATCCATATGTCCACAAACCAGCAACCTACAAATCTATTCACCAAGGCAAGTCAATGCAGTTTAATCAACTCCTTGGCAAATTGGATGTTATTAAAATTTGTTCCAATTTGAAGGAGGGTGTTGAAATCAAGCTCCCCGAGAATCAAATTGTACAACCAAGCAGAGTGCACTGGCTAGAATTAGTTTAGGAAAATCATCAAACACTTACCATGTATAGAATATACATCATATCATGTCATCCTTGAAATCTTGATGTATGTATCCGCTCTATGTACAAATACCCGCCGATTGTAATGTTCAAAGAAAGCATGTACTAGAGGAATAAATCAATATAATTGTGTTTCTCATACATCTCTTGGTTTTCTATCTCCAATTTTCATCACACATTAGATGCATAAATCCAGGCATCAAACTGGCACAAATCTTATGGAGTATATTTGCTGTGAAAAGTTGGCAAAGAAAAGTCTTTTCAAACAAAAGGAAAAGGAAGCTTTTAACAAAAGCTTTCTAAAGCAATTCCACTCTATCTACACTCATGTCTGTTTCAATCAAGCCAAGTATATGGACAGCCAGATTTCCAATTTGTATTACATTTAGTGAACAATTAACTTTTCTTTCATTAGGCTTGTAATCCACAGATGAAAAAAAGCATAGTCCACAGGCTACATCATCAAAGTTAAGAAAGAATGTTCCAAGGAGAGAGAGAATAAGAGATGCAAAAATTTTCTTGGCCTCAAGGTCCATGATTCCACTTGTGTGAGAACCAATCTGAAAGGTTAGCTACTACAAATCCAAGGAGTACCTGCAACACATAATCGATAGACAAATAAGTGCCTGGTGAAACAACCAAGAACTTGATTTCTTCAAGAAAAACAATAGTTGGTATTGATTATTATACACTTAGGGCCATGTTTTTCCATGGTCGCTAATTTATGGAAGGATTGAGGTCCCCTGCAATTAATTCTAGGGTTTTACAATTCCTTCAATTCTTACAATGAACAGCCTGGATTAAGCCACGTAGGTATTTAAAATGAATAAAAAAAATAAAAATTACACTTTGGCTCATGAACTGACAAGTCATTTGTAGATAGTTCCCCAAACTACCATTTGCGACCCTTGACCCATTCAAACTACCAATTCCTTTCAATTGGTACCCTCAATTAGTGTTTGGTGTTAAAATAAACAAATATTTGTGCACATGAATTACACGCGCAAAGTTTTTATTCGAAATATCCAAATTACCCTTAAAGCAAAGGAAAAATAAAAATAAAAAAACCAAAGGGTTGAACGGGTGGCGGACCACTCCCCAACTATGGGGGCAGATTGAACACCCCCAAAGTCGTTTTTTAGGGTGGCTGAACCACACCTTTCGCCCAAAGAATGGTTTGACAACCCCTTAGGAATTTCAAGGGTGGATGAACAACCCACAGTCTTACAGTAGTGGTTTGGCAACCCCCAAAGTCCTCTTTTGGAGGTGGCCAAACCATCTCCTCCGCCTTAGAGGATGGTTTGGCCACCCCCTTAAGGAAATCGAGGTCGAACCACCCTTAGGGCTGCAGGTTCCGCCACCACCTCAGGAAGAGGGGGTGGTTTCACCACCCTTAGAGTCATTTTTTGGGAGTAGCTGAACCATCGCCTCCCTTCAGGGATCTTGGGGGTGACCAAACCACCCCCAAGGCTGCAAGGATAGTTTGGCCACCCTCTCTCTCTCTCTCTCTCTCTCTCTCTCTCTCTCTCTCTCTCTCTCTCTCTCTCTCTCTCTCTCTCTCTCTCTCTCTCTCTCTCTCTCTCTTTTATTTTTTATTTTAAAAAAAAAAAAAAATTGAAGGACAAATTCAACATTGTAATCTTAAAATGAGGATATTTTAGGTATTTCAAACAAAACATTTGCATATATGAGTCATGTGCAGCATTTTCCATCCATTTTTATGCCAAACGTTAACAGAGGGTGCCAACTAAAAATGGTAGTTTGGAAGGGTTAGTCTAGTGTCAAAAATGGTAGTTTGGAAGGGTTGGTCTACCCACACCCTTGGGGTGAGGGTTTGGTTAACGACTCTGTTGGGGGTGAGTGTCCACCCCAACCACCCTCTTGAAGTGGCCGACCAATCCCTCACCCCAAGGGGGTGGTCGGCCACTCCTTCAAAGGGGCGGCCGACCATTTGGTCACCTCGAAAAGTTTTTTGTTGTTTTACTTATTTTAAATGCCTACGTGGTGATGCGAATCAAACAACACAAGAACAAGGGAAAAGGATTTAGGCTACTTCGAGGGAGCCGTGACCTGATACCACTTGATGTGAATCAAACAGCACAAGAACAAGGAAAAATGATTTAGGCTACTTCAAGGGATCCGTGACCTCAAAAACACCAAGAGATGTATTCGGTTTGATAATATCCAAGCATTCCTCTTATTCTCTCTCTCTCTCTCTCTCTCTCTCTCTCTTTTATATTTTATTTTTTTTAAAAAAAAAAAATTGAAGGACAAATTCAACATTGTAATCTTAAAATGAGGATATTTTAGGTATTTCAAATAAAACATTTGCATATATGAGTCATGTGTAGCATTTTCCATCCATTTTTATGCCAAACGTTAACAGAGGGTGCCAACTACAAAAATGGTAGTTTGGAAGGGTTGGTCTAGTGTCAAAAATGGTAGTTTGGAAGGGTTGGTCTACCCACACCCTTGGGGTGAGGGTTTGGTTAACGAATCTGTTGGGGGTGAGTGTCCACCCCAACCACCCTCTTGAAGTGGCCGACCAATCCCTCACCCCAAGGGGGTAGTCGGCCACTCCTTCAAAGGGGCGGCCGACCATTTGGTCACCTCGAAAAGTTTTTTGTTGTTTTACTTATTTTAAATGCCTACGTGGTGATGCGAATCAAACAACACAAGAACAAGGGAAAAGGATTTAGGCTACTTCGAGGGAGCCGTGACCTGATACCACTTGATGTGAATCAAACAGCACAAGAACAAGGAAAAATGATTTAGGCTACTTCAAAGGATCCGTGACCTCAAAAACACCAAGATATATATATATTAGAAGAAGCAGGTTATTCACCATACGTCGTTCCTGCAACAAGAGCAAGGCCTACCAAGACTTCGGTGGAAGCAAGGCCTGTTACATGTTCACTCACCCAGCGAAACCAGCAGCAAGCCATGGGAGGATGTATGGGCAACTTGGAGCAATCAGCGCAAGCCTTGACAGCGGAAAACTAGAAGCTTATGGCCCGGATTACTGAAGCTTTCGAGATGATGGCAGCCCGTGACCAACGTGACACAGGGGAGAACTGGCATAGGAGACCACATGGGGGAGATGGAGAAGATTTCCAGGGAGGAAAGGCCTCATTCCTTCAGTTACCGCCACGTCAAGCTCGATTTCCCTCGGTTCAATGGGGAAGAAGACCCGACCAACTGGGTTTGTCGAGCTGAGCAGTTTTTCAGGTTCCAAGGAACCCACGAGGAGGACAAGGCGGCTTTGGCTTCTTTCCATCAAGAGGGAGAGGCTCAACTTTCACTCCACCTTTTTTATCATTAAGGATTGCAAGACCAAACTGCTAGTTCATCGCGTCCAACTTAAGGATGGTCTTTATCATCTCTTCCCTCCGCAAGTGCCTTCATCCACATCACAAGCACTCATTGGCGAGAGGACTTCTTCATAGAGTTGGCACCAACATTTGGGCCATCCAGCCCTTCGGACTGTCAACTTTGTCCTATCCAAATTTTAGCTTCCTATTCTGTCAAATAAGGCACCGACTCCCTACACTGTCTATCCTCAGGCAAAGGGTCACCGATTGCCCTTTTTCAGCTTCACAAACTTCTATTTGTAATCCATTAGATTTAATTTACTCTGATGTTTGAGGTCCTTCCCCCACTATTTCAATAAATGGCAATCGTTTTTATGTCTCTTTTGTGGATGCCTTTAGTCGCTTTACTTGAGTTTATCCTATTCAATCTAAATCGGATGTCATGCAAGTTTTTCTCAATTTTCAATCAATGGTTGAACGTCTTCTCAATGCCAAAATAAAATCTGTTCAAACTGATTGGGGTGGCGAATATCGCAACCTTCACAAATATTTTCAATTCATTGGCATTCTCCATCGTGTTTCCTGCCCTCACACTCATCAACAACAAGGTTGTGTGGAAAGGAAGCATCAACATCTCATTGATACCACCTTAGCTTTACTGGCCGCAAGCTCCCGTCCAAAGAAATTTTGGGATGAAGCTTGTTTAACTTCCTGCTACTTAATAAACCGCTTGCCAACTCCCTTACTCAAAAATCTTTCTCCCTTTGAAAAACTTTTTTCTCAAGTTCCAGATTATAAGTTTCTCAAGGTTTTTGGCTGCGCTTGTTTTCCAAATCTTCGTGCATATAACTCTCACAAATTCTCCCTTCGTTCTAAACCTTGTGTCTTCCTAGGCTATAGCACTCTTCATAAGGGCTATAAATGTTATCATATTGAAACTAGCCATATCTATATATCTAGGGATATCATCTTTCATGAAGATGTTTTTCCCTTCTCAAACACAACACCTTCTACAAATCTGGCTCCTCCCTCTTCCATTCCTCTTTATGTTTCCTTACCCTTATCCATTCCACATTCAATGGCAATATCAACTCCACCTACCAACATTACCCCCACTTTACCTTCTTCACCTGATCGTGCCAGTCCTCTTAGCCCTTCTATTCCTTCTTTTTCATCTCCTGCAAAACCGGATGTGGCTCATAATCAACAACCAACCTGTATACATCCTATGCGGACTCAATCTCAAAATAATGTCAACACCATCCGAAAGCTCACTGATGGGACAGTGCGCTATCCTCTACCTTGGGCCTTGCTCTCTGAAGCTGCTATTACAGAACCTACATGCTTCACCAATGCTGTCAAGGTTAGTGAATGGCGTACTGTCATGCAGACTGAATTTAATGCTTTGATAAAAAAAATAGCACTTAGAGTCTTGTTCCATCTTCGGTTGCTAAAAATGTTTTTGGCTGCAAATGGGTTTTTAAACTCAAAAGAAAGGTAGATGGGTCTATCGATCGTCACAAGGCACGACTAGTTGCTAAGGGTTTTCACCAACATGCTAGAATTGATTATGGTGAGACTTTCAGCCCTGTGGTAAAGCCAACTACCATGCGTACTGTTCTATCACATGCTTACTCGGCTGGGTGGTTTATGAAACAAATAGACATCCAAAATGCATGTCTGCATGGTTTATTGTCCGAGGATGTCTATATGGAGCAACCTCCAGGTTTTATTCATCCTTCTTACCCTCATCATATATGTAAGTTAAAGAAGACACTTTATGGACTAAAGCAGGCACCCTGAGCATGGTTTGCTCGTCTTGGTGGGAAACTGATTGAACTTGGATTTGTTGGCTCCAAAGCGGATTCCTCTCAGTTTCTTTATCACACAGCAGCCGTCACTATGTTCCTACTTATTTATGTTGATGATATTATTATTGTTTCTTCTGTTCCCACAGCCATTGATGAACTCTTACAGCTATTGAGCAGTGATTTTGCTGTTAAAGATCTCGGCACTTTACACTATTTTCTTGGCATTGAAGTTATACCAGTGAAGGATGGTCTCTTACTCTCTCAGCAGCGCTACATTCAGGATTTACTTTCCAAAACCAATATGACCGAAGCAAAACCAGTCTCATCTCCCATGGCATCTTCTTCGACATTATTTGCTTTCACAGGTGATCCTATGGAAGACCCCACATTATATTGAAGTGTTGTTGGTTCACTTCAGTACTTATCTCTTACACGCCCAAACTTGGCGTTTGCTGTAAGTCGTGTATGCTAGTTTATGCATCATCCAACCAAGCTCCATTGGCAAGCTGTAAAGCGTATTCTTCAGTGCCTCAAACATACCATCTCTCATGGTTTACTTTTGCACAAGACTTCATCCAATTCTCTACAAACCTACTCGAATGCTGACTGGGTAGGATGCTCTGATGATCGACGTTCAATCGGTGCTTATTGTGTTTATCTTGGTTCCAACTTAATTTCATGGAGCTCTCGTAAGCAGCCTACTGTCTCAAGGTCTTCAATAGAGGCTGAGTATAAGTCTATTGCTAACACGCTGTAGAGTTGCTCTGGATTCGTTCTCTTCTTAAAGAACTTCGTCTTACACTGTCTGGTCCACCAAAGATATGGTGTGACAATATTGGAACAACTTACTTGTCTGTCAATCCTATTTTTCATGCTCGCACCAAACATGTTGCTATTGACTTCCATTTTGTTCGAGAGTTGGCTGCATCCAAGGACCTAGAGATTCTATTTGTTCCAAGTGCTGATCAGATTGCAGATATGCTAACTAAACCACTTGTTTCTAGAAGATTTTGTCATCTTTCTTACAAGCTCAACGTCCGCTCACTCCCGTTGAACTTAAGGGAGGATATTAACGCACAACATACTCCTAGATCTATTCAAACTAATAAGAGTTCTAGTGAGTGTGTTAAGGAGAAACCCAGTTGATCACAACTACTAGTGACAACTGGTTCCTAAAGAGATAGAGTCCTACTTGTATTTACTGGAAGAGTTTTAATTGTATTTGTTTACTTTAGGTTGCTGATCACAGTTTTGTATTTAGATTAGGTTTATCTCTAAGAGATAGTATTAGATTAGGAAGCTAGTACTTTGATGTCATCTTGTATTATGTACAAACTTTATATAAATCAATAGATGCTCACAAGATGAGTAAGCTTGAAAAGCCAAATATTTTGTGTTTCTACAAAGGGATTACCAAGCCCAATTTGAGTCCCTAGTCTCAAAAATAGGAAATTTATCACAAAGCCAGCAAGTTAGTTGTTTTGTAAGCGGCCTAAAGGAGGAAATCAAGGCGGACGTCACTGCTGGACGACCCCTTACTCTCACTTCAGCCATCAGCCTAGCAAGGGTCTATGAGGCCCGTAACATGGCTCTTGGAAAAAACGTTCATTTGAACGCGCAGAGACCACCATGAACTCCCTAGAGCACCACGGGCTAGCCACCGCTTCCCATCAAGAGGTTAACACAGGAAGAACTTAAGGAGAGGCAAGAGAAGGGTCTTTGTTTCAAGTGCAAAAACAAGTTTAGTCTCGGGCATCGCTGCAAGAAGTTGTTCATGATTGAGGCATACTTGAGAGAAGATGTAGATGGGGATGGGATAGCAGAAGACACTCCGAAGATTTCCTTGCATGCCATTACCGGCAAGGACCCCACAAAAACCATGAAGACTTAAGGGAGGATTGGGTTGTCAAAGTTTTTAGTACTCATTGATTCAGGCAGCACTAATAATTTCATAAGTTTATCCCTTGCCCGCACGTTAAACTTACAACTTGTACAGGAAGGAGGGATGGACGTGACCATCGCCTCAGGGGAAAAGATCCACAGTCCCGGTAAGTGTGTTCGAGTTCCCGTAGAATTGCAAGGCATGACTTTTACCATAGACTTTTATATTCTGCAATTGGAAGATTATGAAGTTGTGCTAGGCACTCAATGGTTGCAAATTTTGGGGCCCATAAGCTAGAATTTTGAGACCTTGGAGATGTAGTTTGTGTGGGATAAGGTGCCAATAATATTACATGGCATTAAGGGTAATTCGGGCCGGTCAAAAGAATTCATGTTCCTCTATCCAAAAGCAACCGAAAATAGCAAGGAGAGGCTGGAGTAGAATGTGAAGGAGAAAGAAGAAGAGAGGAAGCACGGGTTGGAAGAGTAGGGAATGACTTTTACAAAACCAGAATTGAACCCGAATAGGAAGAAAAAGGAAGAAGAAATGAAGCCAAGGTTGGAAGGGCAGGGAGTGAATTGTGCAAAACTAGAGCTCTTCCTTGGGGATAAGGAAATTGTTAGGGGGGAGGGATGATACGATCATATTACTAGAGCTTACGTGGCGATACCGTAGCCACCAAGCAACCCCAAGCTGGCTGAAATAAGGAGCATAATTCTCCACATTTTATTTCCTTATTTTAACTAATAAGGAATGTATTTTCCATTAGGTTATTTCCTTCCTAGTTTATATTTTCTGCATGATGTAATGATGGCTAGACCTAATGATTATATCTTATAACCTAGCCGTCTTCTATATAAGTGTAAACCTTATTCAATAAAGAGCATGCTGAATTATTATCAAACCTATACCTTTTTGGTTGTTTTGGAGATCAAGACTCTCTCAAAGTAGCCATTGAAGATCACGGCTCTCTCGAAGTAGCCATTGGAGATCACGGCTTTATCCCTTTGCCTTTGTTCTTTTACTATTTGATTGCATCACTGTGAAGGACAATCAGATAGGAACGGTTCTGCTCCACAGACTTAGTGAAAATGGGTTGTACCTCATTCAATTGCAGCCCAAATATTCGAATAAATCTCGAGGCTTCACTGCTCTTCTTGGTGTCAAACCACTGACATGGTTTGGCATCAACGACCAGGCCATCCCTCCATTTCTGTTTTCCAACATTTACTTCGTCATCAGCATCTTCCTCTTCTCAGTTCTGCCAATCAGTCCAATTTTTGTGAGTCCTATCAACTTGGCAAGTCCAAGCAACTACCATTTTCAAAGTCTATTAGGAGCTCATTGAGTCCTTTAGAAGTCATACACTCAGATCTTTGGACCTCCCCGGTTCCATCACTGAGTGGGTGCAAGTACTATGTTCTGTTTATCAATGAATACAGTCAATTTACTTGGCTCTATCCAATTATGAATAAAAGTGATGTTTTAAGTCTTTTATTAAGTTTAAATTACTTGTTGAAAACTTATTCTCTACAACTATTAAATATCTTCAAATCGATAATGGTGGAGAATACACCTCCACTAACTTCAAAGAGTTTTTAAGCCAACATGGGATTTTCCACCGTCTCACATGTCCTCACACCTCTCAGCAAAATGGAATTGTTGAGAAGAAGCATAGACACATAGTTGAAACCGGATTAACACTTCTGGCTCAATCCGAATTACCCCCTAAGTATTGGGTCGACTCCTTTCTTACTTCTATCTTCCTTATCAACCAATTACCTTCGCCTGTCACACAACATACCTCACCCTTCTTCAAACTCTTCAAGAAAGAACCAGATTTCACACTCCTCCGAACCTTTGGTTGCCCCTATTATCCCCTACTTCATCAATATGCTTCACATAAGCTATCCTTCCCAAAGCAAGCCTTACATCTTCCTCAGGTATGGTGCCAATCAACATGGCTACCAGTGCCTTGATCCCCACTCTCAAAAAGTGTATCTTTCCCGCAATGTTGTTTTTGATTAATCCAACTTTCTAGCCAAAACATCATCCCTCTCCCAAGGTTCCTGTAAAATCACCACACCCCTAGGTGCTCCCATCCTCTTTCAACCAGCAACTTTATCTCATCTAAGCCTTGCACCACCCTCCAACCCTGCCCCTGCATCCCCTAACCCTGTCTCCTATCTCCCTCCTACACCACTCCCTACCGCTGCCTCGGCATCTCCCTCCTTACCTACACCCCTACCTCCCTCTCCACCTCTTGACCTCATCCCTTTCCCTATCCTAGCTCCTCCACTCCCTGACCAGCTCGCTGTCCCTAGCAACTGCCTTGTTACAAGATTCCAAACCGGGTCCTCCAAACCTAGATCCTATCCGGCTTCACCACCTTTCATGCTACAAAACATCCTCTTGTTACCTACACCACTATCAGTTATCCTCCTAAACCTTCAACTTATTGACAGGCATCAACCAAACCTAAATGGGTTGCTGCCATGGTCTCTGAATTCCAAGCTCTTTTATCCAACAACACATGGTCCCTCTGCCCTCGCCCTCTTCACCACAATATTGTCCGCAACAAGTGGGTTTTCAAGGTTAAACAAAATCTGGATGGCAGCATTGAATGCTACAAGGCCCGCTTAGTGGCCAAAGGATTTGATCAAGTTTGTGGGATTGACTACCATGACACCTTCAGCCCTGTCATTAAACCCGCTACCATCTGATTACTTTTGGCCTTGGTCGTCCAATTTAATTGGAAACTCAAACAATTGGATGTTTCCAACGCCTTTATCCATGGTATACTTGCTGAAGATGTTTACATGGAACAACTCCAAGGGTTTGTGGATCCTACATTTCCAAACTATGTGTGCAAATTGCACAAAGCCCTCTATGGTCTCAAACAGGCCCCCCAAGCCTGGTTCACTAAACTCTCTCATACCTTATTAGAAATTAGTTTCTCTAGTTCTCAACTTGATCCATCAGTATTTGTTTATCACACTAACGGCTCTCACATTTTTCTCTTAGTCTATGTCGATGATATTATTGTCACAAGTAACAATGAGGCCACCATGTAGTCCCTCATTGCCAAACTTCAACTGACTTTGCCATGAAGGATCTCGAGCCTCTCACTTACTTCCTTGGCATCCAAACCATCTGGGACCCCACTGGTCTTCATCTTCGACAATAAAAATACATACAGAACCTCCTCACTTGTGCTGCCATGACCGACTCCAAGCCTTTTTACACTCCATACACTGCCAGTTCCAAAATGTCCAAATTTGATGGTGAAGTTTTCTCCAATCCATCTATATCGCCACATCGTCGGTGCTTTGTAATATGTCACCCTCACATGTCCTGACATTGCCTACTCGGTCAACCAACTCTGCCAGCACATGGACATTCCTACGCCAGTTCATTGGACAGCCGCAAAACAAGTTCTTCACTACTTAAAAAGGACTGTCGACTCAGGCCTCCATTACACCAAGGCCTCCTTCACCCTCACTGGTTACTGCGATTCTGATTGGGCAGGCAACCCTGACGATTGATGCTCCACAACAGGTTATGGTATCTTATTCGGCTCCAATCTGATCTCCTGGTCCACCAAGAAGCAGCATGTCGTCTTCAGATTAAACACCGAAGCTGAGTACCACTATCGACCTCTACTGGCTCAACATGCTATTCCATGAATTAAAGCTCTCCTTACCTTCTCCACCAACCATTTGGTGTGATAATTCTAGCGCCCTAGCACTAGCAACCAACCCCGTATCACATACCCGCACAAAACACATCAAGGTGGACATTCACTTCATCCGGGAAAAAGTTCTCAACAAGGATATCCAGCTCTGCTACCTTTCCACAATTGATCAAGTTCCAGACCTCTTCACCAAAGGCCTCACCACCGAACGTTTCTGCCTCCTACATGACAAACTTCCGGTCGTCCCTCCCATAAGTTTACAGGGCGGTGTTAAGGATAAGATAGTAAACTCATACAACACACTCGGATCCTACTCACCAGCCGCCACTACAGCAGACAAACCCTACACTACTGCCTCAACCTCACTCGGTGACAATAGACAAACCCTAGAGCTGTTAGCCGTGATTCAAGGAAGACTTCATAAACTAGACAACAGAATATCCGCGCCATATCAGACGTACAACGGCTAGCATATCTCCTATTCCTCTCAATACACACCAGCGTTTATATTGCCTTTAAGACAGGATTCTACTTACCATATTTACCCTATGTAATTATAGAACAAATCCTTGTAATTGTAGAATGCCATATACACGGCAGCTTGTACAACTCTATATATTTTGTATCAATATCAAACCCAAGCGTCAAGTGCTTAAGGCTTTTACCCTAATATTCTTCTTAGTTTATATGTTTCTCATTGCATTTGAAACATAAACCCTTCTCTTACATCTCCTTAAGTTCTACTGGTGTTAACCTTTTGATGGGAAGGGATGGCTAACCCGTGGTACTCTGGGGTTTAAGGGTGGCTTCCGCGTGTTTGAGAAGGCGTTTTTTCTAAGAGCCATGTTGCGGGCCTCATAGACCCTTGCTACCGATGGCTGAAGTGAGAGTAAGAGGTCGTCCTGCCGTAACATCTGCCTTGATTACCTTTTTTAGGCCGCTTACAAAACAACTAACTTGTTGACTCTGTGATAAAGTCCCGATCTTTGAGAGTAGGGATTCAAACCTTGACTGATAGTCCTTGATACTTCCTTCTTGTTGCAGTTTTGTTAGTTCTCCAAAGGGGTCATAGAATTGAGTAGGCCCAAAACAAGCAAATAGCCCCTCCTTAAACTCTGTCCAGCCTATCTCCCATCCTTCTCATAGCAATATCTAAAACCACAGCTAGGCTTCTCCTTCTAGGAGGAAGGAAGCCAATGCAACCTTATCTTCTTCGCTAGATCCTTAGAACCTGAAAAGTTGTTCTACCCTGCAAACCCAACTAGTTGGGTCTTCTTCCTTATTGAACAGAAGAAAATCTAACTTGACGTGGCGGTGGCCAACGAGATCTTACCCCAGCATGGGAATCCTCTCCGTATCCTGCACGATGTCTCCCCTACGAGGTCTCCCCTTCTTCACATCGATTCTTGCCTTGGGTGGACAGCATTTCAAAAACTCAAGTGATTTAAGCCATGAGTTGTTGATGTCCCTCGGTCAAAGAGTGCACCGATTGCTCCAAGCTGCCCATCCTTCCTTCCATGAGTTATTGCTGGGTTTTTTGCATTAAGGAATGTGTCACAGGTCACGACTCGAGTGAAAAATCCTAATATCCCCTGCTTTTGTTCAAGGAATGGCCTATGTTGACTGTCTCACTTTTCTCTCAATTTTCTGGTTTCGTTTGAGGGAAACTGGGCCTCTAGGTTTAACAATTTCTTGCCAACAAGAGGAACCCTGGCTTTGATACCACTTGATGCGAATCAAACGGCACAAGAACAAGGGAAAAGGATTTAGGCTACTTCTAGGAAGCCTTGACCTGATACCACTTGATGCGAATCAAACAGCACAAGAACAAAGGAAAAGGATTTATGCTACTTGGAGGGAGTCGTGACCTCTAAAATACCAAGAGATGTATTAGGTTTGATAATATTCAAGCATGCCTCTTATTCATTGTGATTATTCTTAAATAAGATACGGTTAGGTCATAAGACATAGCCCATTAGGTCTAGCCGTTTATAGCATGCAAGAGCCCTACTAGAAAAGATCCATACTAGAGGAATTCTATTCCTTATTAGCTAAATCAAGTAGGGAAATAATAAATGGAGATTGCCTCCTTCTTCACTGCCACCGTGAGGCCTACGGTATTGCCACATAGGCCTCTACTTGAGCTCCAAGACATGTTCGTATCACGTGGCATAATCCAGGCCATTCATTTTAATGAATGGCTTGAATTGAAGGAACTGCAGGCCCTTTAATTTGTTAAAATTACAGGGACTTTAATCCTTTATGGAATCCTTTTTTGGGTTGGGGGTGGATACAATACAAACTCTTCACTACCCTTTGATATAATAGAACAAATTCCGAATCCAAAGCCTTAGAGTACCACAATAGTGATATACTTCATTTACCTGAGTTGAACCGAGAATATAAAATACTGAATAATGCTGTCCATGGATCAGCACGTCCTCTATCATGGCAAGAGGTATGGTAAGCGAAGAACCTAGTGCAGCTACTAGCGGTGAGGTCCAAACTACACCTAATGCCCTGCAATTACGGCTGACTCTGATCAGATGAGTAAGAACATTAAGATGCATACAACTGGGAGCAGGTTTTTCTATTAACATACCATAAATAATCAGAGAGAACGCTTCCAACAAAACCATTGACAAGAATAACTTGTTCCACTTTAGCAGATGTGGGGAATCTGAACTTGGGTTCAATGCCCATAGCGGTCAGAGGCAACACTAAAAAGGAGAACATAAATTTATCCTAATGTCAGGCAGGATAATGGACATTGTATTGCAAGAGCTATATGTTTGACTTCAAGACAAAATAAAGCAATTCATTGAAAATGTGCATGTGAAGGACCTTGGAGGCAGCCAAAGCACCAGAGGCAATAATAAGATCACCAAAAAAAAAATTAAAAGGGGGGAAAATACTACAGTCCTATTAATCACTATGCTTATCTTTTAACAATTCTCTGTTACTGTACAGAGAAAGTATGCAAGTGAAAGAATCTATTTATTGAAGTGCTTCTCTGTATTTTCAAGACATCTATTTTCAACTAAGGGAAAAAAGTAATATGATTTAATTCCATTTTTAGGAAAACAAGAGAAAAGGGTTGGGTGGATGCCATATATGCTGTGTAGGTCAATTGGAAGTTGCAGAATCAGCTAGTTTGACCAACTTGCAGACCTACACAGGATACCTCTTTTGTTATTAACTTATTAGGGAATGAGATAACTTAAGACATTGTCAGACTGTCCAACCTCAATAGATGTATAGTGGTTTTAGAAGTCAAGAGGAGAAACAAAGTATATGGACAGTTAAACCACTAGTTATCCTAAAAGTTTAAACTTATAGAAAATAGAAAATTTAATACGGTATTAAAGCAGAAACTCTAAGTTCAAATCCTGGTTTCACATTTAACCACCTATTTCAATTAAATATTTCACGTGTTGAACTTCACTGTTGAGGATAATTTGAACTCATACATAACGGGGAGTATTAAAATATTTTTATTAAATAATCAAATTCACCATTTCTTTTAAGTGGTATTATATTTGAATTTTGGGAAGAAAAAAAAAAAAGAAGGAAGCAATGGAGTTGGGAGTGCTGCAAGTTTTTATTGTGTAAGTTGTTGAAAGTACAGCGAAAAATGCCAACTCTGAATTTCAAAGAGGTTCAGGACCTAAGCCAAAAAAGCCCTATACTCCAAATCCAGATGGATTCAAAGAGATAAGGGAAGCTCTTTTTTAGCCTTCAAATCCCTTACCAATTTTCAAGTTTAAGGGCGTGATTTATAAAACATCAGTAAAGGAAATGAAATAACATGTGCTACTGTAAAAGGCCTCTAGATGCTCCACAAACATTGATTGGCTACAATTACAGTCATGAATCTCGCCATCAGATAATCTTTCTATTTTGAATTAGCTTTTCCACCACATGCTTACTGTCTGAAGTTAAAGTATGCATTTGATAGAACTTCAATTGAATGCTTTTTTTAGAGTTAAGGCAAGTACTCATAGATTTCATCTTACAATAATGATCCTCCATCTGATTTATAATATAGTTATAGTGATCATGGGTTATGTGAATACAATAACAGAAGTGAATGCAACACATGAAGAAGTACTGATGCCTACCAAATATTTCTTAAAGATGTCTGCAGAAGCAAAAGTGTCCATGGATCAAACACAAAAGATGAACAAGAGAGCTACATGGCCATCTATGATTCATAACTCAAGATGCAGTAATGAGAATGTTTGATAAGTGGGGATGAAAAACAAAACATAAGGAATTTGGTTCTTAAAAAATTGGGGAAACTTCACTTACTCCATAACTGTCAAGGGTTTTACAATCATAACCTCGAATTATCAAAATTTGCTATGTCGGCATCCCATGTTTTATCTACTTTTAATTTCACACCCCACCACTAGGGTTTTGCTTTAAATCAAACGGCTAACAGGTGAAATGTCTCTTATACCTATAATTTATGAAAATACAAAGAATTTTTTTACAAAAAAAATAATAAAAAAAAAATACCTAGGTCACCAAGTTTAGTTTATATATATATATATATATATATATCTAAAAATAAATAAATAAATAAAAACGGGGTTGGTCATTTTGGCATCCTCCGTTAGAATTTAACAGAAAATTCTAACATATTGGTAAAATTAAAAGGGTCTGACAATTAGGAATCCGACATTGCAAATTTTGATAATTCAAAGTTATGATTGCAAAATCCTTGACAGTTCAAGGGTAAATGAAGTTTCCCCTAAAAAATTTAGAAAAACAATTGTGCAAAGAAGACCAATGGTTTCACAAGCAACGAGACATATGGTTTTCGTTAATGGTTGTATAACAAGCATGTACCTAGAAGTTCCATGGATTCTTCCTATTTTTTAAATATTCCAAGTTGCTCCACTTATGCCATGTTGTTGTGCGCATACTGTGCTATTAAAAGCAAAAGAAGATCAGTACAAATGCATTTCTATCAAACATCATATTCTGAAAATATCATCAAATTATGCTGTTTCCTGGTTAAATATAATATTTTTACTCTATAACTACTGGCACGAACACATGAATGGTGCTGAACCTATATTGCTCATAACAGTTAACATGTAGAGCTCCAAATCTACAGTACCAAACTCTTGAAAATGTTGTACTGAAAATTATTTTCTTTTCCAGGCCATGAGAGACTTCAAAATTAACAAATAAAAAATATATGATAGCATGCATAGCCTATTTTTAAGACAAGAGGCCCACAGATATGGCAGAAGGCAACTGATCACAAAAGCACCATAACATATCATATACAGTGACAGGAATTTGGAAAGTCTAACAAGCAGTTTAATCTTACCGAGACACCAAAGAACAGCAAGTGTGAATAATCCAATGCAGCCAAATAACTTTTGCACATCTACCCTTTCACCCTCTCCAGCAAACTTTTTAAGAAGCACTGCAGTGTTATTATTTTTATGGCAAAGAGTATCAATGTCATGCTTTACAAATAATACATAAATACTCTATGAATAGAAAGAGAAGATATTCACCGGTAAAAAGTGAATAAGTAAAAGACGAGAGGATGGCAAAAAGATCACCCAGAGACGAATGCTTTCCATTTCTGAACCAAAAAAAAAATATCAATCACTGTGATGCTGCTTAAGAACCATGCTCTAGAAAGCTCAATCTAATAAGAACCAAACCCAACAAAAAAAAAAAAAAAGAACAACATTACACTCAGAATGGTCAACTGCAACCAAAAGTAAAGCATACAATTAGTCAGAGAAAAGAGTCGGCATTTTCAGATGAAACTAATTATTTGCAACTTTTTCTGGGGAAAAATATGTTTCAAACTTCTGTAACTTGTTTAGCATCCAAGAATCGTACTTCGATTATGAGAATTGAAATCCAAACTTGATCGAGATTCCATTCTTCTTTCCCATGCATACAGTCAGTGTGACTAACAGTGCTCTTATTTTAGCAATATAATTTGTTGTGACCAAATAATTTTTTAGAATCTCAGAAAAGCAGAAAAGTACATAATAAAAAATAACCGAATCACATTGGACACCAAAATTTAACGTGGTTCGACTTCCCACACGTGACTTGAGAAATTCAAGTCATACACCACAACATTCATTTATGATTTCACTAAAATGAAGGAATAGAAACATACTTAGGTGTGCTTAACTGTGTTTCATCTGTAGTTGAAGTCTTCCCGAATGTTGTCATGGCAACACCAGCCATACTAAAAACAATGGCGATTACTTTAACAATATCTATAGAGTCTTGACCCAGATATGCTCCGATGATAAGAGTAAAAAGTCCTGAAGTTGAAGACAACAGTGTTGTACTGGCAACGGTTGTTCGTGCAAGTGCAGCATTTGTTAGATACTGCAGAAAATAAACTTGATCAGGCTTTTTCACCAAAAAAGGAAACTCTTACCCCTTCTGTAAGCTGATAATCTATTTAATTTCATGGAACCTTATTTATACAAGGGAAAACGGTTGTGGCAGACTCACAGAGAGTAGAAATTATCTGATCGCAGACTCACAGAAAAGCAACTATTGTTGAAAGACTAAACTGCTCCTTCTCAGGAATTAAATCGAACGACATATATGCATGAAGAAAGCTCCAAGAAAAATTTACAGACGCAGGGTCTCACCTCGGTAAAAAACCAGAGAGGAGCAATGCAAAATCCAAATTTAGCCATTTCCATTGTGGTGATGTTTTTGTCTTCCTTTACTGTGTCCATATTATTTGTGCATTCAGAAACTAATGGATCAATGTCCTCAGAGTAAATGTCAAGGCAAGAGTTTCCATTCCCCAATGGTTCCTGTTGTTCAATTTCAAAAGTAGTATGCCCAGCATCATGTTTCACAGGAGAATCAGGTTCTGCAGAGGACTCATCCACAGTTTCTGCACCATCGTTGCATCTCATAAATTCTAATAACCAATCCTTAAGGAATGCTATTGGAAGATGAACTATCAATAGAGAAGTTGCAAGATATGCCACTGCAAATGGCTGCTTGTAATCTGTGAAGACAACCTGCTGAGCAACATGGAAACTAATTCTTGTAAGAAGTAGTTACACAGCAACATGAATTGAGTATATTTCCTGCTTCACCTATGTAAAGAAACGAGTTTTATATCAAACATCAAAGACAAAGAAATCCTCTACCCTGAATCTCTTAGAATGAAAGGACTTCACCAATTAACGAACCTTACATAGCCAAAAAAGATGATATGAAACATAAATTCCAGAATGAATCAAAATCGCCTAACCCCAAGAGAGGTCGTCTCTCTTTTCTCCTCCTCCTCCTCCTGTGAATTCCCCTCCCCCTCCCTCTTTACTTCCTCTGCTGAGTACAAACCGAGGAGGAGCTCCTCCCTCTCTCTGTCTCCCCCCTCCCTCTTCTCCTCTCCTCCCTCTGTATCTTCATATGTATGTTAGTATATATATATATATATTAGCAAAAACAGGGGAAGGGGGGAAGGTAATGAACATAGATGGTTCTCTTATTTTGGCCTATGAAGACCCCAAGATCCACCATTTGCAGTGCCGACCAAGCGTATCGCCTGGTTCATTTGGCCAACTCCGGTCAAGCAACCAACCATGCTGACACCGAACAAAATTAGGACTGTGACAATGTATTATGTATGACAGTCTCCGGTCGAGAAAACAGAGAATAACTCTGAAAAAATGAAATTTGACATGTCTTTTATATAAGTTTTTTGAATGCAATCCAAGCAAAATATTTTAAAAAATAACTATGAAACTTGGCGACAGTACGCGAGAACAAAAGAGAAATATATTATTTCACATATAATCTTCCAATATCATGCTCGATTCTTGTCATTCTTATGCCGATCTTTTCTGCCAAGATATTTCAGTGCCATTATCTTGGGAGCATAAAATCTCGAGATACTCTGGCTGCATGTATCTTATGTGACAAGAAGGAATCTCAATGTCAGAAGATTAGTTCACACCTAATACGGAGTAGACCGTTGAAATTTCGTCTATAAATAAGTGCAAACCATATGTATTCTTTAGATGATTTTATTATTAAACACGCTTTATCTGAATTCTCCTCAAAAAGACTGACTTAGGCATTGGAGTGAGTCCGACTGGCACCCCCAAGCGAGCTTCTTTGATATTTGTTGTTTTGCAGGAGAGAATGAAAAACTTTATAAAAGCTTGTGTCATTATACCGGAAATTGTCTCAAGACAATCAATTACTTTCATACCATATTTCTCAACACTAAAATAACTTGATATCGGAAGAGAAACAACTTACAATCCATTACAACATGAATCTATATAGTAGGTTGGAAGTTTCTCGCACCAAATTAATTGAGATAAATTAATCTTCACAAGATCTTAATTTATTATCATAAATTCACTCTCTATAAAAAATTTCAAAAAAATGATCAATTCTTTTTTTATCACAAAAATTCAAATTTTCCTCCAACATCAAGATTTTGTCAAGAAAATCAACATAATTCATTTTCTTAAGACCCCATTGAGATATTTTACTTTTTCCAACTTTTATCAAATACACGGTGAACATCATTCTCTTCAATAATTTTTAAGGTATCAACCCAAAAATTTACTTCTTTCAATAAATTCTCTTTGTTGGGATAGATGTCGTAGATCGGTGGGAAGTCTCAATCTACTAAAGAATCTCCATCAACAAACTCATCTTCTTCCTCCACATGAAATGGATTTGGTAGATAGGCTTAAGGCTTGCTAACAACAATGAAAGCGGTGAGAGTGCCAAAAAATTCTTGAAGCTCAACTCTAATTGTCTATGAGATTGTGATACAGGTTCTCAAAACTAGATTCTGAATCGCAATTGTCAATATCGCAATGTATTTCCAAATTTTGCATCGCCAAACAATGAGTTAAGTCTGCAACCTGCATCTACAAGTTTTCAATCATCACGTCTTGTACACTGCTTTCATGATAGGGATTTCCTCTTCAAAATTTGTCCACACCAACCACGACCACGAGTCGTGAAAACTGATAAAAAAATCATCCGAAGAAGATGCTAAGTTCTGATACCAACTGACGCCAAAATAGAGCTAAGATTGTTCTGGCCACGTATGACAATAAATAGAAACTAAAGATTGAAGGCTATAAAGGGAACTTAGGAAGAAAGAAAATAATGATTAGGAAAAAGAAAGACTCTTGTCACCTCAAAAAAAAAAAAAAACAACGATTAACTTTGAAAAACTGAAATTTAATTAATACTTGAAACTGAATTGAAAAATACCACAGATCATATGTTTTTATATAAGCTAAGTTTGGAGTGTTCTCTTAGCAAAATACTTGGAGAAAAAGAAAAAGATAAAAATAAAAATAAAAGAAATAACCTTGAAATTTGGAGACAAAGCAAAAAGATATTATCCCAAAAATAACTTTCAAATATTTTGTCCGATTCTTGTCATTGTGCCAATCTTCTTTGTAAAGATATTTCAATGCCATTAATTCAGTATCTGATAACTGAACCATTGATTCTCCTTAATCAGTGCTCCTCTATACATGTGGTATTTCAATCACTTCTATCTCTGAACTATCCCTACACATCCCCATTCCAGGTGGCCTCATTCTTGGCCTATGTGCCAAGAAACCACTAAGCTGAGCTATTCATTTAGCCCATCATATCATATAATATATATATATATATATATATAAAAGCCAAGTTCTTCCTTAGAATTGCATAGAATAGTGACACGTGGCATGAACTGGTCTATTTAATATATGTTAGAGAGACAAACTTTAAAACTAAGAATGTATTACATTAACTATTCATAATTGGCACATATCGATATTGCATGCATTAATTATAAGGAAACCGTACAAGTAAATTAAAAAGTTATATTACTCTCTTAGATTGGTTATTGTGTATTATATATATATATATATATATATATATATATATATATATAAAAGCTGAGTTCTCCTTTAGAATGGCATAGAATAGTGACACGTGGAACCAGTCTATTTAATATATGTTAGAGAGACAAACTTTAAAACTAAGAATGTATTACATTAACTACCCATAATTGACAGTATTGCATGCATTAATTCTAAAGAAACCGTACAAGTAAGTTGAAAAGTCATATTACTTTCTTAGATTGGTTATCATATATCATATCATAAATATATATATATATATATATATATATATATATATAAAAGCCGAGTTCTTCCTTAGAATGGTATAGAATAGTGACACATAGCATGAACCGATCTATTTAATATATGTTAGAGAGATAAACTTTAAAACAAAGAATATATTGCATTAACTACCCATAATTGACACTAATTATAGGTATTGTATGCATTAATTTTAAAGAAACTGTACAAGTAAGTTGAAAAGTCAAATTACACTTTTAGATTGGTTCTCATATATATATATATATAAGCCGAGTTTTTCTTTAGAATGGCATAGAATAGTGACACGTGGCATGAACCGGTCTATTTAATATATGTTAGAAAGACAAACTTTAAAACTAAGAATGTATTACATTAACTACCCATATATAGTCGAGTTCTTCCTTAGCATGGCATAAAATAGTGACGTGGCATGAACCATTTTATTTAATATATGTTAGAGAGACAAACTTTAAAACTAAAAATGTATTACATTAACTACCCATAATTGACACATATAAGTATTGCATGAATTAATTCTAAAGAAACCGTACAAGTAAGTTGAAAAGTCATATTACTCTCTTAGATTGGTTATCATATCATATCATATATCATATATCATATATATATATAAAGACGAGTTCTTATTTAGAATGGCATAGAATAGTGACACGTGATATGAACTGGTCTATTTAATATAACGCGCATTTTTTAACCTATAATAATAAAAAGTACAATGAAGATGTATTTAAATTTTAAAATTAAATTATAATAAAGAATTCCGCGCATAACACCGGTTATGAGCTAATTTTCAATAACTTTTAAGTTTTTCTTGTATTGTTCTACTTTTGTTAGGCTGCTACATCCATCTTTTATTTTTTATTTTTTTTTTATTTGATGTACTCTTTCACTTTCTCATTTTCCATTGTTTTTCTTATTAAAAAAAAAAAAAAAAAAAAAAAAAAAAAAAAAAAAAAAAAAAAAGGTAGCATGAACGGTACAGTTGGTCTCATAGCTTAAGATGGATCAGGTTTCCTACAATTTCAATGAAATTTGAGATTCTCAAATTTCTTTGAAATCAAGCATTTTTACGTCGAAATGAAGTGAAAAATGTTGCATATTAAAGATATGGCATGTTAACAATGAAACCAAAAAGACAGAAAATTCTAAAGGCTTTTTCTTCACTTTTGAAAAGACACTTAATTTTTACTAAATTGAAAGACAGTTTTTTGCTCAAAGCTTTTATACGACGTGTAAGAAAAAACTTTTTGGAATGATTTTTTTTTTTTTTTTTCATTGTTAATATGTCACATCTTTAATATGCAGCATTTTTCACGTCATTTTAATATAAAAGAACGACTTGATTTCAAAAAAATTTAAGAATCTCAAATTTCTTTAAAATTGTAGGGGATGTTCATCCACTTGAGATCATCAAACACATTAAAGGTATCTAACTTCCACCTGACCAATTATCTGGTGGCTCTTTGTATGTCATCGAGCACTACCTCAAAAAAAGTGATTAATTATAGGAACGATCAAAGATAATGCTTTACTGATGATCATAGCAGCCGCCCACCAATGCAATATTATGGTGATCGATCATCCTGTTGCCCATTCCACCGTTCCAGTTACTGGAGAAGACGACGATCACCATCAAAGATCTCTAATAACATCACCGGCCACCACAAAGCTAAAAACAATCAATTGTTGTTCCCATCTACCTCAAGTTCGACACAAAACTCAACCCAAATCTATGTTTCAAATTCTGGGACAACATGAGTGTCGCTAACTGCTTCTAAATCCTGTTCATGTTAAACATCAAGCTCACCCAGCTAGAGTAACCAAAAGATCATAAACAAGCACATATAATTCCATTCAGATCAACACCCATTACTTGAAAATCCAGAGCCTAACTGGGAATCGAAACCAATGAACAACACACACACACACACACACATATATATATATATATAACTGTGAGAGAGAGAGAGAGAGAGAGAGAGAGAGAGAGAGAGAGAGAGAGAGAACTCACCTGGGTGACCTCTGCAGAAGTAACCCACATAATCACAACACCGACGATGAGAAGCAACCCTCCCTTATATTTCCAACTCATAATTCTTAATTACAGAGAGACTTTGAATTGAAAGAATGATGATCAGTACTCTCTTTCACTTTGTAGTACTTCCATTCTTCTCTGTAAAGAAGCTCACCATTGATGGCAATGTCGGATGGCTTACGAATGAGTCATATGAAAAATTATTGAGCGTTCATACATGCATCTTCTTCTTCTTTCTCGGAACAAGGAAACATCAAAAAAGCAGAAAGAAATGAATATTGCTTGCTGCTTTTAAGTAGTAGTCTATCAGAAAGCAAAAGGCGCAAATACCTCTCGTTCAACTGGTGCCACTAAATAATCGTGCTCCACTAGTCCTTTATATAATCAAATATGGTAAATTTTAGGAATAAATATTATAGAGGTACATGTGGTGTGATCTTTTATTGGTTAAGGTTTAAAGTACATCAAACCACTCTTTTTAAGGTACGTACGTACGTATAGTACGTTATCAAATCGCTCTCTTTTATATTTTTTACTTATAGCTAGGTAATTAAGCGACAACATGTAAATTGATAATCACGTCATATCAACCAAATTTTTATACTTTTACATGTATATGCTTAAATTAACACCATCATATCATTTAATTAATTTCACATTGAAAAAGAGAAAGAAAAGAGGAGGTTGTTGGGGATGGCCGAACCACATCTAATGGCCATTGCGCAATGGGCATGGTTCTTCTTCTTCTTCTTTAGCATCAAAGAGACTATATGGTTTAAAATTAAAATCGTTAGGTCGATATGAGATAATTAGAAATTAAAACATATATCCGACATCTTACCCCTTTTTTGTCGGAAATCAAACCTTACATCCGACTCTGACTCCGCCAAATGTTTGAAGCCGACCCCATTGGATCGGAACTAGTTCAATGGCGGGTTGGATGTCAGCTTTTTGGTGATTGAGGTAGACTCGATTACAAGCAAACCAATAGGAGTAAAACAACCATATCTTGTGATTCTAATATCATATGAAGGTAAGCTTGGTGGCGTCGAAAAGCTTATTCAAATGGATACTATTTTGTATTTTCCCAAAATTTTATAATTCCAACATTTACCAAGTCTAAACAGGTTGTCAATATAAGTATGAAAATCTGGTTCAAGAAGTTTTCCAATCAATATTTGATCGATCAAACTTGCGACATGATGCCTTAGAATTAAAAACTGAGGGTTCGATCGAACTTGCAATCTTTTTAATAAAGGACAACCTCATAATTTTCTATTCAGGCCAGGATTGCAATCCTACTCTTCTATTTAAGCACAATAAGAACAGCATAACCACCCAAGTTCATGTTATTTTCTCAATTTAACAAGAAGAATACTCCAGGGAGAGTTTGTCTTTATTTTTCCAATAATTATTAGAATTTTCTAGAATTTATAGAAGGGTTGTGAATTCTAGTACTTGCAGATTTTGCTTCCCACTACACCACGCTGCATTAGTTAGTTTCAAAGCCCAGTGACTTTCCTACCATGGCACGCAAAAGAGCAGGTGGAAGAATATATGTAACCATTGGCGCTATGCATGAACACAATGAGACAGCATGTGATGAGCAGCTAGAGGCAAGCACATTTGCATGGAATGAAGAATTGACTTAATTGATCAATTTAATGAGCAGCCTAATGTGCTAGTTAATCAGATCGCCGCCATAGCCGTCGCCCGCAGACACCGCCATTAACCAAATCCACATTTTGGGGAAGAGAATGACAAGAATAACGTTGACGAAGAGTTCCAATATAAAGAGGAATTTAAATATCATTTTTAATGTTTAATGAATTGGAATTTTTCACCAATTTACGATACTTATGTCAATGATGAAGATCTTGCATAAATAAGTTATTTTTCGTATACTCAAGAAGCATACAAAGGTTGGAATACGTACGTACAATGTGTTTGATGAAAGTCCAAAAAATGAAGTGCTTTAGTGGAGCCTTGAAAAAATTAATTATATATGTTGATTTTCTTGGAGCTGAAAATGTTATATCAAGGGGTTAATTATTTTTCTATCAAGTTTACCATTGAAGATTAGACTGAAAATTTGAAAAGGTCCTATTTGTACGTCACTCGAGCACAATTCAAGGCTTGAATTGTAAAAATTAGAAACTCGGGTCTTTATCAGATTTTTGGGATAAGTTTTCTTCATTTAATTTCTTCAAAGGAAGTAAACGATCAAAGTACTGTGGAAGTTTGAAATAATACACATCTTGCATTATCCTAAACAAGCCAACGCAATGCATCTTTGGTTTGATAACACTTTTTTCTTTTTCTTTTTGAAACAAAAATATTAAAAAAAAAAAAAAATCAAAAATCAAAACATAAAATAATTAAAATTAATTTTACCTTATGTCACGTCAAAACACTTTTTTAAACAAAATAAAAATTATATTGAGAAGCATTAATAAAGAATATATCTAAAAAGCTTAATTGCATGGCTCTTTTGTTTTTTGTATGGAATGTATATATAGGAAAGGGGAACGATCGACAAAAAAGGATCGAGACCCAATTACGTAAACAAAGAGAGTTCTTGGGGCTGCTTATCCAATTAAAAAAAGGCACTCCAAAGGCTTTTGCTTTTGCGTCCCATCTTGAATGGGATAATTAATAGTGCTAAATGTCCATCTTGCACAATCTTTTAAAAAAGCTTCATCATGTTCCAGCAAAAAAAAACAAAATGAAAAGCAGCATCAAAATATCTTTTTCTTTCATCATCTTCTTTTGCACGATACCAAATTGCCTAATGCCCTTTTATGGTCTTATAATCAATTATTGCATTAAACCATTTGCACCTTTCTTCTTCTTTAAACTATCACGTTATTGTTATTGTCATTGTCTTCCTCCAAATTATTGAGTCTGGCAATGTCTTTCCCCTCCTTTCAAACTATCAAAATTTGTCAATATTCCTCTTATGGGTGTACATACGAACCGGTATTAACTTCTCGCATTCGATATCCGTTATCCACACACGCGAATGCAGATGCGGTTAATAAAAAATCATTATTTGCATGTGCGCATGCGGATAACGATTTTAGAATATGCAATTAATTAACCGCGTCCGAATACTCTTTACGTATAATGTATTATATATATATATATTCAACACAACACAACACAACACCATCAACATTTATTTATAAATTTGTTACATTTAGACAAGTTATGTTTTTTATGTTATGAATTTGTAATATTATTTTTTTTTTTATGTTGGATTTGTAATTTATGTTTTTTTTTTTTTTTTTTTGGCTAGCTTGATTGTTATGCTCATTGAATTATGAATAAAAAAAACATAATGGTTTTTCTTGTGATTATTGATTACTATGAATATTTTGAGGTCGTATCCATCATCCTCCTTTTTTTTTTTTCGGTTCTACATATTTTCGGTCTTGCATTATATTTTCAAAACAAGCTCAGAATTCTAAAAACAGTCAAAGCTATTTTTAAAAGCGTTTAAAGTAGGCTAATTACCTATTTGCAGATAGCGGATAATAACTGTACTTAATAATTCACAATAACTGCATGGATGCAAATAGTAAAAAATTACGCGGATGCAAATATTTAAGTGATATTCGCATTTTGAAAATGCGGATATCATTTTACTTGTGATTGATCACTATCGTATTTTGATCAAATTGTGATTTTAAAAGTTACCTTATTTTTTAAGGGATATAAAAGTGCATGATACATGGAAAATTTTTAAAATTACACTGCCAACAAGCCTAGCAAAATACAGATTCAGTAAGCTGCCAACAAGTCCAAATCCGTCACTGCCAACAAGCCTAACAATATTGATCTCCACGAGAAAATCTTATAATTTTAATCTTTTGCATTTTTCTTTTTCTGTTTTCAAAATAAACACATTAACAAATAACTTAAAATACAAAATACTTTTCAAAATATAAAATATGCTTTCACACCATAATGTTTTTATAAACTTTATAGTTCGGATAGTAAAATGTTTTTATAAATATTTTCAGGTAATACAAAGTAGTGGTAATTCTGAGAATACAAGTATTCTCAAATTATAATCAGGAAGAACTGACTTGGTCCAACGGTCAACTCCTTATCTTTGGCATGCAAATCCTAATTGCATGGTAAATAGCGTCAAGCCTTCAAGGGAAAAACTAAGACTAAAAAAAAAAAAATCGGTATGACCAACAAAAGTTAATTATTATAGAGTTAAATTAAGAACAATTGACTTGGATAATGCTTCATATAGCTACTACCTTCTGGGCTTGATAATATCACTAACGTCATTGATGATGCTTATCCTTGGCTTCACGTGACTTTGAACTTTGCAGCTTAGCAAAGTCATGTAAAGATTTATATAATATTAGAAGAGGATTTCCTATAATTAAGGTATTCAAATTCAGCCTAATTTTAGAGAATCTCAATCTTATAATATTACGAGTAACACCGCATACCCAAGAAGGCAACCTCAAGTGTCGAAGTTGTATATGATGGGTTCGGGCTGAATTCATTGGGCCTGCATAAGTAATCCATCCTATAAGGGCTGCTAACCTAGGCCGACTGCACCCAAAGCACTGGTGGACTTCCCCTTACGTGTAGAGAGAGAGGCGAGAGAGAGAGAGAGAGAGAGAGAGAGAGAGAAGAGAAGAGAAAGCCCCTAAGAGCTTTTGATTTACCGGGGGAGGGTGCCTCCCTCCCCCCAGGCCAGTGCTGTTTACCTCCTAGCCCTTAGGGTGATGGAGTGTTTTTTTGGCCCTCCTTGGTGCACTCAGTGGAAGCTAAGTCTCTCCCAGCCATTAGAGTTGTGGTGTTTTGTTCCCCTGGTAGATCCAGTGCGGATTGACCCTCCCTTAGCCTTTTTGGGCTATGGTGGCTTGGTTTTGTGTTTTTTTGCTTCTTTCTTTCATTCTTAGCAGGATAGTTCAATTCAAGATGTCTTCTCTGGGGGAGTGGCCGAGCTAACGTGTTGTCAACGGAGTGTTTTTTGGCCTTTTTTTCACCTTCTTTCTCTGATTTTGGAAGCCAGATCTACACTTCTCCGCCAACTTCTGCATGACACGCACCCCCAACTGCGTTCGCTATCGTCTTCCGCTTCTATCGCCGCAAGCACCGATCGTGTGGTCGTCGGTGTTCGGGGCGTGGGCACCACGCGCCTAAGAGCTTTCTGCGCTTTGGTGCTTGTGAGGGCCATGCTCCACCTTTTTCAAGCCATGCACGGTGGCAAACAGGTTCTATGGCGTCGAATCTTCGTCTAGGGGGTACCGGTGACAGCATGTGACCTACACGTGCCACTGTCTAGGGACTTTGGCCTCCTTCCCTCACTGTCGGCAGCTTATTTTGGGTGTTTCTGCTTGTTTGTGTTTGTGTTATTCTCTTGTTTTTCCGGTCACAGCCTACTTGTGTTTGGATCTAATTTTATGGGAATATTTATTGGCTAGTTGCTAGGTCAACCCTCTTTCTTTAGAGAGCTAGTGAGCGTTATTGTAAGAGAGGCTCAATTGTTATTCTTGTAAAATTTGTATTTCTGCTTAGGCAGCTGTTTTACTAAATCAGATCATTCTGGCTTAAAAAATGGGAGGTCTTGTCCCTTACTTTCAAGTTGTAAGCGTCTGGACTTTTTGCAGATTTAATGATAACACATTGTATCTGTTAAAAAAAAAAAAAGTTATTTTTTTTTTTTGTTTGGGGGGGGGGGGGGAGACAGAATCCCTCCTCATACTTAGGAAAGAAGGAAATAAGCTATCACATCATCAAGATCCTAGGAATTGCCACAATAATTACATCCCTCACTCCCACCACTAAGGGAACAAGTAAGGCATTAATTGCCTCTCATACCTCCCTTGTCTGGAAGCATGTTGAGCATTTAATGCCAACTAACTTACGATAAGGAGACGGGGCAGGGACACCCCTACACTAGGGTCCATGGACAACCTTCGCATAACTACCACAAGCAACCCAGACTTAGGGCAACACATGGCAGAGAAGTGCATGAGCACTTGTCCTCTCGGGTAGGCAAGCTGAAGTATAAGAAGGAGATAAACCTCTATTTAAATTATAATACACCTATCTATTGTACACATAGGGCTTCATAGTTAAGAGATTCTTCTAATCTTAAGATTCTTACTAACTTAGGCATTAGAGCTGTCCCCCACTGACTCCCGTACCCCAGCATGCCTCTAAACCATTCTTCATTTTAACCTGTGTAGGAAGCCTAGTTCATTGGATTGCCTGGGTGTAAGGTTTGTACGAAGAAGCAGTCAACGGATTTTAGCTCTATCAATTGACACCGTCTCGTCTTTGGGAACGAGTGTACATATGCTCTACCTATCTTTTACTTTCCCAAGGTTGCATGGCTACAACTAGATCGAAGCACTACAAAAAAACACTGCAAATCGCCGCGTGTCTAAAGAAATGAACCCCCCCCCTAGAGTAAGAGGAATGCAAGGACCCCCCCCCCCCCTAGAGAAGAGACACCCGAAGGTCAACCCGTAACTAAAGAAATGAACCCCAAGTCTAGTCTATCCCTGGGGAAACAATGCCTCAGCGCATTGCCACGTTGGAAATCCAGCTTCAGTATATGGCGCAAAACATGGATCATGAACTAGAACAAAATCAAATCATCATGGCCAACTTCAACGGTTGAACCTATTGATACCCATCACAACAAGAATGGCAAGAATGTGGATGATCATGAAACCAAAGATAGCAGGTGCAACACAGACAAGCGAGAATGAGAGAACCAGCCAAAACCACAGAGAAACTAGCTGAAACCACGGGAGAAGAAGCCAAAAGGAAAGTGCCTAGAGTCAAACGAGACAGGTAGCTGTGTGTATTCCCAGCTGAATGATTTTTAGGCTAAATTGGACAAGATGTCCCGGAAGATGAACGGCAAAGGACCCCCCCCCTCTCCCCAAACCACTTGGAAGCTTATCAGACTCAAGTTGTCTTCCAAGGTGCCTTGTACGAACTTATGTGCAGGGCATTCCTACCACACTGAGAGAGGGAGCCCGAAGTGTATTAAGAAAATTTAGTACGTGTTTTGAAAACAGTTTTTATGAGTAATTTTAGTAGCATATTATGAAAGAGTTTTAAGAAAATAATATTCAAAAGAATTTTAAAAGAAGTTTGTTCATAAAATTTTCAGGAAAAAAGACTGGACAAAATAGGGTTCCCTTCCTAGGGTGTGCCACCCATGGCACCAGCACAGTCGTGATCGTGTGCTACCCGTGGAGTTAGTATAGTCACATTTCGAGCAAGGGAGTGTCCTCCCAATTCAATTCAGTAAATACTTTTATTGTATGAAAAGTTAATAGTTTTCCGATAGCACGATACAACCACATGAGAGTATGGGCTATCACTTGAGTTTTTGTCCTTGGGTGTGCGATCCATAACGTACGTTAGCGAAATCATAGTCTTGTGCCACCCGTGGTGTTAACACAGTCACAAGTTGAGCAGAAATGTGTTTCCCAGTTTTTGTATGTCTTGCATGTGGCCACAAGAGTACTCAGATACCTTGAGAGGCGTGTCAACCCTAAGTGTACAAGAAGTTAATAGTACGATATTAGAAAAGACAGTATTTTAATACTCCGTTTGTTTCGACGTAAAATGATTTCTGAAAAATGGTTTCGACATTTTACGGTGTTTGGTAGGGGCAAAAACAATGGTCAATGAAAATCATTTTCGGTTTGACCGTAAAACCTTCTTTAATTTTTAAAAAACGATTTACAGCTTTAAAAACTGGAAATCGTTTTTCGAAATTAAACTCTTCGTCCTTACACGCACATGTGATATCCGATTGCCGGAATCCGGCAATGTTCAGTCGTCAGAATCCAGGCAGCACCGGAATCCGGCAACATCCGGTCACCGGAATACTGCCGGCGCCGGAATTCGGCGACATCCAGCCACCGTCGCCAGATGCCGGCCGAATCTGGCCGGAAGCCGACCGGATCTGGCCAGGATCCAGCCGGATTTGGATGGATCCGGTCACTGATCCGGCCGAATCTGGCCAAACTGGCCGGGATCCAGCCAGATCTGGAGGAGTCCGGCGGGAATCCGGCAACGGCGACTGGACGTTGCCGGATTCCGACGACGGTTGCATTTTCTTCTTTTATAATTTTTTCGTGCGAACCAAACGCCGAAAAATATTTTTTTTGAAAATGATTTTGTCGAAAATATTTTACGACGGAAATCATTTTACGTCGAAACAAACGGAGCCTAAGTTAGAATAATTTTTAACATTTATTATGTAAAGTAGTTACAGAATAGTCAGCATTTTTGTTAGAATAATTTGTTTAGTAGTTAATTTATATGAGCACAGTTTTTAGTGTCTATCATACAAAGTAGTTTAGAAAGCAGTATTTGTGTTAAACTAGTTTTATACACTTTTAAGAGGAAAACTCCCTCTCGTTAGGTTTCAAAAAAGTATAATTTTATTTTTAATTGCAGTTAAGTGTTTTGTTTAGAAAGATTTTCATAGTGTATATTGTGATAAACTTAAAAAGTAATAATTTCTATTTAACAAAAGAGATATTTTGTCATAACAAATGAAGGGCTCGCATCACAGACATTTTTGATTTGGTGTTTACTTATTGAGTCATAGACTCGCAATTCCACTTGTAAAACAATATTGTTTTACAAAAACTATAATTGTCGCAACAGATGATCGACCAGAGCATAAGGTAAACTCGATCTTTAGAGTTTTCTTTTTTTTTTCCTAATTGATTAAGGAAATGGTTACATGGGAGGATCTTTGACACTCATAATTCGAAAGGAAAAATGAGTGGACGATCTTATAATTGAAAAAAGAATAGACTACCCAACAACAGACCCAAAACAAACTATGCCAGCTGTGTTGAAATAATTACAAATCCGAACCACCACTTGGAAACAACGACAACCATCATAAGGAGGTCGAAGCGGTAGAAGCACTGTTAGAGTTCGAATCTAAGACCACAAAAGATAGAGGCACCAACACAAATTCAATTACAAAAGTCTTTCCTAAAAGATAAAACCACATAAGATTTGGGAAACAATAACCCACACAACACAGAAGCAACAAAACACAAACATAGATGTGAAAATACATTTAAAATATAAATAAAAACAACAACAATAAAACAGCAAAAAAAAAAAAAAACCCAAAAATCAGTAGCTGCAGCATCAGGCAGAACGGAGGAAGGCTTCATGAGGGGTGTCACTTGAGATCCACGCACTGGTGCGTGTGAACCATGCACCGACTCGTGGAGGTCGGAAGGAGAAAAGGCCAACAGCTACAAGGAGATGGAATGTCGGTGGAGATCTAGATGGTGGAAAGACGCGTTGGAGGCTGGGACCAACGGAGGAACGTAGATCTAACTTTTAAAAAACCAAATCTAAGAACTCAGACAAAACCGGTTTCCAACGTGAAGGATAATACGAACGATGCGATAGTGGAGCCATGATACTAAGCTTGAGATTTTAGGCAGGATAAGTCATACTAGATGACAGATAGAACCTCATGAGAGGTGAAAAGTGCTAGAGAAACCTCTAGCCAAACTGCAAATTAAGAAAGAGCTTCGTAAGGGTAAAAGGATGAGGAAAGGATGGAAGAGATGAGACCCTTCCCTTCTCCTTGTGACAGCTACAAAGAGAAGAAACTAGAGAAAATCGCATGAAAGAGAACAAAGGTTGTTTTTTTTTTTTTTATAAACCCAACGGCCACTTAGAGTTTCCTTTTGACATGAAGAGTTTTGGATCCAACCAAGAGAAAGTTATCATGATCGAGTTTATTTGTATGGCTTATGTGCCTTTTGCATATGGCAATATATAGTTTATGCTTCCATGTATTTAAGATGAGAAATGATAGAGATTCTTCAAGTGTCATTCTAATGTCCTTCGACTCCTTTTATGCTGACATGACATCCTATTTTTAATTTTTTTTTTTAAAAAAAAAAAATGTGTCATGTCAGTATAGAAGGACCTCAGAAGGAGTTCTAGCATTTCTCATTTAAGATATGTAATTTGGACAAGAGATGTAAACAATAATGAATGATTATGTACATGTTATGTAACACCCCGGTCCTATATTGGAAAGAGATAAATAACTCACATACAGTGAGTGATTTATAAGAGATAGATGAGTGATAAGTCTCACATTGCCTAGTTACTAGGTGAAACTAGGTTTTATAAGTGATTCTAGGGAAAGTTTCAAATCGACTAGTCCTTTTGGGGTGGTAGTCAATTTTGAAACTTCCCTAGAATCCATTATAAAGCTCAGTTTCACCTAATAACTAAGCAATGTGGGACTTAGCACCCATGAGTATCTTTATAAACCACCCACTCTATACGAGCTATTCATCTCTTCCCAATATGAAACCGGGATATTACATGTTATGTCTAATGCTCTATTGATGTAATAGTTCCAAAGTTTATATATATATATATATATATATATATATATATATATATATATATAAATTTCTGTTGTGAGTTTTTATTATGTAAATAGCAGTAATGCCGCGTGAATATCATAAAATAATATAATTATTGGAGTGTTACAGCCACCTTCCACTGCTTCTCTCTATGTGGGAGTAGAGTGCAGGGTTATGGCTCTCGAACCTTCTTTTTTTTTCTTTTTTTTCTTTTTTTTTTTTTTTTTTTTTTTTTGAGGGAAAGAAACCTTTCATTGAGATCAAATAGTGTTACAACAGCAGACACCACAAGGGTGAAGTATAAAACAAACACCCTAAAGGTGTACAAACATCTCAATACAATACAGACAGTTGCTACTAAATAAAACCCAGCCAACAGAATGATGCCTCTACGTTGACATACACCTTTACTGGAACAGGGAGTCGGTCACACATTCTGGGCGACTGCCAATGACTAGATTAATGTACGTACAAAGCAAACTGTCCAAACAAACACAAACTATAACAAAACAGGAAAAGCTCAATGGAGGAAAGTCTCTGCCGGGAAAGCCACCGCCTGTGGCGGCGCGTGCGGTGCACGCGCCGGCACTAGAAAACAAGCCCCTCAACCCTGAAGCGCCAGAAGCCTCCGAACAACCAGATCCACCAAACCACGACGAAAAAAACCAGGTTTGCAGCCCTCACGCGCGATCGAACCGAAAACCACCCCGGGCGCGTGAAGGCCACGCGCCGATCACCGAGAGACCGCACAACCGTGGAGAGCGGCTGGGGCACCAGAGACTGACGACGAACACAGTTGACGGGCGCGTGTCCACCAGAAGACGGCGAAAACTTGTAGATCTGGCCTCCAAAAATCTGACAGTGAACAACACAACCTCAAGCTCCGCCATCAACACGCCATGGGTGACTAGTCCCCACCGACACCTTCACCAGAGGGCTCTCCTGCCATTACAAACTAAAACCATAAAACCTAAAACACCCACCGGAAACACGCCGGGGCGACAAAACTTCCGCAAACCCAAAAGGTCGGAAGACTCAAACAACAAACTAAAAACCATCTTAACAACTAAGACTAAGATGGCCAACAACAAAAAACCCCCAGGGAGGAGGGAGGCGTGAAAGCCTCCCTCCCCCAAAACCAAGACAAAACTGCCGGCTCTTTCTCTCACTAGAAAACGGGAGCTTCTCTCACTAGAGGTCCTTAGTGGAAGTCTTCTAATTTTTTTTTTTTTTTTTTTTTTTGCCGGCTGTTTTTTGTTTTAATTTTTAGACAAAACTACATTCGTGGCATGTACACGTGGATTTAGATACACGTGTCATATTTTCATTGATCTGACAGGGACAAAATGACTTTTTCCATTGAGGGCACGCTCGACAAAAAAAAACTGATGAAGGGGCTTATTTGACATTTAAGTAAAACTTAGGACTCTATTTATCAAAATGGGATTACTTTCACAGGAATTATTATAACCTTAAGGATGCAAATCATTTTTTTTTCAATGTTGAATAATTGAGTCAACCATAATATTTGGGAAGATTCATTCCATCATTGTTTCACAAAGCAAAAGATGCCGCATTTTTCAATCACAGGGTCCACGACCCAATTATTATTTACAGCACAGGAACATCATAATCATAATAATCCTATTCCTGTCGTTCCTGGCTCTTGTTCCTTCTGGGTTGGTTTTTATTCACGGTGGGGACGACTGCCGACTGGAAAGATATGGTCATAGAGTAGGACATGGATGAAGTAGAGAACGACCCATCTTGGGACTATACTCGTGTCGTCGTTTATACACTTGTGGGTACTCTCATGTACTTTCTATCTTCCCCACGAAACTGGTTGGCCAATATTGGTGAGGAACGCAGGACAGATTGAAGGAACAAGAGAAACAAAAAGAAGAAAATTAGATAAATCAAACAACAATGGGTTTTCAAGTTGAACCAGAGTCTCACCGATCAACGATGAAGTTTGGATGAGTCTCACGACCACCGAAAATGAGAAAAGATGAGTCACAACTTTTAGAATCATCTAAAAACAACAATGGGTTTTTTAGTTTATGGTTTTTTTTTTTTTTTTTGAAAAAAAAAAAAAAAATCAGTATTGTGTTTTTAGTGTTTTTTTTTTTGAAAAAATTAATTATTTTTTTTTCGAATTTATAGGAGTATTTTTGTCCTATCGAAAAAATTTTAGAATCATTTTTGTTTTGTTGTTGACCTTAGGGGGACATTGTCAAATTTTTATAATTTAAGAAAAACATTGACAATGAGGTAATAATTTGAGGGGAGTATTTGTACTCTTCCCCAAATACTAATAAGCTCATTAATTAATAAACAAAATAAAACTAAGACCCATTTATTTCTTATTTTGTCCCGCGTCAGTAAGCCTTTAGGCTTAGTCCAATTGCCGGTTCAAGGTTCCCTAATGAGTAGGGGTGAAAAATAACTGTCCGCATTTACTTTTCACACATATCTATTATTTATTATCCACGTATGCAGATCGATGCAGATAATGATCTTAGGATATGCGGAGTCAAAATATGATTTTGAGTTAGGACCAAACTCAAGCCGAAAGTCAAAATTTGGGTAGGATCTTCGATCCGACTTGACCATCATATAAATACATATAAATACCCCTATGGTAACCCTAGTCACCTCCCTTGCCAATTTGCAGACTAATGCCCGATAGATCTTAGTTCACCGACAGTAGTTATGGCAGACAAATCTTCCTAAACTATATTGAGCACAATCAAGTAGTGGTTAAAGCAATAGCTCTCTCAGGAGCCACATCATAAATAGGTTCACACTATTTTTCCAAAACACTCTTTTTTGTTCCAATACCTTATGATCATAGCCATTAACAATTAATATGGTGCATCTCATAGTCACAAAAAAAAAAAAAAAAAAAAAAAAAAAAAAAAAAAAAAAAAACACCAACCAGGAGCATCACCTCATAGTAGATAGTACAATCGATAGGGGACAATCTCAGGTTATAAAATGAGTACTGACAATGTTCCAACAGTTCATAATGGATTTTCATTTCCCATATTTTTTTTTCATTTCAATTCAGAAGTACAGTGTCTTCTTAAATTTCTGCATCATGTATCAAATTTCTTGGGGGAACAAAGTCTCACCTTGCAACACTTCATAAGAATCTGAACATAAGCCTTCGTAAGAACTCAGACACTAAAAAACAAGAATGGAAAAGATACAAAATGCATAACAAAGAGCAAACATACTTGGTGGATCAAGAAAAAAAATAAATTCCATGCTTTCAGATTAGCATTAAATTCTGGTGTATACACTAAAAGTACAAGAGTATTTCTCTGCCGTTACATTGATAATACAATCAGTATTTATTTGAGTTAATAGAGGTAATAATAAATTATAATTTTGTGCTCTGCATTGATTGACAAAGACATTGAGATATATAATAAATCTAAGTTTCTTATATGACAATAAACAGGGTAAAGGAGCATACTTTTAAGAAATCATGAAACCCTCACTTACCATGGTAAGATACCGTCATTATATTTTTGTTACAGTTGACGCTGAGATAACAAAAACTGATCAATTTTTTTTTTTTTTTGGTTTTCTGTTCATCACATTACAATGCTTTGTGAGTGCATTGGAAGGTAAGGTTGAGGTACATAACCCTCTTTTCTTAGCTCTAGCAGAAGCCTCTTCAGTGTTGAATAGATCTCGGCAGACTCTGGGTGACTTCCATCTGCAGCAACAAAAATATGAGTTGTGTTGTTGATGTCAATCCAGCTGTACCCAGGAACCTTCTGGACTTGTCTTTCTTTCATCAAACGACGTATCTTGAGCACACTCCCCCACTGTCCAGCATCAGCATGTAGATTAGAAAGCACTACATAGTAGCCAGAATTTTGAGGGTCTAACTCAAAAAGATGTCTAGAAGCTACTTCAGCAAGTTCAACATTACCATAGACCCGACAGGCACCAAGCAATGTCCCCCAAACACCGGCATCAGGAGTGAATGGCATGCTCTTTATCATTTCAAATGCTTCATTCAACCTACCAGCACGCCCAAACAAATCTACCATGCATGCATAATGCTCCATCCGGGCTGGTATTCCATATTCCTCAGTCATGGAGCAGAAATAGCAAGCTCCAATGTCAACTTCGCCTGCATGACCACAAGCAGATAGTATAGCAAGAAAGGTGACATGATCAGGAAAAAATTTGTTTTCCAACATTTGATCGAATAGAGTGAGAGAGTCCTTAAGGAGACCATGGTTCCCATAAGCAGAAATTATGCTATTCCATGAAACTTCATTCTTCCCCTGCATTGTGTCAAACACACAGCGAGCAGAATTCAAGTTTCCACATTTAGCATACATGTCGATCAGTGCACTCTCAGCAAAAAGATCAGAGCTGAATGCACCTTTAACCATGACACCATGGATCTCTTTCCCGTAACGGAGTGAAGGTAAGTTGGCACATGCAGATAGAGCAGCTGATATGCCCACACAATCATACCTGGTTCCTTCCATCACCATTTGACGAAAAAGTTCAATGGCCTCTTCTGGCTTGCCATTCTGGGAACAGCTTGTGATCATTGAGTTCCAACAAACAGTATCCCTTTCTGACATTCTTCCAAAAATATGATGAGCAAGATCCAATCGTCCACATTTAGCGTACATGTCCGAAATTGCACTTCCCACATGACATCTCCCATCAAGCCCATTCTTGAGGATGCTACAATGCAATTCCTTCCCCAATTTCAGAGCAGCCAAACCAGCACAAGCAGGCAGAACACTTGCCAGGGTAACAGAATTTGGTCTCATCTTCTCTTTGAGCAGCCACCTGAAAATTTCCAAAGCATCGCAATTCATTCCATTAAGCACAAAGCCTGAAACCATAGCTGTGCACACTATGACATCAATTGTGTCGCTTTGGAGGAAAATCTTGCGTGCCATCTCCACATTCCTGCACTTAAAGTATATATCAATAAGTGCACTCTTCACGAATAGATCCAAAGGCACACCATGTCTTACCATATAACCATGAATTTCCTTACCTTGTTTGACACATGCCAATTCAGTAACTGACGGAAGGAAGCTTGCAAAGGTGATCGAGTCTGGTTTGATACCAACAGATATCATCTCGCAAAATAAATGTGAAGCCTCGCCCATAAACCCATTTTGTACAAATCCAGAAATCATGCCATTCCAAGTTACCAAATCAGTTTGCGGCATCGTATCAAACAACTTACATGCATCAAACAAATAACGACATTTTGAATACATAGCTAACAATGTGTTAGCCACAGGAGAGTCCAACTCCAACCCATACCTAACAACCAGTCCATGAAGCTGAGTACCCAAACCAATCTTTGCTTCCGAGGCACAAACAGACAATATACAAGTAAATGTCACCGAATTGGGCCTAATTTCACTATTTTTCATTTCCAAAAATATTTGTAGAGCACTACTAGGATCTCCATTTTTCACATAACTACTAAGCATGACATTCCATAGAACACAATCTTTATGTGGCATTTTATCAAACAAACATCGCGCATCATTGATACAATCATTTTCTGCATAAAATTTGATCAAAGAACTAGCTATAAACACATCCAACTCAAAACCCATCAACCGAATTGTTCTGTTAACTAACTTAACTAGACTTACATTATTCAAACCATTACAAGCCTTAATCACATAAGGAAAAGTATACTTATCGGGAGAAGCACCAAAACCCAACATCTTAAAGTAAAACAACAAGGCAAAATCAAACCGACCCATTATCGTAAACCCTCTAATCATCCAATTCCAAGGCAAAGAATACCTCCGTTCAAGCTTATAGAACGTATTCTTGGCATCTTCAAAGCTGCCACAAAGAACGTACATTCCCAAAACCCTTGCTCCCAAAAGACAATCGTTGCTAATTCCTCTGAGAATGACCTGGGCGTGAACTTGCCTACCTTGTTGAAGAACAGAAGCGTCAGAACAAGCTCGCAAGACTGACGCAAATTGGCTTGCCAAAGCCTGTTCAACAGTTGGGTACAAAACACGTAGATGATTAAAGTGGTTGCAGTTGGTATGCAGGAACATTGCTGGTGATGTCCGTGCATAAATTTTCATGTTGACGACATAGCTCTTAGATTGTTATGTAAATTTCCTTTCCCATTGCAGTGATGCACATTTTCTTCAAAATGATTCAGACAACCGAAGGCTAAGCTCACACCGGCATACATGCATCGTTATTTCGGTTTTTCAGCGGTCAAAATAAGGTTATTTTTCGAAGATTTTGGTTAAATCTGATTTTTCGTCTAACACTAACCTATAGAGCTAAGTTGTAACAAATTGATAATTTGATAAGACAAAACATGACCCTCGTTAGTTCGTGGTTTTTTATAAAAAAAAAAAAATGGTTATTTTAGTTGAGGGGACTAAATAATATTTAATCATTTTATGTTTGGCATTGAATCTAATAATTCTTATGACCGACGACACGTAACCATATTTTTGCTTGGTTGTCACTATAAACAAACGTCATTAATGACGTAGATCGCCCGAAGTCGAACTCGATCGGACTGCTAATGATGGACGGTAGTGTACAATATACGGGCATCGATATTGTATTACAAATCTCTCAGAGCAGTGCCAACCCTGTCGAAAAGGGGTTAATATTTTGAATAGATCATATGGTATTGAATTATGACATGATTTTATTATTACAACATGTTTATATTTATATTGCATTTGTGATGGCATTGTCAAAATAATAAATTGTAACCTTATAATCCTGTATATAATTTATAAATAATTGAGTTGATTATACGATAAGATGCGCATCGTGGTAGTACATGATAACATGCACTAATTTTCCAGCCGTTATTGATCACTTTCTCAGTGAAGCGGCCATGGCCTATTGAAATTACTATAGACTAACATTTTAGAAAGAAACAATGAGGAGGACTTGTAAACAAGTCCCCATCACGCCTAATATCTTGATCCTTCTCATGCTGATTTAGGAAAAATAAAAAAATAAAAAAACCAAAAAAGAGAGCTTCACTAGAGTTTGGAGATAAGCTAAAACCTTTCCAGCATAGCCTCTCATTAGAATCTCTAATCCAGTAATACCTCGAATAATTAATAACATTTTTATAAAGTTGAAATAGCCATGTAGCCACACCCAGGCCTTGGATTTCAAGGTGACCCGAAAGCCACCCCCAAGGATCCGGGGGTGGCGCCGGCTGCCTCTCCAAGGTGGCAGCCACCCCAAACACCCACTTTCTATTTTTTAAAAAAAAAAAAAATTAATAATAATAATAATAATATTTTATTTTATTTTTTTTAGTTTTAATTTTCTTTTATTTTTTATTTTTAATTGGAAATGACATGTGTCAAGGTATTATGTGCATATTTCGCCAAAATGGGACTTTTTCAAACATTTTGGTAGTTTGTGGGGCCAGAGTTCAAACGATGGTAGCTCGGGGGGCTATCCGTAAAACGACTAGTAGTTTAGAAGGCTAAATTATAATTTTTCCTATGAAATAATAAAATGACCTTATACCACTTTTTATAGGTTTCAAATATTTCAAATTCCCCATTAAGTAAAATGCTTTTCGAAATAAAAACAATGTAAATTATTAGTTTAAAATATGCAACAAACGAAAGTTTGAAGTTTTCTTGGAATGATAAGTTGTACACAGAAATCTTTTCTTTCAAAAAAAAATAAAAAAGAAGAGTTGGTATGCAGGAACATTGCTGGTGATGTTCGTTCATAAATTCAAAAAAAGAAGATAAGTTGGCATGCGTGCGAAGATTTGCTCTATAAAAAGGCCTAAAGATAAACCCTAGACCCTCCGTATTCGGTTTTTTACTCCACCTTAGACCTAGAGAGAGAGAGAGAGAAAGGGCTACTTTTAGAGGACTTCTCTCTCTAAAGCTTGAAGGATTCCTATCTAAGGACTAAGGGTAACCTAGCCTTTAATATCTTGTTTTTCACATATGTTCTACTGTTTAAATTCATGCTTTAACATGCTTAGCTATTTGTTTAAATAAAAAAAAAATGCAATTTTGATGAAAATAGTTTCTTTATTAAGTTTTATGTAGGAATATTAAGGTTTAATAATATGTTTTAGATTTCCTAAAGAATAGTAGTAACCTCTTCGATATATTTTTTTAGGCTACTTGTAATGAAATTTTAACAAATGGGTTAGCTTTAAATAGATAAAGTTATCGCCTTTAATATTTTTTTGACTCACATTATGTATGAAATATTTCAGTTATGTTGTGTTCAAACCTCTATGTTCCAATAAAGTTGGATTAATGCATGAGTATAGGTATTTAGGTTAGTTTATATTTTTTGTCATGGGACGAACGATCAACCCAAATAGACGAACCAACGTTAGAATAAATAGGAGCGACCAATCATTGCTATCCAGAATAAGTTTATAAATTGTTTAATGAATGATTAGGCTTTTACCACATGATTAGGGTTTTACTTGTACGGATTAGAACTTTTAACGTGTTTATCCTAACATTAGAGTGGGATTGCAGTGACTTGGAGTTAAGATGCTCAAGATTGTGGAAGAGCGATTCGGGTAAGTAATTTATTAAGAGATTGTTCATATTTAACGTGTGATATGTCAGCATATTGAATATGTTTTATTCTATGTCATGAGCTTATTGATTTTTATAACATGCTTAAGACTGCTTCAAATGGACAAATGTTTATATATGATTTTATTAAATAAATTAACAATACTTGCATTGTATGACATGACCATGGGTCATAGGCTACTATTGTACTAGCTTGACCTTGTGGTAAAAAATATTTACTTTTATGTTTGAGATTATATCCAATGGTTGTTTTGTGACAGACGCACCATGTACGAATAGATTATCATTACGACTTTGCTAGTAGTGTGGCCACTCAAGGTTGGACTACTAGTTATATGGTGGTATGTGGCAATATCCAGGGCACCGGTATTTTCTTACAGGTCGTTCGAGACAATGCCAATCCTACTAAGAAGCAATTAAAGGCTTGGATAGACCATACAGAGGAAAAGCTATGATTAATTCCAATTATATATACTGCATAATTTATCTGTATTAAAATATACAGGATTTGTTATCAGGGTTATGCTCTCTACTTCAAAATAAACATCATTTTTTAATGGTATAATAACAAAGACAACTTATACATACTTTTATGAAAAACCCACATTTAATATATATTTAAAGGTTACGAACTATTTCTTAAACTCATTGCATAAACCAATTTAGCAACCATTTACTTAATAAGTTGCGGACCTACGTCGTGGTGTGCTGTCGCAGGCACCCAAAAATAAAACCTTACTTGTGAAAATATATATATAGCAGTGGAAGTAAAGGTCGATCCCACGGAGAGTAATTAGCCGAGTTTTATGCTACGTGAACAAGGATGGGGGGGTTTTGAGTATGAAAATAATTTTAAGAAAAATAACAAAGAAACAATTTAAAATATTAATCAAGTAAGAAAACATTGGTCTAAGTCAACTTCCACCATCGGAATCTGGCAACTGATCATCGATGCAAATATATATCAATTCATGCTTGAATATTCACCGTTGGAACTATTTTCCTATCTCTCCTTAGTCGTAGTTAATTAGAAGACAAGCGCTCTAATTAACCCTAACTACTAAACAACCTAAGACAAGCGCTATAGGTTTAATCTAGTAGCAGCCTTAAGAATTAGAGAGATCGATGAAGCGAAACAACACAAGCACAAGCGGTTGCATTTAATTTCGTCGGATGTTCTTCCTAAGATTTAATAATCACTGAAAAGCAGCAAATCATTAAATCTTAGTTACTTCACAGATTGGAGGGATCAAACAATTACGGATTTGATATCCAACCTAGCAATAGATTGCAACGAATAATAAACTAGTAGTACTCCTAGCAATTAAACGAGACAATCATGAAAATAAGTATAGAAGAACATCTGATACTCAAAGCATAAATCGAACAATAAAAACAAATTAGATCTCACAGTTTTATTGATTCCGAGGCTTCCGTTTCCTTCGACCAATTATGAAAGTTTAGCCACGCAGGGCCATGACTCAAAGAAGTTAGAGAAGAGGGGAGAAGATGGAAGATAGATGATGTGTGTTAGAAAGTGTGTGGTGTGTGTAATGGTTCCCCCCTTTTATACATGTTTCATCCCATATGCTAGAAACCTAGGAAATCTCCTAAAGAAAGATATTGTAAATACTATCCTAAAATAACAATACACAAATCTACTAATTAAGGAAAATATTAAACATAAAATAAAGGGTAGGATAACTAGGAAGGTGATGATTTCAATGGGGACTTTTGTTGCCATATGCTTTATCGATTCTTTCCTTGTTTAAGTCCCCACAAATCAGCCAAGTATGGAGAGAAAATCAATTTGCCTTGTCATGGAAAGAGATGCTCCTTTCATGTTGTCTTCTTCACGTGGTCCCCACAAATCTCTTCTTTATTTTCTTGATCCTCTACGCATCTTTTCCTTCCTTTTCTTCCTTTTGCTTGACTTTGTATTTATTGCTTGGCTTGGCTGGAATTGATTGGATGATTATGAAAAGTCTCAAAGTAAAGAAATTTCCATATCTGAAAAATTCCGCAATTAAACCGCATCAGAACGTCAACTTCAAGCCTGATTTCGACCTTGATTCATCCGGTATCTCTCAAAACGCAAAACATAAAAGTTGTAGATCTTTTTCTTGGTGTTCCACAGCATCTTGAATCATCTCAATCGAAGCTTTTATGAGAGAGTTATGCCCAGATTACAAACTGATGTCAAATCTGTCCAAAATCGCCCAATTAGCTTTGTTTTGCATTTAATGCCTCAATTTGTATCCTAAATCAAAATATAAGAATAATTAGTACATTTAGGCATTAAATAAGTATAAGAGATTAAATATTAAGGGGAAAAATATAACATTTTACATTCTCATCAAATTCCCCCGCACTTAACCTTTGCTCGTCCTCGAGCAAATCTCAAATTCACCTTCCTAAGAAAACCAAGGTTGCAACGCCATCAACAAGGAACAACCAAGCTCTTCACAATTCAGAACATATCATGAATAAACATTTTTAAACAGCTTAAAATTACTTAGCAAGTATTTTCACTTGAAGATGGAGTAGACTAAAAATGTAGACCCTCACGGAAATAAACACTCGACTCTCATGTGTTTGAAGGGTATGTGTTTCGCTCAAATTCATTCCAATGGAAATGATCTACCATAGGCTTGCATATCTTCTCATTCTCCACCACTGGAATCACATGCATAACATGAATCATAAGGACTTTTTAAGGGTTGTAACAGGGTTTAGGATCAAGGTAGGAAATATTTGGGAGTGTAGCTCAAAAGCCATTGAAACTAGTGGAGCAAAAATCAAATCAATTGAGG